>NW_022196905.1:98748538-98751001 GCF_008632895.1 Mastomys coucha
TTATGTAGTGGATTATGTTGATGGATTTCTGTATATTGATCCATCCCTGCATCCCTGGTATGAAGCCTACTTGATTATGGTGAATGATCGTTTTGATGTGTTCTTGGATTCAGTTTGAGAGAATTTTATTGAGTATTTTTGCATCGATATTCATAAGGGAAATTGGTCCGAAGTTCTCTTTCTCTGTTGGGTCCTTTTGTGGTTTTGGTATCAGTGTAACTGTGGATTCATAGAATGAACTGGGTAATGTTCCTTTGTTTCTATTTTGTAGAATAATTTGAAGAATATTATTAGGTCTTTTTGAAGGTCTGATAGAATTCTGCACTAAACCCATCTTGTCCTGAGTTTTTTTTGTTTGTTTGTTTGGAGACTTTTAATGACTGCTTATATTTCTTTAGGGGTTTTGGGACTATTTAGATGGTTTATCTGATCCTGATTTAACTTTGGTATTTGGTATCTGTCTAGAAAATTGTCCATTTCATTCAGATTTTCCAGTTTTGTCGAGCATAGGCTTTTGTAGTAGGATCTAATGATTTTTTGTATTTCCTCATGTTTTTTGTTGTTATAGCTCCCTTTTCATTTCAGATCTTGTTAATTTGGATATTGTCTCTGTGCCCTCTGGTTAGTCTGGCTAAGGGTTTATATAGATATAGATGTATGCATATTTGTAAAGATATGCATATATTTGCACATTTTGCTTCCAAGATTTCCTTCCTGTGTTATATCTACATGTGTGGCCTGTAAAGAAAAGCATCCTTATCAAAATCTGTGTTTATGTCACTAACTCTACAGTTTCATGAAAAAGGAAGACTATTAGTCTGCCCATCTCTTTAGCATGGCCTAAGAAGAACCAGCCTAACTAAGGGCGGTCCCTTCCCATTTTTATAAAGTCCTGGGAGGAGGCAATGGTGGTCTTCACCTAGAGGTAAGCTTCCCTTCTTTATTGTAACACTTCGGTAGAAGGAACCTAACAGTGCGGCGGGCTGGCTATCTACCTCTTAAAAAAAAAAAACAGTCTTATTTTATTATTTGTTTTGTGGTGTGTGAGTGTGTGTATGTGTGTGTGTGTGGTTGGAATATACATATATGTGTAGGTGTGTCATGTACTTGTGCATGCACATGTGAAAGCCAGGGGTAGATATCAGGTGTCCCCCTCTATAATCTCCCACCGTTTCCATTCTTTGCCCCTTCTCCCCCTCCTCCTCCTTCTCTTTTGAGGGTCTCTCAGTGAACTCAAAGCCCCTGTTTCTGTTGGGCTGGTTAGTTCGTGACCTTCTTGGATCATCCATGTTGGAGTTGCAGGCATGTATAGCCACAAATGACTTTTTTGTACATGTTGGGGGATTTGAACTCAGGCCCTCTTGATTTTACAGAAAACAATAGCTGTCTCTAAATGTCTACCTCTATAATGGGTCCAGGTGAGAAAGTTAGATCTTTTCCCCTTGGTGTGGCTAATAAGTTCTTGAGCCTACTTTTTCTGGTATGGTTTTAATATGCCCATGTGCCCTTACTGTCCCAGTTCTCCCCAAGATAGTTATATGGTGTTCCCAGGGTTGGTCCTCTTAGCTATAAGGCTCAGTTATAAGAAGGAAAGATAAATGAAAAAAATTTAGACAAGCAGATCATCTCTGATCTTCAAGGCTCAGAGGTGTAGGTGTTCTAATAATGTAGTTCAGGTATAGAGATGTCACCTCAGAGGCTGGGAAGTGATTTCCCCAAAGTGGTATATAGAAAGTTACCAAAAACAAACTGGCCAAAAATAAAATAAAGCTCTTGCCAAGCATGGTAGTGTACACCTATAATCTTAACACTCAAGAGGCAGAGGCAGAGGCAGAGGCAGAGGCAGAGGCAGAGGCAGAGGCAGGCAGATCTCTATAGGTTCAAGGCCAGCATAATCTACAAAGCAAATTCCACAACAGTCAAGGCTACACAGAGAAGCCCCATTTTATTTATTTATTTATTTATTTATTTATTTATTTATTTATTTATTTTCAGAAAATTTACCCATTTTATTGATGCAGTGCAATTGCTCTACTTTTTACCATGTTATGTAGAAAATACTGAAAATACAAGCTACTTTGTAAAATCAAAGACAACAACGAATCCAAAGATAAACTATGTTTCACACAATGGACCCCTTTCCCATAGTTAGTATTAAATTTTAAATAGCTAATTCTTTTGTTAAGATGATTATTTTACATACTCCCTAAGTACACCTGCATTACAAACACAGATCAGTGATTCTCAGAACCACCTGCTTCTAGAAGCGTGTTGTAAAAGGAAGCACACAACCAGAAAAGGGAGAAAAAAAGTTTAAACCACACACAGTAACCAGCATATCAAATACATTTAATAAAGTAGGAATTCCATTGCAATATCAAGGACTCAAAGCAGCAATACTAACATTACATATAATGTACATATAATGTACTGCTACATATAGTGAGATTATTCTTCAAGCTG
>NW_022196905.1:98751308-98751930 GCF_008632895.1 Mastomys coucha
AACTGGAAATGCAAGGTCTAAGAGAGGGTTTAAAGCCTTAAGCTGTTCCAAGGTCAGGCTGACCCAGGCCAGCCGCTCACTATGTTCATAGGGAGAAGTCCCATTTTAAATAACAAAGCAAAACAAAGAAAAACAAAAACAAATGTCACTTCAGAGGCTGCTGGGCCACTGGGAAGGGAACTTGGGAAAGGCTTCTCATAGGAGGCTGGCCCTTAGCTCTGTGTGTCCAGAAATTTCTAACCAACACTGGTCCCTGGGGACAGTTTCTTGCATTTGTACACTAGTGACCAGACAACCTCAAAAGTTGGTGTTCATATTGGAAAGCAAAATGAAGAGTTTACATTGATAATTTTTTATTTTAATATTATATATATGCAATGTATTGTGGTTATGTCCCTCATTCTCCTCTTCTATCCCCTCCTGCTGCTGTTGACCCCCAATTCTTTCCATCTGACTCCCATGTCATTTTTCTATGCAGGTCTTGTGCAGTAGCCATAGGTGGTATGTGCTCATGATTGTGATGGCCATGATGCATCCTGTAGACAGAGCTTTACAGACAGCTTGACTCTGAGGAGTTCTGGCACAACCAAGATCACAGGAAGGACAGGCTCCAGTCAGATTT
>NW_022196905.1:98755591-98765228 GCF_008632895.1 Mastomys coucha
ATTTGTAACTATTGTAAAGGGTGTTGTTTCCCTAATTTCTTTCTCTGCCTGTTTATCCTTTGTGTAGAGGAAGAAGAACCAAGATCATAAGGTCTATTAAATACAAAACAAACAAACAAGAACACTATATATTTATGTTCATTTAAGAAAATATTAGTAGTGATGTATTATTTTGAAGTATACAGTTAATACATTTGAAGTTATTTAAAATTTATACTGAGAAAAACATTTGTATTTTCAGTATTGCCGTAGACAAGCAGCTACATTAAGACTGTTAAATTGCGGGGCGGTGGTGGTGCACGCCTTTAATCCCAGCACTTGGGAGGCAGAGGCAGGTGGATTTCTGAGTTTGAGGCCAGCCTGGTCTACAGAGTGAGTTCCAGAACAACCAGAGCTATACAGAGAAATCCTGTCTCAAGAAAAGAAGAAAAAAAAAAAAAAAGACTGTTAAATTGGTTGTTGTTTTATATAAAACAACTTTTATAATACTCACTTTGATTGTTATAATACTTTATAAATTTTAAAGAATATGATAAAAAAGATATAGGTATTGAAAGGGGGGTCTCTGAGAGGAGTTGGGGTACAAAAGGAAAACAAGAATGTGATTTAATTCTATTTACTTAAAATATGTTTTTAAATGTTAACAAATTCAGATAAATTAAAATCATGTAACTTTTCTGAACATATTGCAATAAAACTTAAAAAAGAAAGAAAGAAAGAAAGAAAGAAAGAAAGAAAGAAAGAAAGAAGGGAAGAAAGAAAGGAACAAAGAAAGAAAGAAAGTCAATTCCAGGGGAATTGTTTTAGGTTACTTAGGAAGCCAATTTCAAAGACAGGTGTTGGGGGACAAATTCATCTGTCTAACTTAGTGCCATTTAATTTGGCCCACATTCGTATAATTTACAGTCACAATACCAGACACTCACAGTGTTAAATTGTAAATGTGGCCCAGGTTCCCTGGCTCTAGCTGCCTGGCTCCATGGGAGCTAAGGGTGCTGAGTACAGCTGGGGAATTTCCAGGTCCTGACATCTCCTTCCAACTCGCCCTCTCCTTAACAGTTATGTTTACAAATTAGGTGCACACAAGAGTCTTGGCTTGTTTCTTCATGCTCAGTTTTAACGCATGTTCTCAAATATGCCTTGTACAGGATCTCGGAGCCAGGCTCATTTCCAGACCAAGCCTGCAGGTAGGAGCTGTTTCCTTGCCTGGGAATGTCAGCAATTGACTTCCATTTATTCAATAAATGTTTATTAGGCATTTGCCAGGCAGTGTTGTGTAGGGGACTTATCAGTTAATAAGGAGATATTGCATTCTGTTTGGGAAGACAGGCAAGACAGCAAGAAAGTGTGGGTAATGTTCCAGACAACTGCTCCACAGTGCAGAGACTTACACCAGTGTGGTGTCATGAGGACCACACCCCTCCTTGATAGGGGAGTCTGACATCGATGTTGGGGTACATCAGCAAGTGTATTAGAGACAGGATAAGGAGCTTGTAGTGCTTGCTAAGAGTGGCAATGGGGACAGTAGAGGGGTGTGAGCACTGTGAAATACTTAAATTACATCATTCTGGGTACATTTTGAGAATGGAACAAGAACACAAGGAGGAAACTGATGGAGCTCCCCAGACCAGAGTACCAGTTACCTGGTGTCTTAGTGTTCTATCGCTGTGATGAGACACTATGGCCACAGCAACTCTTATAAGGGAAAACATTTCATTGGGGCTGGCTTACAGTTTTAGAGGTTTAGTCCATTACTGTCATGGCAGGAAGCATGGTAGACATGGTGCTGGGGAAGGAGCTGAGAGTTTACATCTGAATTCACAGGCAGCAGGGAGAGAGAGACAGAGAGACAGACAGAGAGACAGACAGAGAAGGAGAGATACAGAGACTGAGACAGACAGAGAGAAAAGAGAGAGACAGAGAGAGATACAGAGACAGAGACAGACAGAGAAGAGAGACAGAGAGACAGAGAGAGAGAAAGAGAGATACAGAGACAGAGACAGACAGAGAGAGAAAAGAGAGAGACAGAGAGAGATACAGAGACAGAGACAGACAGAGAAGAGAGACAGAGAGACACAGAGAGATACAGAGACAGACAGAGAGATAGACAGAGAGAGAAAAGAGAGAGACAGAGAGAGACAGACAGAGATACAGACAGACAGAGAAAAGAGAGAGACACAAGAGAGACACAGAGAGATACAGAGACAGACAGTGAGAGAAAAGAGAGACAGAGAGAGAGAAAGAGAGATACAGAGATAGAGACAGACAGAGAAAAGAGAGAGACACACAGAGAGAGACAGAGAGACAGAGACAGACAGAGACAGAGACAGAGACAGAGACTAGGCCTGGATTAGGCTTTTGAAATCTCAAAAGCTTACCCCCAGTGACACACTTCTTTCAACAAGGCCATATCTCTTAATCCTTCTCAAGCAGTGCTACTCCCTGGTGACTGAGCATTCAAATCTATGAGCCTACGAGGCCATTCTCATTCAAACCACCATACCTGCAATCACCACAGCAAGATTGTGGTCTGTGAAGTGTGTCAGGAACTCTCTAGATTCACTGGTAGGCTGGTTCTGTAGGAGGAGAGGGAGAGGCATCAAGGGTAATGCCTGTGCTTCTGGCCCAAGTCTCTGGGAGTACAGTGTTCTATTCAGATAAGGAGGGACAAGAGGAGGAGTTGGTCTGTGAGGGAGGGTCACCCCTATGTGTTTCCCACATTAGTATCCCAGCAGCTCGGCAGTCACTGCTCTGTGCTCCTGCATTTTACCTTGAAGTCACTGTGGAGCAGAAGATACCCCAGACTGAAAAACGATGGCTATGTCCAGTCTTTAGGTAAAGGGGGAAATTGGAAAGAAATCAAGAATGCCTGTGGTCTCATCACTTTGAAGGGAGAAATCAGAGGATCTGGAGTTCAAGGCTATTATCAGCTGCAGGTGCAGTTTGAGGCCAACCTCAGACATAAGAGACTTGTTTCAGAAATAAAATATGAAAAGAAATCATAAAATGAAGTTTTTGTAGAAGCCAATTTCCAGCAAGGTACTGTGATGCACTTCTCTAATCCTAGTACTGAGGAGGCAAATGGAGGCAGGCGGAGCCCGAGTTCCATAGCCTGCCTGTGCATGGCAGAGACCTTGTGTCCGGCAACAAATGACCTCCATCCTTACAGTGCCTGTGATGAAGTTCAAGGCACACTTTGAACAAGTCAGCTCTAGGAGTGTGTGTGCATGTGTGTGTGTGTGTGTGTGTGTATACAAATGTGAACATTTATTATGTAGGCCAGATGTGATGGCACATACCTCAGCACTTGGGCAGGTTCAGGAGGATCTCTGTGATTCTAAGCCCACCCTGTCCTAAATAGTGGCCTCTAGGTCAGCCAGCACTATAGAGAGAGACCATCTGTCTCAAACAAGTAATGCCTGTGCTTCTAGCCTAAGCCTCTGGGCAGACAGTGCTCGATTCAGACCATGGGAGACAATTCTTCAAACACAAACAAGTATTTATTTATGAAAGAAATTTATTAAAACATGCATTTGTGTCAAATACATATTTCTGAAAAATTTGTATATGTAAATGTCATAGCACCTACTACCTTTAAACATTCTTATCACTCATTAATACTACCAGCTGCTTTGCGTCTTGGTGAACTTGGACAAGCTAGTAGTGAAGGAGGGAAGCATCAGACTGGATGCTGGTAGTGAAGGAGGGGAGCGTCAGACTGGATGCTGGTAGTGAAGGAGGGGAGCGTCAGACTGGATGCTGGTAGTGAAGGAGGGGAGCGTCAGACAAGACGGAGATTATGGACATTTTCTAGCTTTGGTTAAGTCATGGTGTAATGAATGCTTTTTATTTTATGTTTGTCTTAATGATTCTATAGGAAAACTGCTTCTGGCTTGGGCTCTCACACTCTCTTTTAGCTCACTTGATCTGGTTCAAACTGGTTGCCATATCCCAAGCTTTCATAAAGCCTGCATAATGAGGAAATAAAGCTTGAAGCAAACAACCAGTTAGGAACCGAGGACTTTGGTCAACAGCCGTGTGAGTGACTTATGGGAAGGTCTTCCAGGCCCAATCAAGCTCTCCCATAATGCATCATTAAAAAAGACCCAGACCCCAAATCTGGGAAGCCCCTCTGGAATTTGTGTCACTTAGAAACTGAGACAGTAAATGTTATGGCTTTGAGTTTCTAAATTATTTCATGGCACTAGATACCTGATACAGAGGTAGAGGTGTGTGAGCCAGGGACAGTTATAGGCACACACACCTAGTTTTCTATGGGCTCAACAAGGCTAGCCTGCCAAAGTTCTGCCAAGCTTTTGTTGCTTCTCTTTTAGGTAGATTGATAATGTCTTGAGAGTGGGAGTTGAGTAGATTTAAAAATGGCCAAACAGTGATGCTTTTCCTAATCTCCCTACAATAACTGTAATTGTGATAATAGCAACCCCCCCCCCCAATCAGGACCACAGAATAGCCTGTGTTAGGATCGGGTAACTACTGTACACTTCCTACCACTTTTCAAGATTAACCACCACCACAACAAAAAAACCAACCAAACAGCAGCAAAACAAAAACAAAAACAAACAAAAAGCCCCAAGAGTGGAGCACGCACTGTTACCTCCCAAGACGTACGAATCGAGTGTGCTGCTCTTTTCCATCTTTAATGTGAATTGACAGAGCCACTTTAGTCTGTTAGCACTTCCCCTCTGAAATAGAACCCTGACACCTTCCAGTGCCCTCAGCAGCAAACGACTTATGCCAAAGCCGATTCTTCGTCTTTAGATGGAAACTCAACTGACACCTGGTATGTCGTCTCTTTGATGAAGACGACTTCATATAAGACGGTGAGGCGGGGGTTTCACCAGCCAGAAGGCAGTCAAGCTGAAGCCTTACCTTTTGGCAGCTGAGGAGAAATTCCTGGTGGTCAGGAGACTAGTTTGGAATGCCTGGATTTCTCCCATAGGAGAACCAACCAACTTTGGCAAATCACCTTTGCCAACTAAGAGACTCTTTTACAGACCTATAGCTATGACTTCATTAGTGCCAGGGTGTTTTTAAGAAGGCTTTGATAACTGTCAGTCTAGTTACTAATCCTGCTCACACATTAAGGGCTTTGATTAAGCAATTTGCTGTCTCCCTCTCCTCTTCCATCTCTCCGAAAGAGCACAGAGTTTGAGCATGAGGTTAAAGGATTACCACTGTGCCCTGTGGGAACCAGCACCGAGCTAGCTGTCTGTCATTTCCTGGAGTGGTTACTTATCTGTCAATATTTCTTCCCTTTCTTCCCAAGTCCCAGGCCTACTTGATCTTGTCTGCTTGGCTCAGCTGGTGGAGGAATAACAAGGGTCTTCCCATCATGCACCATTCTGGGATAGATCATGACAGAAAAATCTCAAAGCCCAGGTCAATTATAACAGAAGATGTGTACAGCCTCTTGCCCCTGAATGTCTTCTGGGGCTGCAGTTGTTTAAGACTAAGTCACCTGAAAATGCAGGGCAGAGTGTGTCTGTTGCCTGCCTTCCTGGTTGTTCAGCAGGGTAGAATCGAGGAGAGCTCAGAGCTTCCTTTGTATGGTCTGTGCTTGGGAAAAGGGAGTGAAGTTGGCAGCTCACTCCTTGCACGGTAATTACATTTTAATTAGAATCCATCGGATACAGATGGATCCTTCCTATTCTTTTACCCACGGATGCTGTTAATCCGTGGATGTTCCCACATCTGATATTACAGGGCAGTGGCAAGCAGTGAATTACACAAAACAAGCCCCATAGCTGGTAGTGACTCAGAAGGTAACTGGCATAGCCATTTGTCTTAGATGAAAACTGATCTCACACCCTTTTGTGGATTCTGTTGCTGGTTTGTTGATATAATATCAATTTATTCTTGTACACATGGGGGGGAACAATCCTAGTTCTGGCACCAAATTACTATAACTGACTAGAACATTTTTTATTTTAAATAATATCCCGTCATTATTTTTTTTTCCTGGTGACACTGATAAACTTGCAGGATTTCTCATTTTCTCCCTCTCCTACTAATGAATTCAATGCATTCAAACACCAGTGGAACATCCAGGGTTGCGTTCTGGTGCGCGGTGGCTCAACACATTCTGATTGTAACCCAGTTTGAACCTGAATAGTGGCTTGCAGCATTTTTATACAAATAAGAAGTAATTTCCATAGTTTCTGCTCTGGGGTTTCTCTCTGGCAAACCAGCTCAGGATTCATTTCTGAAGTCACACTTAATAATGCTCTTTCCATTACAAATTGCCACACCCAGGTTCAACAGTGGATCCAAAATTACTCTTGCAAGGGTCCGAGCGATACGCTGAAGCAACATGATTTATTCTAATGTAATAATGGCATAGATTTATAAAGCTTGACGACGCCAATGCCTCTCGTTACGGCTGTAAAATATTTGTGGCCGCAGAGGGATTTTTCTGGATCATTATTTTAAAAAAGGAAAAACCCATTTTGACAGATGAACTGGGGCCGTTCTGAGCAAATCACAGATACTTCATATAACAAGGCCTCCAAAGAGGGGAGGATACACTTATTACTATGGCAACCCAGATCAAAACACTATTTTAGTGGAGAGTTTCCAGTTTTACAATGCAATGATGATTGTTTATAGTACCGTTGAAACCAGATGCAGCCAAGCTTTAAGAAATGAGCTGACTAGAGGAGAGTCGTTACAGATAAGCTGGGGACACCTGAATGGGACAGTATGGCATCTGTCATTATTTGATCAAACACTGGAATTTATTGCCCAGGACAATAGAAATAACAGCCAAGGAAATGATGGAATAGTCTGAAGTTTTTCATGTTACCATCAGTTGCAACTTGAGTTAAGACTCTGAGCGCAAAGAATTGTTTGTCTGTTTGTTTTAAACTACACACCTCTGAAATCCCTTAGTTTTCTGCCAGAAAATGCCTACCTGTAACTTTCAAGTTGTGGGCTTATGCCTCCCTTCCTAACACATTCCATTTGACAGACTGCAACATGGCAAACCTCAAGAACTCTGCCCATCACACAGGGCTCTGTGCTTGCACATGTTGACATGAAGTGACAGCTGGCTATGGCCTTGCTCAGTGATTTCTCTATACATAGAATTTTTATATAGAAAGAAAGACATTGCCAGCCTCCTGTGGTGTCCATGTTTCTGGATCTCTCTTGAAGGATCTGAGCTTCTACTTGGTGGATGGAGTGTTGAAGTGATGGGTTAAATAATCAGTCAGTTATTTAGTAAGTAGTTATTGAGCAAGTGTCATGTGCCCATTGGCATGCACTGTGGGTGTGGATATGCAACAAGGAGACAGCTAGTCAAAGTGGAACTTGCCTTTGGATCAAGAGAGAGAGAGAAAGAGAGAGAGAGAGAGAGAGAGAGAGAGAGAGAGAGAGAGAGAGAGAGAGAGAGGAGAGAGACAGAGACAGAGACAGAGAGAGAGGGAGGGAGGGAAGGAGGGAGGGAGGGAAGGAGGGAGGGAGGGAGAGGGAGGGAAGGGGAGAAGGAGAGGGAGAGGGAGAGGGAGAGGGAGAGAGACAGAGACAGAGAGAGACAGAGAGAGATGACGGAGAGACTTAGTGGTGATGGGATTTAAACCAGTTCCCATGTCTTCTAGATGAAGAGTTTGAAGGTTAAAGTAGACCCACATGTATTGAATGTCTGCTCTGTGCAAAACTCCATATATGGAATTCTGTAAATAAAATAGCCTAAAGTAAATCTCAGGGAAATTTTGAGCAACTTTAGTCAATAAAGGTAAAGATTAGAAAGATTAGATCCAAGTTCTCAAGCTTATTAGACTAACACATACCCATCAGTTCATGGCAGGCACCAGGTACTGGTTCAGTACAGGCACCATTGCCCTGGTTTCTGTACTAACTCGCTGACCCACTTACTGCAGAAGGAAACGTGCTGTGTCTAAGTCCTTTGACTTTCCTGTTGTTTGACAGTTTTGGCTTCCTTGGGTATTTCTCTGCTTCACCCCCCGCCTTTCATTATTTCTGTCTGCTTGTCTGTAATGTACAAGTATTGATGTTCTTCATATAACACATGTGATGTTTTCTGTGTGTGCGTTTGTTTTAAAGATCAATTTTGTGGAACCACTGGAATATAATTCTAGGTAATTCTGTGAAGTGAGGCTCTTGCACTAACTCCTGCTGGTACATGTTGGGAAATGCAAGAGCCCCTAAGCACATTCTCAGGTCCTCTGGCTCTTCCAGAATCTTTATCTCCACAAGGAACTGCATTCCTAAACATTATGCAAATTGAACTACTTGGTCTGTGGCTTGTCTCTGGGATTTTCTTCTCTGTGGACCTAACAATCATTGACTCCATGGATTATGATTTTGGAGTCTCCTTTGTTTTGTTTTGTTTTATTTTGTCTCTTAGGTTTGCTCTTCTTTAGACTGGTCTATGATTTTCTTCAACTGCTCCTTGGCTACCAGATATCTACTCTCTTACTTACTTCTGCCTGCTCACAGAGAAAATGTACAGCCATTCCTTGCCCCTTGCAAAGCTCAAAAATTGGCATAAAATGCTAGCAAATAGCCAAATAATTTCTGGTTGGCTATAATCATTACCGGAAGGGGGAGGGAGGGACAGTGCCTGCACCGGGAAGGGGTAGGAAGGGACAATGCCTGCACCGGGAAGGGGGAGGAAGGCCAGGGTGGGAAGCTCTTTCACAGTCACCAATAATTTGTTACAAGTAGCTGAAAGGGTAGAGGTTGTGTCCACATCACTCTGGACATTAGGAATCCGTGACTAAGGTATTGTCTGATCTATTGGGAATTGCATTCCTCACTGGCAGATGGCCGGCTGGCTTTCTCACTGTCTCTGAGATGGAAAGGCAGGAGGAGGGGGAAGACAGGAAAAATTCTCTCCTGATTAGGGGACAGTCTACCACAAGGACCCCATCTCTACAACTTCATTCAAATCTAATTATATACAAAGATCCTGATCTTTGATTACTATTACATTGGCTATCATGGCTTCAGAGAGGTGGGGCTTGGGCATGGTAGGATGCCTTTCATAGCACCCAGGAGTTCCAGCTGAGTATGACTAGAGAAAATGGGTTAGGTTAACAGTGAGCACAACCTAGTCGCATCATAATGCTGAAGGAGAGCAATAGCAGCAGCTCAGTATTTACTGAGGAACTTCATTACAAGCCTTTTAAATGCATCCTTTAATCCTTACGAGTTTCCTTATGGGGCAGATGACAGGAATGTGGCCATGTGGAGAGAAAAAAGTTGAGGCTGAAGTTTTGAAGATTAACACAATAAACAAAAACATCTCATAAAATGGAATTGTGGATCTAAATGACTCAGCACCTTGAAATGGTTCACCTGAGGCAGTCTCATATCAGAAATTAAATGTTTTAGCCCAAAAGAGATGTGTTTCTTCTGCTCTGAGACTGGGGCCCAGAGTTGGTCCTGTGTCTCTTGTCTAAATGTCAGAGCTGTCTTTGTGATAGAAGAGAAGCAAATCCCAACACCATTCACTCCCGATTACAAATGTGGCAACCTCCTTCCTGAATCCCTGACCCAGAATGTGTCTTCCTCAGGTCTGCAGTATACCCTCCGGTTCTCTTTAACCCTTCAGGTACCCAACACAAATACCATATACCCAACACAAATACCATAA
>NW_022196905.1:98765770-98783477 GCF_008632895.1 Mastomys coucha
GGAGGGAGGGGGAGGGAAAGCTGCAGCAGACCGCAGCTGGTCAGCCTTCACCATGTTCCTACTTGCTGTGTGTTGTGGTTTTCTTGTTTGTTTTTTGTTGTTGGGTTTTTTTGTTTGTTTGTTTGGTTTGGTTTTTCGAGACAGGGGTTCTCTGTGTAGCCCTGGCTGTCCTAGAACTTATTATATAGACCAGGCTGGCCTAGAACTCAGAAATCCTCCTGCCTCTGCCTCTCAAGTGCTGGGATTAAAGGCTTGCACCACCACTGCCCAGCATGTTTTGTGTTTTTTTAAAAGACATGCTTTTAAAAGATTATGTTTTGTAGATCACCATATTGTAAGGTGGAAGGGGTACCTTAGCGGGCCCATGCTGAGGCATCCCTTCCCTCTGAGATACCAGCCACACAAGGTATAGTGTAGAATAGAGTTTATTTAAAGCATAGGAAGGGGAGTTGAGAAAGAAATAGAGACAGAGGAAGAGAGGGGACAGAGAAGGACAGGGAGAGAGGGGAATGGAAGGTAAGGGAAAGGGATGGAGAGGGGAGGGGAGAGAGGGGAGGGAGAGAGCTGATGGAAGGGGGCTAGAGGGGGTGGGGAAGAGAGGAGAGAAGAAGAGAGGAGAGAAGGGAGGAGAGGAGAGGAGAAGGGAGGAGAGGAGAGGAGAAGGGAGGAGAGGAGAGGAGAGGAGAGGAGAGGAGAGGAGAGGAGAAGGGAGGAGAGGAGAGGAGAGGAGAGGAGAAGGGAGGAGAGGAGAGGAGAGGAGAAGGGAGGAGAGGAGAGGAGAAGGGAGGAGAGGAGAGGAGAGGAGAGGAGAGGCCAAAAAGCCCCATTTATTTCGTGCCAGGCCTACCTGTCTGCTGACAGGTGATTGTTGGGCAGAGCCTAGAAGGAATGAAGGCCTTAGGCCTTGAGTTCTTCTGGAATAAGCACAAGCAGGCATGCATGGCAAAGGATGCTGCTCTGACTTGACCTGCATGATCCTGCACGGAATGCAGGGGACCCTTTCCTTGGCACACACCCTGATAATGTCTGCAGGACTTCACACTGCCTTTCGGGAAGACTTTCTCTATCAAAGATGCCCATGATCTCCACTGTAGTTGAATTTCAGATAATTATTTCATACACTGTCATAGAACTGTGCTTTGGGTCTGAGGCAGACTTCAGGATTAACGAGAGAACCATATTAATTTGTTTCACTCTCGGTTTTTATCCCTCGCCCAAGACCAGCTTGCTGTCAAAGCTCGAGTCCTGCAGCCACACATTTTACACGGGTTTCTCCCAGGCCCTGAGGTGTGGCTAACAGAACTAGTAACCTTTCTCTAATTGTCGAATGAGCTGACATAACTGCCAAGAATCCACTGAGGGAATGGGATAGAGGTATTGGGCTTATTTGCCAAGAGAACCCCTAGGGTGCCACCGGGGGAGTTGCAAACAAACCAGGAAGCTGCGATTTTTCTAGACCGCCCCCTCCATGTCTGAGGCTTTGAAATGGGGGCACAGCTATTACAAAATATCTGTTCAAGGTCTTCTGGGTCTGCGGTTCAGTCCCCAGGGGCTGCCCTCGAGACACTGTCATTGAAGAGGTCTATGGGTATCATGATGTTTTTCTTCTTGTGCTGGCTGCAGTCTTGAGCCCTGAGTGCAGTCTCTGAATTCACACGTTTAGCTGGTAGCACCATGCACAAGATTCATACTCTTGGCTGTTCATAATCCTGCTACTAACCTTGGTCAACACATACTGTGTATTCCTGTTTCCTGGAAGCAAACTTCATATTGTGTTGTATTTTCCTACACAATGTGAAATAGAAATGTTACCATTTTACAGCTGAAACGACTGTGGCTAACAGGCACTCGGGATACACACAGCTCAGGGGTTTGCATATAATGAGCCTGCCACTGAGATGGAATCCTGGTCCACTCTGATGTACCACCCCTGCCTTTTTTTTTTTTTTTTTTCAAGACAGAGTTTCTCTGTGTAGCCCTGGCTGTCCTGGAACTCACTCTGTAGACCAGGCTGGCCTCGAACTCAGAAATCCACCTGCCTCTGCCTCCCAAGTGCTGGGATTAAAGGCATGAGCCACCATGCCTTTTTTACCCTCCCTCATCCCTGAACCAAGCCTCATGTGGAAACACAGCCAAGTGTTAAATCTCTGGCTCAGGCTGTGATATATTATTGCATAGTGCCCTGTGGCTGAGTGCCTTGGGGCTGAAAGCATGCCAAGAAACTCTGAGAAGTGGCAGAAGGAAAGAAGACAAAGAAGACAGTGTCTGTCTGTGTATTGCTAGTTATTTAGAACAGGCCAATTAACTCAACTGTAAAAGTAGGCTCAAGTATCAATGCGCACCAGTCACTTAGCCAATGTGGAGGTTAGCATTTCTCAGCACTTGTTCATTCTTGCTCTATTAAATGCAGGTTGTTTGTGGGTACTAGGGTCACTGGGGGTCATCTAACTATGCAAATTTCAATATCAGCAGCCCCCTCTTACTTATCCATCCCCAGATTTCCCAGAAAAACAAAAGTTGCTCTGTCTATGGAAAGCAAATGTCACTATGTATTGATGATTGAAAGCCAGCTGCCTAGTTTCCTGGACTTCTCTTTTAGGTGGTTCATGGCTTTTTATTTCATATCATTTTGCTGTGGGTGCAGCCCCTACCCCCACCCCGAGGTCAACCTTAGGTGCTACTTTGCCTTTTGAGTTAGTAGCACCTCTCACTGGCTTGGAATTGTTCCTGGTGAGGACAGACTGGCTAGCCAGTGAGTGTTGTGTTCTATAAAAAGATAAGCAGAGAAGGAATATGTTTGGTAGATGTGCACTCAGGTGTGGGGAAGGGGGTGCCTCCGTGGGCCCATGCTGAGGCATCCTTTCCCCCGAGGGACCAGCCACAGGACAGTATAGTATAGAATAGAGTTTATTCAGGGTCTAGGGAGGGGAGTTGAGGGAGTAGAGATAGAGAAAAGCAGAGAGAGGGAGAAAGAGAGTAGAGGAGTAGAGGCCTGGCATGAGCACATGGGGAGAGAGGGGGAGAAGATTGGGGAGAAGGGGAGGAGGGTAAGGAGCAGGAGCAAGAGGAGAAGAGAGTGAGGAGGTGGGCAAGCAGGTCCTTTTATAGTGAGTCAGGCACACCTGGCTGTTGCCAGGTAACTGTGAGGCAGAGCCTAGACAAAATGCCAACAATGAGCCCCAGAGATCTTCCTGTCTCCAGCTCCCTGAGTAAGTGGGTACCACCACAGCACAGTTGCTTTTGTTTGTTTGTTGTTTGTTTTAATGTTGGTTCTAGGGATCAAACCCAAGCTCTCGTGATTTCCTGATAAGCACCACACCAACTGAGCTGACCCCCAGCCCTGGGGTGATGATTTTATTCATGGTATAGGCCTGGGAGACTATGACCAAATATAAAGGCTGCGTGGCAGGTGTGTCATAGTGACACGTGACGCTGGAGCCAGCAGTGAAGATGAGTGGTAATCATGTGGCAAAGACACTGAGGTCAAGGAGAAAGAGAAGGGCCAGCCTCTGTTGGTGTAGGCAGAGGGGAGTCCAAGAGAGGGAGGGACGAGCTCAAAACAATTAGGGTGTTCGCCCTGGAGCACTTATTCCATTTGGGGGATAACTGCTGTGGTGTGAATCCAGACATTCTCTAATTAGCTACTATCTTTTATTCAGGAACAGTTATGCAGCTAACTGGTCTAGTGTGCACACGACTCACATAGAACCCTAAAGACAGGGCAGAAAGTTGGGATGAGAGACAAAGTCTTTCCAGATCTGGATTATTTCATTAAGGGTCGTGGGATATCAGTTAGAAAATGTGTGGGGAACACCTGGGGTTACCAGTTCTTCAATGAAATGAAATGTGCTTCAGGTGAAAGTTCTTACCCAGAATCATGGAGAGCATGGAGAGCCAATACTAGCCCATGGAGAGCATGGAGAGCCAATACTAGCCCACTGTCTCCTGCCCACTTTGATTAGCTGCTCGCCCAGCTAGATGCAAGCATTTGGAAAGAGGACATTGGGAGGCAGGCCTGACTCTGGGCAGGACCTGAGAAGGGATAAAGGGGTGCATGCTTGTGCTCCACCCATTCTCCTGTTATTGGTTATTTAGAATTCTTTGAAATATGCAAATGAGGAGACACCCCAAATGGTCCTTACAATTCCTGGGTCTTACTCATCTCTACAGAACTGTTCAAACTCTGAAGAGTTGGTAAGTCTCTGACTGACTAGCAGCTGGGGACATAAATATAATTAGGATATTGTCTGTTCCCCCTCACAAAGATGATGTCCAACCAGGAGCCTCTAAGGTGGGAATGGACAGGATGCTCTGTCCATCCAAGATTAAGAACATTTCACTGGGGGTGGGGTGGGGTGGGTGGTATAGCTACAAATTGGGGTCAAGAATAAATATGCAGGGGACAAAACTTCCGCGTAAGAAAAAAAGAGCACATTTGTTATGCTTTTGCAGAGTATCCTTCAATGTGTGGACTTGATTTTCAATTCCTGGGAGGGGATATGGACTCAGAGAACATTGGTTCTATTAAGTCCCTTAAACATCCAGGGACAAGCTATTCATCATGAGAAAGAAGATATCTTAGAGAATTTATTTTAGGAGAATTCTCTTTGTTGATTTTTACCCCCTATGGGGGCTAAGTAGTTATACAGGATTTTTTTCCTAGGAAATAAACCTTACATAGTTACATTAAAGGAAGTGACAAAATTATGGGTCCCATGAGAGAGTATGAGGTGGGGGGTAAGAGTGGAGTGGCTTTACACAGACTTATCCACTCAGCCCAAAGAACAGGTAACCTTCAAATACAGTTCCCGTCCCCTTCAAGATAGATTGATTCAATAAATATTTGTTGAGTGATTCTAAACGCCACTCAGTAAAAAGCAAGAAAGGAAACTGATGCTGCCCTGATTTTAGGATGTGCAGAGTCTAGTGAGGAGGCCAAAGCCATGTACGCCCAGGGTCGGATAGGCAGCCTCTGCTAAGCTGTGCTGCAGTAACAAGTGACTCTCAGCTCCTCCAGGTAGGGTCACTGCTTGCTTACTCTGTGCCTGCCGTCTTTTGTCCTGCTCATTCTGCTTGTACACAAAATACAAGTCATTGGAAGTAATTTAAAATACCACTGCACTGATAAGAAATGGCTACGCATGTGTTTGAGCATGTAACACACATACACCCCAAATGACAAATGCTGTGTTTATAAGTTATAAGAGAGGGGCTGGGAGCTGTGTGGAAGGAGCAGAGGCGCAGGCTTTCCTGTGAGTACCCCAGGTCAAAAGGCTTTCCAGGGAGCCACAATTCAGTATCTGTTTACCAAAGCCTTTGTTCTGTTTTTGGAAATAAGAGCACTCCAGCTGCTGTTGAAACAAAAGGAAATCCTAGCTTCATCTGGAGAAAGGGAAGGAGGGAGGGCGTAGGGAGGAAAGGGGATGAGATCCGGAAGAAGGAAGGAACAGTGGGAAGGGGTGAGAGAGAGTGCTTTCTGCTGCCCACCCCTTGTTTTTAGGGAAAACAAGAGGGGGTGAGGGTTGACCTTCAGGTCTCAGCAGAGAAGGGCGGCTGGTAACTAGGTGGGAGGAGCTGCTTCCCAGATCCCTGAAGGATCTCCGGACCTGCTCAGCAGACCGGGAGGGGCAGCTTGCTAGAGCCTGGTGGCACTGCTATGCAGATGAGGGCCTCGTATGAAAAGTGGCTCTTTCCTCCCACTTTCCCCACCTAGGAGCGGAGGGAGATGCTGGGGCATGGGGGTGAAGGGTTAGACAGGCTCCAGGTGGTCTCGTGGTGATGCTTTTGGGGAGCCAGGACTGGCTTCATCCACTGGATGACAAAACACTGTTAATGGCACCAATAAAGAAGTGTGAATGTAATTTTCTCCTCCTCGTTATTTCTCCAGTATTTGGCATATTATTTAACAGATCAACTGGCCAGTCATGATCTCTTCTGAAGCCAAGTCTTTCTTTTTGTGTTGGAAGATTCTGAAAAATACAATGCCTCTCAGATTTAAGCTCATCAGTCCAAAGCAGCCCACATACTTCCCCCACCTTCCACCCTAATCAACTGGCTATCTCCTACCCCACACTCCCCACCCTCAACTTCACCCCACTCCCTGAGCACAGGAGGGAGGGAGCCAGTGGTGAAGTGACTGACTGACACACCAAGTTCTGAAAGCTTTGGGGGAAACGCTAGGAGAAAGAGCACCCTGGTAGAAAATGTGCACCCTCACTCCTCCACATTAAACCCTGAGCATGTGGGACTGGAGAGGACTATATACCCTCAGAATAAAGGCAATGTAATTATGCTTTAGGGCAGGCAGACCTACCTCCGTTTTATGGAGGCGTTGGTTCCCATGTTTCAGGCACTGTTTGCACACTTTGTACATTAACACACCCTCCCCCACAAGCCTGTGAGTAACAGTGGTACTGTGACATGTCCAGAAACATATAGCTTGTAACTTAAACACCTCTCCTGTAACCATCTCGCACAGGGCTTAAAATACACATATAGCCACACGTACATAGAAAGGGAGGGTTTAACTTGGCCCAGACACACATCTGACTACATCCCTGAATAAAAGGAGCCAGGAGGGGCATACACATATGTATTTATGGCTATTCTCTGGAAGGAAAAAACAAACCAAGACACTTTGTTTTCCCCACACTCGCTCCCAACCCTCTGAAGTTACATTTTTACTGTTTTTGGTATTTTACTTTTCATTGAATATATTCTGTATACACAGTACAACATTCACACAAGTATATATTATACCTTGAGTGTGTTTGCATGCTCCGTCTCACACCCGCTGACTCTCCCTTTAGTCCCTTATCTTCCTAAAGTTTTGTTTCTACTTTAATGTCATATATATATGTATATATGTGTGTGTACATATATATAATTTCATGTCTATATAAAATCTATATAAGGAAACTAGTTCTCTCTCTCCCTTTCCCCCTCTCTTCTCTCTGTCTCTCTGTCAATCTCCATATACACATGTGTATGTGTGTATATGTGTGTACTATGAATGGTACTACATTTTCTTTGTCCATTCCTTGTTGGAGGACACCTACTTTTTGTTCTAGGAACTATTCTGTAACTATCGTGAGTAGTGCTACAGTAAACATTTGTGTGCTGGGATCTCCGTGTGTATATTGGCTTAAACTCCTCTGGCATATACCCCAGAGTGGTATAGCTTACTCAGACAGTAGATCTAATTGTAGTTTTTTGAGGGATCTCCATACTCATTTCCACAATATCTGGACTAGAGGAAAACACTTACCTTTCCCAGATAGGACTGGATTGGTGGAGGTGGCTTTTTATCTTACAGTTTCTGCCAAGTTTCACCTTTTTTTTAAAAAAGATCTATTTATTTGTTTTATGTGTATGAGTACACTGTAGCTGTACAGATGGCCATGAGCCATCATGTGGCTGCTGGGAATCGAACTTAGGACCTCTGCTTGCTCCAGCCCTGTTTACAAAGGCATAATACACTGTAGCTGTCTTCAGACACACCAGAAGAGGGCGTCAGATCTCATCACGGGTGGTTGTGAGCCAGCATGTGGTTGCTAGGATCCGAACTCAGGACCTTCAGAAAAGTAGTCAGTGCTCTTACCCGCTGAGTCATCTCACCAGCCCTCAAGTTTCATCTTTTAACTAGGACCCTGCCTCAATGTTGTTATTGCCTCAAACTTTATTACAAAAATGTTTTGAGAGGCCAAAGAGATAGCTGGTGGTTAAACTGCATTCTGCTTTTGCAGAAGACCCAGTGTCCACAATTGGTCTTCCATAACCAAGCCAGGGAGTCTACACTCTCTTTTGGTCTCCTTAGGTGCCTGCCTACATTTATAACCCCTTCCCCCCCCCACACATACACATATATACACATGATTTTTAAAGTGGATTTAACGTCTTAATTTTCATTCATTTACCAGGCCATACATGACTGGAGGGTTGTTGATTAATTTTCAGTGGAAAAATATACTTGAAAAGATTTGCTGAGGCAGCAATTCCCAGACTGTTCATTTTTAAGCAACCAACATGGAGGGTACAGTCCCCAGGGCAGGGGTTATGGTTTGAAGTTTCAGGGTTGCCTGTTTATTAGTTTCTCAGGGAATAGAAAGAAAATATTTAAATGTCAGTTCTTGCAGCTTTAGGACGTCTGCCCTTTGTTGTTCTCTGTGTTCTGCGTCCAGCCCTTTGGTTTCAGTTTGACCTAGGATGATGTGTATGTGTATGCATACACTCATGTGAGTGTGTGTATGAGAGAGTATGTGTGTATGTGTGTGTGTGAGAGTGTGTTTATGTGTGTGTGAGAGAGAGTGTGTGTATGTGTGTGTTTATGTGTGTGTGCATGTAAGAGAGTGTGTGTGCAAGTGTGTGTGTGTGAGAGAGGGAGAGAGAGAGAGAGAGAGTATGTGTATGTTTTATTTAAAAAGAATTCTGTTTGGTAACTTTAAGAAATGAAAATGTATATAACTTTAGAAAAATGATGCACAAATATATAATCAAATACTGTAGAAACAAACCCAGCAGAACAATTTCCTAGAAATGTCAGCAAAGCAATATAAAAATGAGGACCTTGCAAAAATGTACTGTTATCCATATGACCCAATGCAATTTCAGCCAGGGCATGATTGGGTCTCTCTGATTTGCACATTCCTTAAACTTTGAGATCAGTCCTCCCCGCCCCCCTTAACCTGTGCTGGGCTAGCTGGAGTCCTGAACAATTAGACAGCTTAATTTGACAGTCCTTTAAAACTAGACTTAAATGACAAGGCAGTTCTGACTTGTCTCAGCACTAGGGAATTTCCCCAAGCATGTACTTGTCTTTGTGAGTTCCCAGGGCGACACTGGTAGTTATAGTGTTGAGTTGGGCTGAGTGAGAATTCAGATTTGTTTTGAGAGACAAGACTTGCTATTGGGTTTGGATCATTGTAAGCCAATCTATGAGCTAAATGCACAAATCATCACTTAATTGTTCCAAAATGAACACAACCAACAAATTCACTCCCATGCTCCTCATTAGAAAGCTAGGTCTGTGGTTGGTACCAAATGTTATAATGTGTTCTTAAAACTAAATAAATTAACTTTCACTTTCTTATTCTAGTTAGTTATTTATCGCCCCAATATTGGCTGAGTTGCTGTCATTCAGGAGCCATAGTTTCAGCCACTGCATCTGCAGGAAGTACCAGCCATCAAGCTCCCTCCCCGGGTGTACGGCCTGTGTTATGGGTATGGGGCCTGGAGTGTGGAGAAAGAGTGGGCTCCCTAGGGCCAGCTGCTCTGCTAGGACACTTAACTGGGATCTCATTCCACCTACCCCATAACTCAGGTAAGTGGGTTTTGCCTTCCCACTTCATAGACTCAGAGAAATAACTTGCCCAACAGATGACAGCTGGAGTCAGGATTTGAACCCAACCCTGGCTTCCCCATCAGGATCTCTCTAAACAGAAGGTCACTCTAATAATGCCAGAACTCTTTAAGTTGATGATGCCCTTTGTTTTTGTTGCTTGTGCAAGGAAGGGCTTGTAATTTACACCCTGCTGATGAAGCCTGAGCACGAGGAGGTGGGCAGGAGGAGGTGGGGCTTGGGTGCAGCAATGATTCAGGTCCTGGTCAGCCAGTAGGAAGAGCAGAGGAAGAGCGCAGCTGGAAGCAAAAGGATACCCTTAGGCCTCCTCACAGTCGGGCTTTCCTGAGCACAGGAATCTGGGTGTGGTGGAGAGCTGAGCCTGACCGACCTACCTCCCCAAAGCAAAGATGAGAAGCTCTGTGTCTGATCGACAAGACCCATCGGGAATAAGATGTGTTAGCAGCGTTCCTGTTAGCTAAAAGCTGTGTTTCATAAGTGACACACCGCATTGGAGCGGCCTTTCTAGCATGCATTGTACATTTGTCCAGCTGAAAAGGAGGTGAGGCAGTGGGTAGCTGGGGTCAAGAAGGACAAGTCACCAGAAAGCACAGACCAAATGCTACCTGCCCCTCCGTGTGACCTTGAACAAGTCCCTTATCTTTCTCATCTGTCTCAGAAAATGTGTGTTTGTGGGATGCATGTGAGTATGTGTGTGCACATGTGTGTGGCAGCACGCATCACCATGTGGGTAGATGTCACCATATATCAAATGCTGTGGCTGAAGTGAGCTCCTCAGGGAAAATGTATCGCATCTCCTTGCCCCCATCGGAAGGATTTTTCTCACAGTGTGCAAAAGGTGCCACTTTTTAATAACATCATTGGAATATCAGCGTCTTGCAAAATACAGTGGGGACAAACCTCAGTGTAGCATCCTGTGACACGATAAAAGAAGAGAGTCCTGAGTGAGCTCACGGGCAATGCCCCGGAAGCTGGGCTGCTCCTTTTGGGTCCTGTGAGCAGAGGGTACAGGCAACCAGCAGGAGCAGTGTGCTGCACAGTGCCTTGCAGACCAAAGCACACAGAGCCCTCTTGCAGGATGAAAAGTCTTCCCTCTCCATACCTTGGGGTGCGGTTTTTTTACTCTTTCTCTTTGAATTATCCCAGTGGTTATCAGAAAGGCGGGGGAACATTCCAATAGCTGCTGAGGCCAGCTCTTCCCTCAGAGCACTGTCAGTGTGATTCAAACAGAGAGAAACCCAAGACAGAGGAGGGCAGGGCTTTGTGTACCTGGCCTCCTGCCCTATGGGCAGAGACAGTATCTGACATCTGGATTGCAAGGTAGGCATTGTTACTGTGGCCATCGTGCCCAGTCAGCAACACCCCCCCCCCCCCCCCCCCCCCCCCCCCCCCCCCGTGCCAGCTACTCTTAGAGGCCAGGACAACAGGGACAGGGCCTGGAAGGGAACCTTCTGCCCCTGAAGTCCCCCAAAGAGATGCTCATCTTTCCATAGGCAGCTTGGTATGAGGGGTAAATAGCATGGAGCCCACTGTGGAAACCCTGCTTTGAAGCCCTAGGCTGTGAGAGGGAAGATCAGGGAATGGGGCTGCCATCTCTTGGAATTGAACCGCCAAGGTTTGGTGTGCTCCAATATAAGGAGAAGGTGAGTGAGCCAGAGGTGGGTTGGAAGGAAGAAGACCTCCTGACTCCTAAGGATAGAGGGCCACTTCTCCCTTCCCCCAGCTCCTCCTCCCTCCCCCCTCCCCCACTTCTCTCTCCAGGAGTAGTCCCTCCCTGCGAGGTAGCCCCTCCCCCTGACAAGTCCTGCCTAGTTTTTAAGACCATTTCTCAGGACTCTGGCTCCTACATCACAGAAATGCTATCTCTCCACAGTTCTCTGGGCCTGTTTCCTCAGTGCTCCAACTTGTAGGGAAGTAATCACATAAGATGGTGACGTGCCAATGCCCGGAAATGTTGAAAGGTGAGGATTCTTAGTGTGTTTCTGACATGTGAGAAATTGGAATGTCCCAAATAATTCTCTGAGCTTTACCTAGGGATTTCATTGACCTCTTAGCAGAGCCCGTTGAGGTAGATACCATCCTCTGCAGTCGAGGAGGCTGAAACACCCGGTGGGGTGGGGATAGAAGGTGGTTAGTATTCAAAATCTCCCAGCTGATAAGTAGGAGAGAAAAAAGGTTTGGAATCTCAGACTGACTCCTGAGTTCCTTTTACCAGTTTCTCACTAGAAATGACCTCTTGAGCATCCTTGTAATCCCAGCATACCAAGGCAGAAGGACTGCAAAGAATTAGAGGGTCAGTCAGCACTGCTGCACAGTGATTTACAGATCAGTAAAACAACAATAACAACAAAACAAAAACCCTTGTCTCAAAAATAAGCAAGCAAGCAAATGATGACAACAATTACCTCGTACAGTATTCCCACATTGGTTTCCTGGTTCCTGGTTCACTTGGGTAAACTTTAGCCTGTGCCTGTGGCTTAGGGATCAAGGCAAGGCAAGGAGGGGATTCCACTTGATGGGCCTCCTCCTGTTTAGTTCTTGTGAGTCAGATGAACTGAGTCTGTGTGTCAGTCTCTTTCTTTCTCTCTCTCCTTTCTTTCTTTCTTTCTTTCTTTCTTTCTTTTTTTTCTGAGACAGGTTTCTATGTGTAGCCTTGGCTGTTCTGGAACTCACTCTGTAGACCAGGCTGGCTTCGAACTCAGAAATGCGCCTGTTTCTGCCTCCCAAGTGCTGGGATTAAAGGCGTGCGCCACCAACGCCCGGCTTGTGTGTCAGTCTCAGAACTGTCCAAACTAGTACAGACGTGGTGGTGGTGCTTCCAAGGGTGAGAATGATGGGGGTGGGGATGACATGACAATCAGGAAGGACTGGGAATTGCGACTAGAAAGGGTTCATTCTCTTTGATGTCACCCTCTCAAAGTTCTCTGTACCCTGGAGAAGCAGGGCTTTGTGAGAGCAATGTATGATGGCTAATCTTGGTTTTAAGTTTGCTAAAATTTTAACCACCATATAAACAAACCTCTGTAAGAAAGTTTCTAGATTATGATAATTGGAGTGGGAAGACCCACTCTCAGTGTGGGTAGCTCAGTGACTCGCCCTCAGTGTGGGTAGCTCAGTGACTCGCCCTCAGTGTGGGTAGCTCAGTGACTTGCCCTCAGTGTGGGTAACATGTTCTGCTGAGGCAGGGAAGTGGGCTGAGCAACATGGCTGACCTTGCCTAGCTTCGTGACTGCCATGAAGGACTAGATTCTCCAACCGCATCCCAGTAAGTCTGTCCTGTAGTTGCTTTGCTCGGGTGTCTGATCACAGCATTGCGAAAAGTATGAATACCCAGGGCCTTTCTTAGCTCATTATTCCATCTAGGAGGTCTAGCGCAGTGGGAGCCTCCAAGGGGACCCTCAGTAAAATGCTCATTGAATGGGAGCTTGTTTTGAGGAAGCATATAAATACGTATTATTCCCCTGTGGTCCACACTGAGCTCTTTGTGAGTTAGGCTGCACTGTTCCCTGGGTGCCTAGTGACTAGAGTTTCTTTCTGTGGAGTTTTCTGTAGAACCAACTTCAGTCCAAGTTCCCTCACACCCTGGTTTGTCTCGACATGTGCAGTGCCCCATGACACCCACAACTTGACATTTAGATTATCTCTTGCAAATGGTTTGGAGCAGCGTCACACAGCACAGGGTGACAGGACCCCCTCCAGCGTGGCTGGGATATGAAAGATGCGCTCTGAAAATGTCTCTTGCTCAATCCTGTGTCCCCCAGTCCTTGAGATGTGCCACCACATGCCTTGGAATAAGCTAGACTAAGGTTAACGTTTCACATGCAGTCACGGGGTCAGCCTACGACAGGACCAGTGTTCACACATGTCTCCAGCAGAAGACATTGCTTTCAGTTAAGTTCAGAGTTGCACATACTTTGCCCAGGAGCTGAAAATAAGGCTTTTGCCGTCCATGGTGACATCCCCGTGGAATGACTTGGTGATGTTAATCTGAAGGCTCATTAATGAGATGCAAATGCACTGTAACTGTAGCGTCTTTTCTAGCAACTGTCTTATGCACTTGGACCTAATTACAGAGTCTTATTTAAACAACTTGAAAACATAATAAGGCTAAATATTCAGAGAGTTAAATAGATACTGCAGGGCTCAGTGGAAAACTCGATGCTTTTTTTTCTATCAAGGTTGGATTAATCCTACATTTTGATGCTCTGGTCACTGTCACAATCACTCCTCCCAAAACCAGAGTTCAAGGGTTACCTAACAGCACTGTATCTCAAAAAGAAAAATCTACAAATTAAAAAAAAAAAAAATTGAGCGTGTGCCTTATATGCGCCTGTTAATCTGGTGGCAGATCACAGGGAAGAGTGAAATGTGAAAAGCCCCAAACAGACCTCTGAAGTAGAATTTTCTGCCTTTGTCCTGTGGTGGTTTCTTTTCTCCTCCAACTCTGGATGAGTATTTTCTTTGTGAATAAAACTAATAAAAGGCTTAGTGGTTTTAGACATTGGATGTTTTGTCTCAGTGTTTTCTGCCATATTTCAACTTCTCAACTCTGAAAGCAAGTGGACCAGGATAAAAGAAAAGGCCTCGCTTTGAGCTTGGGTCATAAACTCCTCCCCCAAATAAAAAGCTATTCTGTCCTACTCAAACTCGAAATCAGGAAGTGTCCTGTGCCAGTTGAGAGCACTGAGCCACAGGAAACTGAGTTGCTCGGGATGGTCCTAGATCCAGCCCCTGCCTTTGGGTCCTATGGAGAGACTGTTAGCCACACTTCTTGAATTAAACTGCTTGGGACTAACAATGTCACTAGTTAACAGCTCTTGGAATGATAGAACCATGGCCCACAACAGTCATAAAGTAATAAGGGCACTTAGACAAAGGAAGGTGCAGGCCGTAGTTCTCAGTTGCTTATTTACTTAAAAACACCCATAAGCAAAAGTTCTTAAAAGCCTGGGTGAGGTGGTGTGGGTTTCAGCTACCCCATCAGCTAAGAGATGGGACTCCCACAGAGACTCGCAGGAAGAGCAGCTACAGAAATAAACAGAAGCTTTTGCTATCACATGACAAGTAAGTGTGGAGTCTCCTGAGTATCCCAGGTGTCTGGGGCAGCCCCCTGATGATGTATGAGACAATAGCACATCCAGAACGAAAACAACCGGCAGAAACAGTGAGATGACACGTCAACCCACGAGCAAGCGAGTGAGGCTCACGATGCAGAGCCACAGTGCAGGAACACACTGTCCTTCCCCAGCCACTCGGGAGAGAGAGTGAGAGAGAGTAAATGTGTTAGAAATCTACAGCAAAATTACTCACTATTAGCCCCTGCAGTGTGCTTCTAACCTGTGTGCATGCACGCACGCACACACACATGCACACACACAAACGTGCACACATGCAGGGATAGAAAACACCACAGCTAAATTTCTTACTAGTATAATGAGGAAAGAGACCAACATAAGAAGCTCCCTGGGCTTATTTTCTAGCCAGCAGCCATGCGTTGTTCCCACCAGGAGCATACGAAGGGGTGAAAACAACATACAATAAATAATGACTGGCTCTGCTGGCCGGGGAGAAAATGACCACTGTGCTTGGGGGATCCAAGCACATGCTTACTCAGGAATGTATCAAGGGTAGAGACCAAGGGAGGAAAGAGAGAAAATGTGCGGTAGTTTGGATACACCTCTGGATGCATTTATTTAAATGAAAAGGAAGTTTAAAAAACAATCAAACAAACAACATCATCTCAAGTTACATGTTGCTCAATGGTCTGATAACACAGCTTTCCCCAATTGTGGGTTCCTTCTTACCTAGACTTCTTTCTGACATTTTAGGGGGGCTGGCAGAGCCCAGCTCTTTATGTTTCTCATAACTGGCTGTTTTGGTGGAACGAATTTCTTTTGTGTCTTAGCACAGAACGCTCACTCTCCTTACCTACAGATATCTGTTCCAGGTAGAAAATAGGAAATCCGGAGGTACATGGGCATAGCATTGCAGGAAAGCCAGGGGTACATGGGTAGAGCATTGCAGGAAATCCAGGGGTATATGGGTAGAGCATTATCTAGCTCAGAAAAGTCTGTTTTGTCTGTATTTCAGAGCTACAATTTAATATGTCACAAGCAAGTGAGTCTGCATTGAACCAGGGAGGCTTGGATGCTTGTGGGATAATGGGAAGAGCTATGAGTTATTCATCTTTGATGGCTTTCCTGCAAAATCTATAGGTTGAAAGCATGTTTTATAACCCAACTGATAGTCTGTGCCCAGTATGTGACTGTGGTGTCTGGTGTATAAAGAGACTTAGACTGGATGGAAAGATATTCCTCAATATCCAGTTTCCTGCCTGAAACAACTAAACCAAACCAAGCCAAGTCCAAACTGAGAAACAAACAAAACAAAACCAAAGAGAAAACAAAACAAAAGAAATAAACAAAAAGAAATGCAAAGAAACAAGTCATCAAGACTCCAGTCTTGAATGATGCAGGAGACTGACTATAGAGGAGTGTAGCTCTGTGATTGGTCCTGGCTACAGTGCAGAGAAAGACAGAACCAGGGCAGAATCTGAGTTGGAATGACATGGCTTAGGGCCAGGATGACAGACAGCTGTGTCTTACAAAACAGACTACAAGACTGAAGATGGTTGCCTGGAAAGAACGCTGGGAGGTCAGTACAGAGTCTCTTTTCACTATTTGCTGAGTGATGGTCTACGCACATGCATCAGGAACTGAGAGTCACCAGAAAAGGCTTATCATGAAAGTATCTACAGCTCGCACAGGGGCAGGCATAGTCTTAAGACTGATTAACAGTCTGAAAGGAAAATTTCAGGAGAGATTAATCAGAAAGACTTGCTAACAGTAGAGGGGGAAAGAGTGTTAACTTTAGTTTGTCTCACTTAGCAAAGCTCAAAAAGAAAGCTATGCTAAGATCAGTGGCTTGCACTGCTCCCCAGCAGCCACATTTGATAGAAAGCTCAAGATTATAGGGATGGAAGTAACATATACAAAGTCTGGCACACACCTCACAATGGCCAGGCGCACAAGCAAGACGCATGGTGAGGAGAGAAGGCTTCGTCCTGGGAGAGAAGAGTCCTCTGAGGCTTATGTGCTTATACTTGTTTCCCAGCTGGTGACACTGTTGGGAGAGGGTACAGAGGCATTACCTTGTAGAGGGTACAGGACCTTTTAGCGGCAGAGCGTTGTATGAAGGGCAACCTCTGAGGGTTTATAGCTTTTGCCCCACTCCTCTTTTCCTCTTTCGGCCTCCTGTGAACCACAAGTTTCCTCTTTTGCCATCATGCCTGCCCATGGCCATGCCTTCCCCACTATGTGGACTCTCCCTGTGGAACCATAAGCTAAAGCAGTGTGTCTCTTCTCTAAGTCACTTTTGGTCATGGTATTTTATCATAGCAGCAGAAGTTATGAAGACAGACTCCAAAATGAGCCAGTACTCACACAGATAAAAAAAAGTAATAGGACATGAAAGTGATTTGCATGCACCTCTAAGCTAGAGAAACGGGTGACTGTCATCAATGCAAAAAGAAGCCTTCCAGAGACTGAGCTGGCAGGCTTGATATGGAAACTGGATGGAACAAGAGCAGCTCAGAGCTGAAGACTGAAGCGCCAGGAAGCTCACTGACAGAGACTACACAAAATGAAGCAGAGAGAAACAGGACAAGAAATATGAAAATCAGAATTGTTGCCTGGTGGCTGTAGCTGTGAGTGTCGGTTGTCACCTTGACAGAATGGGCCTTTAGGCGTGTCTGTGAGGTACCATCTTGATTAGGATAACTGATTCGGGAAGACCCAACTTAAATATGGGTGGGCACATTCTCTTTATACTAGTCTGTATAAAATGGGGAAATGAGCCACGTACGCTCCTCCCTCTGCTTCCCAATCATGGCTGTGGTATGGCCAGCGGCTTCACTCTCTGCCTGCTTTTGACTCCTCACGGTGATGGACTGGACTTTGAACTATGAGCCAGAGTAAACCCCTTAAATTGCTTCTATCAGAATATTTTATCAGAGCACCAAGAAAAACAACCAAAACCAAAACCAAAACTGAGACAGTGTTACAAGCTCAGAGTTATAATATCCATCTTAGTAGCATGCTTTAAGGCAAGGAGGAAGAGGGGTGTGGAACAAATGGTTGAAAAATGGAGAGAAGTCTTTTAAATTTTGTTAAAATTACAAACCCAGGACAACAAAGTTCAGTGAGTCCCAAGCAGGATGAGGAACTTGAGGCTAAGTCACAACCACAATGCTCAAGATGACAGAGACACTTGACAGTTTTCCCATATGAGAAACCCAAAGTGTAGGTGGGTTGTGGGGGAGGGTGCAGGTGGGGTGTGGGGGAGGGTGCA
>NW_022196905.1:98783891-98845280 GCF_008632895.1 Mastomys coucha
GGTGCAGGTGGGGTGTGAGGGAGGGTGCAGGTGGGGTGTGAGGGAGGGTGCAGGTGAGATTTGGTGGAGGGTACAGGTGTGGGAGAAAGGATCTTTGATCTGATGGAAGAAAAGATTCCTAGAAGTCTTCAAATAGTTTGGAAAATGAATCTGGAAGAGAAACTCCCAAGGTTTGTTGCCTAGCACACAGAAACACTAAAGAAGCTCCTTAAATTGAACAACAACAACAACAAAAAAATGATACCAGATGCAACTTTCTGTCTGAAGAAAGGAATGATGACTATCAGAAAGGGTAATTTTAGATAAATAGTTGTATTTCTTAAATTTCAGTCAGAATCAAGTATTTTTTTAAAGATTTATTTCTTTATTATATGTAAGTATATTGTAGCTGTCTGCAAACACACTAGAATTGGGCATCTAACCTCATTACAGATGGTTGTGAGCCACCATGTGTTTGCTGGGAGTTGATCTCAGGACCTCTGGAAGAGCAGTCAGTGCTCTTAACCACTGAGCCATCTCTTTAGCAGCAGAATCAAGTCTTTAAAGCAATGAGAACCATCTATTCTGTGATGGTACTATTATTGTTATTATTGTTTTAATATTAACATTTATTACTACTGCTACTATTATTATTATTATTAGAGATGATGTTTCACCATATAGTGTTGGCTGGCCCAGAATTCACTGTGTAGACTAGGTTGACTTTGAACACAGATATCCACCTGAGTTTTAGGACCAAAGATTGTACTACCACTTATATCAATTTTGAATATTTTCCCCCTCCACAGTTCAAGTTGAAATTTGATTATCATTATAATAGTATTTAGAAGTGGGACCATTGGGCTGGGGGTGGGTCTACCACATCATCTTCAAGGCATGGATATAGCCGTAAGTAGACAGTAGCATGGATTTCTCAGTCTCCTATGAGTAGCCAGTGCACTGACAACACAGCCAATGTACCAGACTCGGGCATAGTCTTCTAACAGCAAAATGAGCTAAGTCACATATAGAAGATGTATAACAACAGTAGCGTGCCAACCACAAGGGAGAGATGGAAGCGTCTGATTCTGAATAAGTTAGGTAGTATAACAGCAGCTGAAAATGAGCTTCAAAACAGCTGTAGATGTGGGCTTTAAATGTGATTTCCCAAGAAAGGGAGCAAAGTGAAATTCATATTAAAATACCCAAACAATCTAAAGAAAAGAAAAAGTGTGTGGTTAAAAAGAAAAGCATTGATAAATGAAATAGATTTCAGATTTCTTTGGAAATCCAGTTGTCATGGTTTTTCTGGAAGCCATCTTGTGAAGCAGACACGTGAGAGGGCATGTGATGTTTGGAAAGAGCATAAGTAGAACTCATAAACAGCTCTCTTGCTTGGCTGGCTGTGCCATGCTTCTTCCCTGGTCTTTGCTGGTCTTCATTTCTAGAGAGAAATGCACCAAAGAACTTCTCATGGTATTCCAGCTGATTCTTGCAGCTGCCAATTTCGTAGAGCCTTGTGGTTTTTGCTGGATGGAACCACTGTTACTGATTCATGTTTGGTGTTTCCTATCTGACTGGACTGATGGTATCCTGACAACGAAGATGGAATTGCCCCAAAGAACTACTGCACACTTCCCTTTTCCTATAAACCTTGAACCCTAAATGAAGTAGGTTTAAAGAAACATCTAAGCCTACAGACGAACATGTGGAAAACAAATAGCAAAATGATAGTTTACAATCCGGCAACGTCAGCAACCATATTAAATATACGCAATACAAATATATCTCTTAATCTACAGAGATCACCATGTTAAATTAAAAAAACAAAGCAAGCATCAATTGCATGATGTCTATAAAATGTTCATACATACACACACATACATGTATACAAACATATTAAAAGGACAAAGAAAGAAACAGAACTATATTAAAGGGAAACTTGTTTCTACTTACTATCTGTGGTAGTTTGAATATTCTTGGCTAAGGGAGTGGCACTATTAGGAGGTATGGCCCTGTTGGAGTAGGTGTGTCATCATGGGTATGGGCTTTAAAAGACCCTCCTCCTAGTCATGAAGATGTAGAACTCTCAGCTCTCTAGCACCATGCCTGCCTGGATCCTGCCATGCTCCCACTGTAATGATACTGGACTGAACCTCTGAACCTGTAAGCCAGCCCCAATTAAATGTTGTCCTTATAAGAGTTGCCTTGGTCATGGTGTCTGCTCACAGCAGTAAGACCCTAACTAAGACACTATCAAATGAAGTGGATTTCACAGGTTAGTCTATCACCTGGGATGAAGATGTTATCATAACAATGAAGATGGTCAACTTATTGAGAGTTTGGTATGATCTTGGGTCTCTATGCACCTAAATGTTTGAGCAAAGGTGTGTAACACAGAGGGTATCACTTGACAAACCTATGACTAGAATTAGGTCAGCAGAGAACTGGATACAGCATGACTTACTTGTATGTGGCCATGCAATTTCCTTTACTGGAAGTGTTTAAAATAACCCGGGAGCGGGAGCTCGCATTTTGAGAAAGACATGAACATACTGCTTATAGTTAGGAACAAAAGACCCAATGCCAGGCAAGTCACATTTGAAATGCTTCTGATCTCAGAAGAACTTTAACATTAAAAAACAGTTTCAGCCTCCACATAAGAATAGCTGCCTCAGGAAGACACCTAAATTTAATCATCTCAGTACAATATTCAGTTTAACTTAGTTATTACTTGTGGAAAATACTATAAAATTGGATAGACAAGAATCCAGTAATAAACACAATCTTTATACTTTCCAAAACTTAAGGAAGCCTAAATATTCTATTAATAAGGGATGGATACAGAATCTCAGAGGAAGAAATTACAAGAAGCTTCACCATCAATCTCTAAAAGTGGATATTGATGACATGTCCTTTCAGTTGGCGACAAGCTGAATTCCACAATGGAACGTAACTTGCCACGCTCCTCCTCCTCCTCGGCAAATGCTACAGCATGCCTAAATGCTTTCTGATTTAATAAAATTCACTTAACTTCTGCCTAAATATCTTATCCATATTTAACTGCACAGAAGAATTCCTAAACCTTATTTTCTTTAGCTACACAAATGTGTCTGCATAGCAAAGCAGAAGTTAAAATGCAGGCTAGAAGTGGAAGCAGCTACCTCATAATCAGCAGCAACCTATGGAGGATTTAAATACTGTAACTCCAGCTAATGAGGGAAGAAAGCCTGGCCTGAGATAAAAAAGCGTTGGAGAGCTATTTTGCATGGCATAAAGAGTTCTTGCCAACAAGCGTATCAGAATGTATTAGTTCATTTCAGACTCCTAATGTTGATTTCTACGAGGTAGATTAAATTTGCATGAATTTATAATGAAAATACCTTCAGACCTAAGTCATCATGTCCATAAATGTAGAGCTAGGACCAATGGGTGCTGTTTTTCTGGGTCACATGCATGGTGTGCAGACCAAGATTTGTGTCTGCTTTAAGCCGCTCAGTAACCAGTGTGCTGTACTCTCCCTGCTGTGCCACCAGGCGGGGGAAAGACAGGACAATCTTTCAGAAAAGAGACACTCACCTTGAGCACACACACACACACACACACACACACACACACACACACACACACACAGAGAGAGAGAGAGAGAGAGAGAGAGAGAGAGAGAGAGAGAGAGAGAGAGAGAGAGAGAGAGAGACGCAACACACAAACTGTGCTAGGAGTCAGGACTGGCATAGTTCTGATTTACCATCACTTAAGGGAATATTCCATGCGATAAAAACAACTGCATATAATTCCAAGCATGGAATAGCCTGATTTAAAGTACTGTCGTAGGGCTAAGGATGCAGCTCAGTGGGTAGGTGCTTGTCTAGCATGTATGGAGCCCAGGGTTCAATCCCCTGCACAAACTGACGTGGTGGTGCACACCTGTAATCTCTGCAAGTAGAGGCAGGAGGCTCTGAAGTTCAAATCTGCCTCAGTATACATAGTGAATTTGAGGCCAGCCACATGAGCTTCTCCACCTCCCTATTCTCTGACCTCCCTCCCCCTCTACACTGGTGTGTGTGTGTGTGTGTGTGTGTGTGTGTGTGTGTGTGTAACATATGTTTAAAGTTCTTTTAGGGAAGCCCAAATAGAGGTTCACTGGAAGATAGACAGAGACTTCCCATCATAAAGATATAATTCTTAGCAGTTAAGACACCAAATTTCAGATCCCAAATAGAAAGTCAATGAAAAGTCATTTTAAGTAAGACAGATAGAGGTGGTTTTTAAAAGAAAATTAAAATTGTTTATAATGTGTGTGTGCATGCTCAGGGAGGTCAGAGGCATCAGATCCACCAGAGTTGGAGTTACAGGTGACTGTGGGATACCTGTCTACAATCATGGGTGCTGGGAACTGAACTTGGGTCCTGGGAAAGAGCAACAATCACTCCTTCATAGCTGTTCAGTCATCTCTCCAGGCCACGATAGAGGTGGTGTTTACATGGCAAATCTATACAACCATACTTTTTAGTAATTAACACCAAAGATTTGCTTATAGACCAATGGACAGTGAAGTTTCTGCAGTAATGAATGGACAGCTGCATCATTGCTAATGATTCTGTTTCTTGTGTATGGTGCTTCATAAACTCTTGTTCCAGGTCTTTTTAGAAGAATCTACCATAGGTCCTACGCGGGGGACAGAAGAGTGATGAAGCAGCCACAATTGTTAGCTTGACCCTCGTGGAGTACTAGAGAGGGAGACAGAATGGTAGCCAAATTCCTTCTTGGATGGAACTGTGGGCCAAGCACAAACACACGGGGGAGATTAACTTAGTCTGCAGGACTCACAAACCACAGCCAACAGCGAGAGCCTTCACCCGGAGGGAAGGAGGGAGTTCCACCAAGTGTAACAGCAGCACCAACAAATACCAAGAGTGGCGAAGCATGCCTCCTTGGGGACACTGTGAGTATTTTGTAATGCATTGTTTTTAGACCCTACCAGAATCCAGAGAAGCTGGTCAGGCACAATGTTATCCACTTCATTGACGAGCAAAGTGGAGCTTAAAGACAGGTATTGTCAAAGTGGTCAACAACATGGTAAGTCTGGAGAACTCAGGCCCCTAGACTCTGTCTGATCTGTGTACTTCACTGGGTTCAATCCATGGCTGTTCATTTAGTCACAGTGCTCTGCTGAAGCCACACCAACTGTCTCCACCACTGGACTCTCCAGTGTAGTGGACTCAAAGGAGCCTGGAGACCGAGAATGAGAATAAAATGCTGAACAGTAAAAAGTCCCAAGCCACGGATCTTCTCATAATGACATCATGGTTGGAAACATGTTCTCAAGAGTGACATTTACTGTCAGCAGACCACTATAATGAATGCTATCAAGTAGACAATTTAATACATTTTCTATACATAATGTATTTTTTAAATTCCTTCTTCAGTGCCCTCATGTTAATAAAACTAATCTTCTTAAATCTCAAATAAGCACTAACCTCAGGATTTATGGGCAAAGTATCTTTTAACTTCTTAATTTAAAATTACTTATTATATACGTGTATGTGTGCAGTATATGCATCTGAAACTGTGTGTGCAGGTGTGTAAGCATGAGGTGGAGGCAGAGGTCAACCTCGGGACCTTCTTCGATCATTTTTCACATCATAGTTTGAGAAAGGCCTCTCACCAGACCGAGGGCTCCCCATTGCTAGATTGGCAGGCCAGCTAGCTGTCTCTGCATCTGCCCCCAAACTGCTATTACAGACACGTGCTGATAACTGGCTTTGACTCTGAACTCAGGTCCTTGTACATGTGTGGCAGTCACTGCATTTCTTAACTTAAAAAAAAAAATTCCTATAATCATCTCCCTGAATTGTTAGGACAGCCGGTTAGTCCCTGTTTTACGGACTCTCTTGTTTAAAGACAAGTATGGATAGTCTCATCTGCTTTCATCCTGCCTCGTGTTCCAGGTAACTTAGAGACACCACTGAAGACATTCTTAAGTCTTCTATGCCAGCGTTGTTCATGCTGAGTTTATTCCTCTTCATCCTTTCCATCCCCTTCTGTTTTGTGGACGTCAGGGCTTCATCTGTTCACCTTAGATTTGCCTCCCCCTGCTCTGTCTGGCTGTCTGTGTCAGCACCTAATGCTCACACAGGGCTGCTGTGCTGCTCCCAGAGAGCCCTGCTTCAGACAGATATAAGCTACAGGATGCCATCAGATGGGGGTTGGCCTTGAGTTCCTGTGTAACTGCTGCCTGTGAACAGTCAAGATTTGCCATTGCATTAATTTCAGTTGCCATATAACAGATGACCAAACTTACCCATGTAAAACCATGCAAGTTTATCCTCTCAGCATTGTAGAGATCAGAAGCCTACACTGGTCAGGGATGGCTAGTAAGGTCAGGGATGGCTAGTCTTGGTTGTCAGTTAGAGGCATCTGGAAAGAGAGAACCTCAGCAGATGATGTGCCTCTGTCTGATTGGCCTGTGAGCATATTTCTGGGGGCATTTTCAATTGCTTGTTGAAGTAGGAGAGCCCAGTCCACTATGGGCAGTGCCATCCCCACACAAGACAGTCTGGGCTATGCAGAAAAGCTAGCTGAGCAAGCCAGCAAGCAGCATTTCTCCGTAGCCTCTGCTTCAGTGCCTGCCTCTGAGTGCCTGCCTTCACTTTCTGCCCTAACTTCCCTCAATAGTAGACTGTAATCTGTGATCTGAAATAAACCCTTTTGTCCCAAGTTGATTTTCGTTATGGTATTTATCTCAGGAACATGAAGAAAAAACTAGAATAATGTCTTTAATTGAGGAGTCCTAAGGCTGATTCTTTTGTACATATATATGTATATGTGTATGTGTGTGTATATATATATATATACATATATATACATACATATATACATATATACATATATATGTTTCAGGAAACATTTTTTTTCCTGAAAAGATACATTAAAATTAACTCTCTAATACTGTACCTTCAAGAAGTAAAATGTAGCAGAAAATAACAGTAGTGAAATTACCAAGTTTAATTTTTTTTCTCCAAACATGTCAAAAATTTTTCTTTTGAGACACAGCTCTGGCTATCCAGGAAGTTACTTAGACCAAGCTGGTCTTGAACTCACATAGATCCACCTGCTTCTGTCTCTTGAATGTTGGATCTAAAGGTGTGGCACACATATATTTTTAACTAAAATGTTTTGCTCCATTAGTAGATATCTGAGCTGGTTTTCAAATTTTGGCATCAAAAAAGGTAATAAAGGATTCTAAGTGACCATGCATTTTAGGAACAGCCTTTCCAGTGGCTGCAATTTCAACACTGAAAGCTGAGTCTCTCTTGGCTTTGCTCTGCCCCTACCTACCCGGCTGCCCATAACACTGGGATGCAGAGTTGAGTGTTGCCAACAGCTGGCCTTCTTTCTCTATCTCACAGTTCTAACTGAGTCATAAAGTGCTACTTTTAAGATCTATGAAGGGGGTGCTGGCGAGATGGCTCAGCAGGTAAGAGCACTGACTGCTCTTCCAAAGGTCCTGAGTTCGGATCCCAGCAACCACATGGTGGCTCACAACCACCCATAATGAGATCTGACGCCCTCTTCTGGTACATGTTTATGTGTATATGTATGCATGTGTGTGTATATGTGTGTGTGTGTGTATGTGTATGTGTATATGTGTGTGTGTGTGTGTGTGTGTGTACAGTTGTTCACTGAAACTATGATCATGGGGGAGGGGAGTTGACAACTCTGTGAGCCTAGGAGGACTGCTTACTCTGACTTTCCAGCCGTGACATCCAGTTGTGGACTCCTGGCCTTTGAAACTACAGTAGAAAACTCGTGTTATTTGAAAGCATGCTGTTTGTCCTTGTCTGCTACAGGAGCCATGAGAAATAAAAGCATTCTTGAATTGCTTGGAAGGTTCCGAGCTCGGAAGGGTTCCGATGTATAATTTTGATTTGCGGACCTTCATATTTTGTGTGGTGTGTGTACATTGTGCATTACTTGGATGCCACCCCTAAAACACCAACATCAGTGCCACCAGAGAGGCTGCTGGAATGCAGAAAGCAAGGGTGTACTTTCAGATCGACCACATCTAAATTTGCTTCTGAGGAATAATCCTGGGCAAGTCCCAAGTATGTTAAGGACTGAGATGTCCGGGTAGGTAGGGACAGAGCAAAGCCAAGAGAGACTCAGCAGCCCTTACAGAGCCAGCCGACCAGTGTAGCACGTTTCAGTACAGAATTTTGTGTGAGAGAATAAAATACTGGCTGAACTGGTATCCTAAGATATATCGCAACCATGGCACACTGAACTGAACAGAGCCCTTCCCATGCAAACACATATGTAAAAGGAAAAACAAAGCTTTACCTCCAAGTGAGCATGAAAATCCTGCACAGTAACCACAAACAACCCACGGTTACTTAACTATCACTAAGCCCTGGTTACTCGGGGAAAGCAGGATGCAGATCGTGCCCCCAGGCAAGAGTGGTTAGTCATTCGGGCTTCCTGAAGGCTAGCCACAGACAGCACAGATTCCGTGGCACAGATGCTTCGAGGTTTGCTCTTCAGGTAGAGTTAGCGTCTACTGGACTTCTTTGCTTGGAATCACTAAGGGAGAAGGCTGCCAGTGGGCTGTACACCAGCACCTTTGCCATGAGCCTCGTGTCCGTTCATGTGCAGGCCTGTGTGGACTTTTATTCTCCTGGCCTATTGGCAGCAATGCTGTACTGCTTCCATGTTGTAATCAGGTGTATCTAGGTATGCGACTGTTTGTCAGCCCGTGATGTTCCTATTGGGGATCGTCTTGTCCGACCTGCATGCAGTATTACAGATGTGCTCTGCCACACGAGCGTGGCTTGGGTTTTTCTATGGAGACCTTTATAAACTCTTTGTTACTCTTTTGCAGGTAGTAACCTTTCTGAATATTTTCTCCCTTTGTTGTGTTGCTGCTCGCAGTTTTATTATGATGCACATACATATGGTGGTTCATCAAGTCCAGCAGCAGCTGCTTTGATTCTGTCTCATCCCCCACTCTGTCTTCTTTCTTCTCCTGTTCAGATCCCATTCAAAGTGTCTGATAAGTCTTTCCATCATTCCCACCAGGATTCTGTCTTTTCTTGTGACCATCACTCTTATTTTCTGCATGTGTACGATTGTGACTTTTCCCTGATACAGTGCCTCAGTCCTTTCTTCTACACTGTTTAACATCTCGCACATGGCTACCTTGATGTCACCTATTTTTTCCAGCTATAAAAACCCATTTATTTGTATTGATTTCATTTCTCTGAATGACATTTTAACTTTTCTATAATATGTCAATCATTATTTCAGAATTTTTTGTCTAGTCAGGGTTTCTATTCCTGTACCAAACATCTTGACCAAGAAGCAAGTTGAGGAGGAAAGGGTTTATTCAACTTACACTTCCACACTGCTGTTCATCACCAAAGGAAGTCAGGACAGGAACTCGAACAAGGCAGGAACTTGGAGTCAAGAGCTGATACAGAGGCCATGGAGGGATGTGTCTTACTGGCTTACTTCCCCTGGCTTGCTCAGCTTGCTTTCATATAGAACCTAAGACTACCAGCCCAGGGACAGCACCCCCACAAGGGGCCATTTCCCCTTGATCACTAATTGAGAAAATGCCTCACAGCTGGATCTCACAGAGACATCTCCTCAAGGGAGGCTCCTTCTCTGTGATGACTCCAGCTTGTGTCAAGTTGACACACAAAACCAGCCAGTACCTCTCTCTAATAACTATAATATCTGGGTTTCTTGGGATAGTATAATTTTTCCACATGTTTTCATATATTTGGTTTTGTCTTGTGGTATGTTTGTTTCTGTTTGTTGTTTGAAGGAATTCCTCAATGTTGTATATGGCCATACCCTATTATGAATTCTTGGCAATGTCATTTTTTCTAGAGTTAACATGTACTTATTTCTGGGAGACATTCTGGTCTAAGGATCTCCTTCATGGGAAATCCAGGTTAGACCTGATTGCTCCCAGGGTGGAGGCTGTGAGAGACTGGAACTGTGGCATGAAGCCTGGCATCTCATCAGTCTCCCGACCTAGATTTTCTCTCTCATGCTCCATGAAATTGCAGCCTCTTAGAAACTGAAAAGAAAAGTGATGACATCTCCATTGTCTGCTTTGTTACTTCCTCCTATCAGGGATCTTGGTGCGTAGTATCTTCATTGCTTTGACAGCTTCGTTGACTCTTTAAATAAATCTTTTTGAATATCTCCTACTGCTCTGCTGTTTCTTGATTTTGGTGAAATAGGGCAATTGACAGAGAAGCTCCCACCTCTCAGTTGTCCAGGTCCACACATCCCACTCTGTGTGGCTTTCGTCTGGCACTGGGCAGGAAGAGAATTCATGAATCTAACGATGCCAGATAAGAACTTTAAACCAGTTACCGAGTGCCAGCCTTGTAAGACATTCGGCCCTACCCTGGCATACCATGGCCAGCACACACCTTTACTGATAGGTGATGTTTGAGCGTGTGTACTTCCAGAGTCTTCGGGGATAGCTGTTTGCCTCTTCCTTCCCCTTTGTTCAGGCTTTAGGTTGTCTTCCTTTTCTTCACTGAGACAGCACATTATATTGGTCTCATTACTTTAAAACAGATTTAATTCTTCCATTCTCTCATATTTTCTTTTCTGTTTGTCTCATTTTATTTTTTTTATGTGTTTATGTTGTCATTTGATTGTATATCAGAAGAGAGAAAAGAGGCCCTGGCTGATTTCCACATTACTTGGAAGTCCTTAATAACGCTGTATGAAGCAATGGAACTAGGTAGATATTATCCACCATAGCAACAGGAATTGCTTAGCAAAATTGGCTTCTCTTATGTGAGGGCTCTTTCATCTATCAGAAAAGATTGTTTTTCAGATAGCATTTAAGTTTACAAACTTCCTGAAGTCAAATTGAGAGGGGTATATTTTCAAGTCCCCTCTTCTTATCCCCAGAGATATGTTTTTTCTTTTTCTGAAGAACAGAAACATAGAGGAAATAAGATGAGGGAGAACACTAGGTCTGATTCATCAAGGTAGGGACAAGTCACAGAATTCTTAGAAATTCTTAGAGATGTATATGTGGGAAGGTTCTATCGGATGCAAAAAATCCCATGCCAAAAACCAAAAAAGCAAAACAAAACAAAACAAAAAACCCACTTTAGTATTTAGCCAAGATCTTTCAGACTATTTACTAAGTAGATATTACAGGTCATATGCAATGTTTGAATCATAAAATACGAGGGATATCAGGAAAATGCAGGTTATCTTATTTGAATTTTTGTTTTACCCTAGAAATAATTCTTTGTTCCAAGTCACTTAGTTACCAGTAGATTTGGCTTAGGAGTAGATAGAACTGGACTTTAATCATGTCTTTGCCACTGATTAGCTCAGAGACGTTAGGCAATTAACATTTCTCCTTAGTGCCTCAACATTCTCATTTGTATAGTTGGAATGACTATGGTATATAGGACAGCTGTAAAATTTAAATGAAGCAGTGCATCTAAAATGGCTACACTGTTTATGGCATGTTAGGAAACATGCAATGATCTCAGTTACTGCTGATAGTTGCAGCAGACCAGTAACAGGACTACAAATCAGTCTAAAATCACTATGATTCTTTTTCAGAAGCTTTTCCAATGCCATGAACACTTTCCCCCAGAACTTGTCACTGGAGAGCCTGCTCCACCATGAACACTTTCCCTTGGAAGTTACCACTGGAGAGTCTGCTCCGTCTTACTTGGGCCACTTCTGTCACCTTTCTTGTTTCTTTACTCCTGTTCAACTACAACATAGCAACAAGTTCAATATCTGGTATGCAACTGTTACAGCCTTGATATTGTAGCAATAGCTTCCAGATATGGCAGCAACCACATCACCAGCATCAGGTTCAGTCATGGTCTTCACATGCCTTTGTATCCATCACATGAATTTGTATCCAGATTGTTCAAGATTAACTATACCATTAATCCTATGTTTCATTTACATTTGGCTATTCTTTACTAAAATTCACTTGATGTACCTGTAAGCTTTTACTGTATAAACAAATCACTCAACTTACTGACAAATTATTATGCTATTTTGTAATTTTTTTTCTGGGTTGCTATATGTACTGGCTAGTTTTGTGTGTCAACTTGACATAAGCTGGAGTTATCACAGAGAAAGGAGCCTCCCTTGAGGAAATGCCTCCATGAGATCCAGCTGTAAGGCATTTTCTCAATTAGTGATCAGGGTGGGAGGGCCCGTTGTGGGTGGTACAGTCCCTGGGCTGGTGGTCCTGGGTTCTATGAGAAAGCAGGCTGAGTAAGCCATGGGGAGTAAGCCAGTAAGTAACATCCCTCCATAGCCTCTGCATCAGCTCCTGCCTCCAGGTTCCTACCCTGTGTGAGTTCCTGTCCTGACTTCCTTTGGTGATGAACAGCAGTGTGGAAGTGTAAGCTGAATGAACCCTTTCCTCCCCAGCTGTTTCTTGATCCTGATGTTTTGTGCAGGGATACAGACTCCAAGTAAGACATTATAGAAGCTTCCTTGGCATTTTCCTAGCTAGTACCTAAAGCTCAGTTAGAGAATAGTACCAAATCATTTTACATTTCTCCCCTCCCTCTTCTCCCTCCAAACCCTTCCAAATACCTTCCCTGTTCTGTCATATTCATGCCTCTCCTCTCATTAATCATATTGCATGTATATTTGGATATGTATATTTATTCTTAAATATAACCTGTCTAACCTATATAGTGTTACCTGTGTCTTTTCAGGATTGACAATTTGTTGGTGTGCCACCGATTAGTATGCTCTTTCCTAAAGGTCACCTCTTCTATTCCCAGCTTCCCTCAGTTGCCTGTAGTTCTTTGTGTAACATGTGAGGTCCTCTCCATCCACTCTGGCATGTCCCTTGGTGTTGTACTTGTTCAGCTCATGTTTGAACTGTCATGTTGGTGAAACTTTATGGGCCTTGCTTCAGACTTTATTAGGAGACACAATCTCACAGCAAATTCCCTGCTACTCTGGCTCTTACAATCTTTCTGTTCCCTCTTCTGGAATGTTCCCTAGGACTTAGGTGCAGGAGCATTTTATAGATGTGTCCACTGGGACTGGACTCTACAGCTCTATGTTTTGATTGGTTGTGGTTTTCTGTAGTGGTCTCTCTATCTTTACAAAGAGACGTTTTCTTGATGAGAGGCTACACTCATCTGTGTGTATAATGACAAATATTTATAGATTATTGTTAGGGACTATGCTAGTTTAGTAAATTAGTGGTTGTAGATTATCCTCAAAAGATCATGATTTCCCTAGCCTTGAGTAGTTAGTTTTGTTTCCAATACCAGGCTCCCTCTTGTTGATCTGGTCCCAAGTCCAATAGAGAATGGTTGGTTACCACCAAGGTATGTGTGCCATTACTACACCCTTAGGGCTATCAAGCTATGCTGGTCACTGATGTGGTTCATAGATGTCCTACTTGGGTAGGACTGCTGGTTGCTTTCCTCCTTGCATGATATCATGCAAGGTAGTTTTCAGGAAGGCGGGTGTTCATGTCAATTCCAGCTAAGGGGTCTCTAATCCCTGTTTCTGAAATACATGATGTCTTCAGCAATAGACTTACCCTCCACCTCTGTGGTGTAACCAAGAGCAATAGCAATAGGCTGTATGTTTTGGGAATCTTACACAGCCCTGGCCAACCATTCAAAAGAGGGCTAGTACTCATGTCTGGTAGTGGGTTTTCTATTGAAAATGGTCTTTGGCTCTTGGATAGAACACTGTCAGCTCAGATGAGAAAAGTTTATTAAAACTTAATGTGCATTTGTACACTGAATTATGTGTGTATTATTATTATATATTATACTATACTATATGTATTTTCAAGGTGAATATTTAATAACATGACTCCTTGTGACTTTTTCAGACACAGTACTGTCACTTTGGCCTCCTCCCACATTCATTTGTATTTACCTTTTTTTCCTTCCCTAAAGATCCTCTGTTTCCCTGCCTCTGCCCTCTATTGTTTCCCAGTCCCCCCATCCTGCCAATGGTCCCATTTGGCTTTTCTGGTTTCTGTGCAAACCAGGCAGGTTTGCCATTAGCAAGTTATCTAGAGGGGACCAGAAGAAGCTTCAGGAACTCATCAGAGGGTGAAGAATTGCTACCAGCTCCCACCAAGGTCATTGTCTGAGGAATCTTACCAAGGTCATTGTCTGAGGAATCCTACCAAGGTCATTGTCTGAGGAATCCTAACAAGGTCATTGTCTGAGGAATCCTACCAAGGTCATTGTCTGAGGAACTCAGAGGTCTAGACAAGAAGACAAGTTTCCCTGGAGCTATATTGGTATTTCAGATTTTGGGAAATCCATCGTGAGCCCTGTGGCATTATCTAGAACTCACAAGTTCCTCTTGGACAGTGTCTTTGAGACTGGGCTGCATGGGTCAGTGATGTATGAGATTTCAGATTCTCATTGGGCCTCCTGGAGCATATGTCCCACGGATGAGTATTGGCGGCTGACACCTGCATATCCCATTGACTTTGGGGAAATCTCTGATGAAAGCGCATATGTTCTCCAGGGTTCTTCTGAAGATGTCTGTTCGAGTCACAAAAATGGAGCAATTCCAAGCAGCTCTGCAGAGAGGTCTTCCTTCATGCTACTACACTACTTGTTATATGCCTACCCACTTACAAGCATTTTAAAGATAATCCATAAAGATTGATGGATTATCTTTAAAATGTTGTTGTTCTGGGGGGTAGGTACCTTCATTATATAGATAGAGAAACTGAAGTATGAATGGGTCAGATTAGATACCCCAGATCAACTGGTGGGGTGGCAGCCAGCATTCAAAGCATGGGCTAGTGTCTGTGCTCTAATGGACACCACCTTCCCTAGTGAAAGGTTATTATGTACTAAACAATTCTGTTGTGTGTTCTATGAGCAAAGACCTGTGATTCATTTTTTCATTAATTCAAACAACAAAAACAAAAGCATTATTTGTTCCATTTAGTAGATGTTGAGTCTAAGGTCAGCTGAGGCCTAGCAACTCCATCCAAGTCTCCTACGTGCTTGAGAGCAGACCAACACTTAAGTCAGAGGCCTGTCCTACCACACCCTGCAGAGATACATCTGACAGTTGTGATGGTTTAGATGTGAATGCCACACATGGGTGCCTATGTTTGAACACTTGTTCGACAGCTGGCAGTAATGCTTGGGAAGCTTGTAGGACCTATAGTAGGTGGAGAGATGCTGGAGGAAGTTTTATATCCTGGGGTCACTTCTTGTTCTCTTGGTTCTCTGACTGTCTAGTGTGTCTAGTCAGTCTCATATTCCTGCCACCATAACAGATTATATCACCTTGGGACTATTAGCTGGAATAAACTTTTAAGTCACTTGGCAAGATATTTAATAACAGCAATGTGTAAGGTAAGAAAATAACTAAAAACACCCAGACCAAACCCACAATACAATATGCACGCTTCAGAAGCCCAACAAGCATTTCCCCCTCAGTTTTATGGATTTGACACAACTGTGCTAAATTTAGTTTGCAGAAAAATTCACTTAATGAAAGTATTTAAGTGTTAGAATAAGTATGTGGTTGTACATTTAATAACTCATCGATTAGCCTTTTCATGTCAGAAAATTTCCTTCAAACTTACTCTGGGCCAGGCGTTGCCAGTTTCTGGCCAGATTAATATCAGCAAATGTGAAAATCACGGGGTGTCTCATTGAACTATGATTACAAACAAAGCAGCTAGAACGAGTGACCAGGGCATTAGTCACAGGTTGATTGTTTGCAGCATACTTGCTTGCATTAACTCACACAAACTTAACTAGGACAGAGTCATGTTTGGGCTCCTGAAGGACACCCTTCAGATGGAGCTAGAGACGTTTCAAGAGATACCAAGAATTTTAGTTTATAAACTGGGCATTGTGGTATAATATATGAACCCAGCACCAAGAAGGCAGAAGCAGAAGGATCAGGAGTTCAAGGTAATCCTCAGCTACCTAGTGACTTTGAGGTGAGCCTGGGCTACAATAAAACCCTGTCTTAAAAGTTTTAAAATAAACTTTGGTTGACATCAGCTAGGAAGATTAGCCCATCCAGCTGCACTGCTGTAAAATTCTATTCTGTAGCCAGTCGCAAATATCACAGGCATTTAAATGTGCTGTCCATTCTTGGAGAATAATTACAGCTATTTAATTATATTCATAATTTAGTGTACACCTGAAAAATATGCTGTGAAATATCAGACGGACCCTTTAATACCGGTGTTCCATTTACAAACTGTCACATTTATAATACGTCTTTAATCTTCTAGGGTCTGCTAGAATTTTTTATTACAGTCTGCTTTGTGCTTTAAATATTAAAGATTCGGCAATACTTCAAAAGGTGATAATGCTTGATACTCTGATGGCGCCTAAACCTCAACAGCTAAACATATCGAGGGGCATTCAGTGGCTCTGGCTTAATTAAACATGCATGTGTGTTTTCAAATGCAATGTTTTTCTGCTTGTTAGGTTTTTGACAAACCTCCAAACAGGTCCAGGTGGAACAAAGCATGTAAAAAGGCTTGTGAAAGAGCTTCAAGCACTGAATTAGCACCTCCCTGCAATTCATATTCAGAACCTGGGTCCCTGTGATTGATAATGCCTCGGAATCCTGTCTGCAGCAAACAGTGTAGCTTTGTCTTTTCATTTTTTTCTAAAACGTGTCCATTTTAATTATGCGAAAAGATGTTGCTGACAGCTTCTGAGCCAATAAGATGGTGTTTGTTCTCTGTAACTTCCTCTTCCTGCGGGGAGCACAGCAGGGTTATTTTTTTCTGTAACATTCTCTTCCCCAGAGGACATGCACATGGAGCACAGCACAGGGAGCACGACATGGAGACCACAGAATGGGAAGCACGGCACAGGGAGCATGGCATAGGGAGCACGGCATGGGGAGCATAGCACAGGGAGCACAGCACAGGGAGCATAGCACAGGGAGCACGGCATGGGGAGCACAGCACAGGGAGCATGGCACAGGGAGCACGGCATGGGGAGCATAGCATGGGGAGCATGACATGGGGAGCACAGCACAGGGAGCACGGCATGGGGAGCATAGCATGGGGAGCACAACATGGGAAGCACAGCATAGGGAGCATGGCATGGGGTGCATGGCATGCACACTGGGTAGGGACTGGCTTTATTTCAGTGTATTGTTTATACTCATTATCTAGCACTTAGAAGGTAGTCTTCTAATTCAGAATGGCCACCTAAAGCAGACTGCCAAAGCCCCAGACCAAGGATACTTGAAAGCTACTCAGGCAGCTGTCAAAGTTACAAAAGATTGGATGAATACAGAAATCCATCTGTGTTAAGAAACCAAAAATCTCTATTTGACCCCTGACACCCTTTGGATTTCCCCAGAAGAATAAAAGTGTTTCAAAGAAATTGTATCTCGTTTTTTGAATACGTACATTCAAATTTTTGTCACCAGAAATGACATACCGAGCTCACATACCCAAGCCCATGACATCCAGGTCTCATAGACCCACACTATATTGTCTAATATTAAACTCCCCACATAAATAAGACTATCTCAAGATATTACTTACTGAAGTTATCAAATAGAAGCTGGCTGTTGATGGGAAAGAAGGCATGATGTTTCACAGATGAGAGAGACACAGAGAAGCCGGCTTTGAAAGAGTCAGTCTGCCATACAACCTGTGTTTTGATGATTGCTCAACTGGATATAAACTGTAATAAAAATATATGTGGAGGCTGACGATAAAAGTTCGATTATTGGCAACCTCGCACAGCAAAGAAATAAAGAAAGAAAGAAAGAAAGAAAGAAAGAAAGAGAGAAAGAAAGAAAGAAAGGAAGGAAGGGAGAGAGAGAGAGAGAGAGAGAAAGGAAGGAAGGAAGAGAGAGAGAAAGAAAGAAAGAAAGAGAGAAAGAAAGAAAAAAGAAAGAAAGAAAGAGAGAGAGAGAAAGCAATCAAGCAAGCAAGCAAGCAGGCAAGTCTGAGAGAGCAGTTTTCCAGGTGAAGAGGTACAAGGGAATGTGACAGGTGAGGTATTGTTATGATCATACCTAAGGCAAAGCAGCAACCACACGAAAGGACAGACAAATCTGAATTAATAAGATCTGATCGGCGAGATGGCATTTGGATATAATCTTCCTGCATGGCGGAGAAGGCTGCCTGCGTATTATGCAAGGAATGGCTGGGCAGAAGGGTGTAGGCAGAGGACTCGGTGGGAGGAAAGACAAATTACAGACAAGATTTCAGAAGAGACTGCGCGGCTGCGGAAGGAGCACTCTTGGAAATTGGATCTGTAAACAAATTAAAAGCTGCGTTCCTTTCCTGAAGCCTTCAGCGGGTGTTGATAATAAACGCTTAACCTTGGCGGTGGGAAGACTTTGAAACCAGTAATTAGGGGAGAAACGGGTAGGTAGGTAGGAAAGCATATTTGAATTCTGCTTCCCATCCTGATAAACCATGGCTAGCGTTTCTACCCTGGACTGTGAGCCAAATAGCCATTTTAGATCCCCAGAAAGGAAATGGTTGACTTTTCCAGAGAATTCTTTTGCTTTCTTGACCTGTGACCAGCACCTCTAATTAGAAGTCTTCATGGTGTCCAAGCCCTAAAAGCACAAAGGAGACCAGAGCATGCTGAAAGTGTGCATTTTATTAAGCAGTAGAAACTCAGAATTTGAGGCTGCAGAAAAGCGCCTGCGTGATCTTTAATGGATTTTTAAAGATGACAAGAAAGGAAAGGGGAGCGCAAAGCGAGGGAAGGAGAAATTCCCTGAAGGTGCTTTCCGGAGTGAATCAGTGCAGCTGAAGGCGGGAGCTCCCAGGGCCTGGGGATGTCTCCCAGGTTCTCAGTCGGAGCTTATGGCCTGGCGGGTCCCTGAACACCTGTGCTCTGGGCAGACTTTGACAGGGCAAGTCACAGAAAGACTGACGGTAGCACTTGAAGTGCAGTTCGCAGGGCAGGAAATTGCTCCCTTTCCACGCTGGGCTGCCTCGGCTCTCTTCATGCGGCTTATTACAGCCTCCCATATAGCATGCCATTTATGTATGCTAAGTTGGCCACTGTAATGGTGTTCCTCCTTCCTATGTCGCTGCTGCCCGGGCAATTAAAAACAAAGGAAGCAAATGAGGTCAGCTCTCATAGAGCCTGAGTCCATAGGTGACAGGCACCCAAGACCCAATAGCCTGAGATGTGGCCACCTAGGAAGGAGCCTGGGAGTAGGAAAACGCCCCTGCTACCCAGGGATTTTACCTCTGTATTTATTTAATTCAGGTGCAAGACTGACTTCAACTAATTTCTAAAAAGCATCCTTGATAAGAACCTCTGTTAAGAAGTTTGGCAAATGCTATTAATACAATTATGTGTCCATATGGGGAGGGGACATCAGTGGGTGAACCTCTTTCATCCAGTAACACAAATACCAATGTTAGGATTATATCTCCGGCAGCCCTTGAAAGGGCTTTGCGGTTACAAGTGGATTTGGTGGGGGGATGTCTTTGTTTTGGTTTTGGGTTTTTTGAGACAGAGTTTCTCTGAAATGGCCCATCTAAAGGTAGACAAGTTCCTGCCTCATGTTTCTGATCCCAGCCTTCTCACTGGAGTGATTTTGAAAAGCTAACTAGAAGAACCTGCTTTCTTGCCCTCGGTCAGACATAAATGGCACACTGGCTCTTGTACTGAATCCTCGGGCTTAGACAGTAGACATACTACCCAGCCTCCTATACATGGCAGTCCCTGAAGGAGAGCGCTCACAGGGTCAAAGCTGGTCTCAGTGACACTCGGCTACCCTGCTGTCTGGACTCCTATCCTTAAAGCTAGTAACAGGCCCCACACCCTGCCAGTCTCCGAAGCCTCCACACTGTAGGGAACATGGGAAAGAGGCTAGCCTGGAGCATGAGGGCTAGCCTGGAGCATGGGGACTGGTAAGCGCTAGTCTCCACCAGAGTTACAGGGGATCTGACAAAGGGGTCAAGCTGAGCTGATTGTGTAGGTGTATCCTGTCTCAGAATATCCTCTCCCAGGGTTCGAAAACACAGTTAACAGCTCCCGTGAAAGGTTTCAGTTGCCCAGACATCTCTACAATCCTTAGAGCGCATGGCTGGCATGTCTGTCTGGAACAGATTATACATGGTACCGATACAAGGCACTGAAATGTCCCAGAAGGAAATTCAACTTCTAAATTCTTTCTCAAGTAAAGCTTTCTGCCTCTCGAGATAACAGTGCTTATTATTCAAACATGCGTTTTTGCTTTTCTTTATAAAGAGAATAGAGCTATTTACCTTTATGACTAAATTACCCATCTAACACATGTATTAGTCAACAGTGGATCTCCTCCTATATTCCCATTCTGGAGTTAGTCCTAAACTAGATTCTGAGCTCTTCCTGGGAAGTCTAAATCTTACACTCCCTTGGGGCTCCCTGCAATAACAGTCTACTATTTTTAGACATTCAATGTACCTCACAAACTACTGGTGCCTAGTAGCAGTGTGGACAGGTGTGCAGTACTCCTAGAAAGAGAATAGCCAAGCCATGCTCGGGGAACTAAGCGATGTGTTTATAAGTACCCGTGGCAGTGCTGATACTTTAAGCAGTAGAATGACTCAGAACTGAGATGAGCTCATGGTATAACCAAAAACTCTGAGTCACCTCAAACTTAATTCTTTCTTTTAGAAAATATTTACCAAAACCCCACTATTGCATAGAACTATTTTCTGGGCTGAAATTATAACATGAATCAGAACAGATAAGATTCCTTCATTTGTAGGGTGTATGTCTTTAGGTCCACCAAATATTTTTTCTGTCCCTCCAGCCCACTGGAGTCCCTTCTCTCAGTAGGACCACAGTTATGTCTCATCCTTTAAATCTTGTGAGTCCTCTCCACCTTCTCATCACTCTGAGAACAGTACTCTGAATAGTAGCATCTGTCTTTGTTCTAGATTTAGGTGAGTGGACTGGGTTTTCAAGGTATATTACTTTTTTGTTTGTTTGTTTGTTTTGGTTGTTTTTTGTTTGTTTGTTTGTTTGTTTCGAGACAGGCTTTCTCTGTGTAGCCCTGGCTGTCCTGGAACTCACTCTGTAGACCAGGCTGGTCTCAAACTCAGAAATCCACCTACCTCTGCCTCCCAAGTGCTGGGATTAAAGGCGTGTGCCACCACCACCCGGTTCAAGGTATATTACTATCTTGAAATGGATAGTGAAGGTTCAAAGAATAGCAAGGGACCTAGGACTCCCATAATAATCATTCTAGGCCTGGCTTGGTGTTAGACTCAGCCTGGTCACACTTACAAGTCTCTGTGTTACTACCTTACATTTTCAGTGAGCTGATCTTAGATTGGGCCTAATCTCTGGTATTTGATCAAAACTCTACTCATAGTCCATTTTAATGCACAGCTTCGGTTGAAGGCACATGTTTTAAACTAGAGCACGGCTGAAGGGAGACTGGCCTGGAGGACACCTGTCAGGGTCAGATGGTGAGGCTTGTACATAGATGCTGATGAATTTGAACTTTATTCTGTAAAAAATGAGGGTCCACAAAAGGCTTTTAAAGCCCATAGGTGACATGATCTCAAAACTATGGTGACAGGATGGAAGACTGATCAATGGTGAAAGTGAGAGAGTCTTGACAGTGTTTGGAATTGTGCTGTTAAGGGAAGATCCATAGGCCCCAACAAGGGCTGTACAACAGCAGGAGCGAGGAACAAGAGCTGTTTGGGGGAGACAGGCATGCAGGTGTGCATCACATCACACAGTAACTCCACTGTAGGGTTTAGCGGGATGAGGAACCAACACGATATGGTTCCTGGCTTGTTATTGATTAAGCATATGCCTCTGTTGAGGATAAAGATCCCTACTAAGCCTGTGCTATCTAGGTCAGCTGACCATTCCATGGGTGGGACTAAGACCCTAAGACCTAAACCATGTTTAAGAACATTTTCAGTCTTAAACTCTATGGCTCTGTCACATGGGTTATTAACACACACCACCTTTCACATTCCCATCTTTAAATTCTCTATACTGTTTAGCCTTTTTTTTTTTTTGTGGGGTCAAAAATGTCTCCTAGATAAATATATATGGGATTAAAAGGACAGATATCATGTACTCCTGAGATGAAAGCTTGGTGAAACTTCCATATTTTCATCTGAGTTGTGTCCACAATTTGATAGCACTTTTGCTTTTACCATTCATGACACAGGTCAACTCCTCTTTTTAATTTTTTAAAACTGAGATGTTAATGACAACATTTATAGCCGGCAGCACACTAGTCTCATAACAATAAACAGATGATTCTTGATTTACAGGGTAACGAAGTCATAGCCTCATGGTTGTTACCACTTAACGGGTGAAGGTTAAACAGGGTGGTAGATGCTTCGCTGCCACGCCAGAAATGGCGTGGACATGGATGCAGACAGGGTTCCGTCCGTTCTCAGTGGTAAATAACCTCAGCCGCTTGCTCTTGCTTCTCTGAATGTGCCATTGGTAACCTAGCAGGCCCAGTTAATATTAGCTTGTGTGGGATTTATGTGGGCATTTTGTTGCTGTTCAGAGAAATGACCAGTTTACTTGGTTATATTGACAGCTCTATTGTAAAATTTCCTGGCACTAAAGGTCAAAAAGATCCAGTTTTTGTTGGGTCATTGGTACCCAAAAGAGAGTAAATCTGGGAGCTGATTCGCTTCTCTGACAATAATTTATGAATCATGCATTGGCCGTGTTTGAGTTGAGAAAGGCTTTCATATCCTTTCCATTAGCTCAGATTAAGTTTTCATATAGATGCTGAGAAGCATGCTAGCAATATCCTTAGCTCATTTTTATGAAAATTTTATCAGTGCTTTTTTCTGTAGTACACTCCAATTGGGATGTCTCAGCATCTAAAGCTCAGCTTTGGACATGAACTTCTCTCAACCTGGCTGGCTGCTGCTCTGAAGGTTTCAATATTTTATGGGCTCTGGCTAACTCAGCCGTGAGATTCAAGCTGCAGAGATTTAACTCTAATGTAAAATCATGAACGGATGAAAACCAGAATGTCATAAGTAATACATCTACAAGAGTGGGGCGCAGTTACCATTTTTAAAGGGGCTTTAAAAAGAAAACAACGTTCTCTGTTCTGTCTTTATGCACCAAAATGAAGAGCCCCTGAGCTATTGTACAAACGCAGGGCCATCTTTCCTTGCTTGCTTCTCTTCAATCACTGCTTAATTGTTGTGATGGGCTGCTCCCCCTTGATCATGCCTCTTCAGGTCTCCCATCCACAAGAAAGCTCCTGAGGCATGCATTCCAGAAAAATGGGTGCAGCATGGTTGGGCTTAGAGGCCAAACCCATTTCTTAGTGTCTTCCTCTTTTTGTCTCAAAACTGATTTAAAACATTTGGAAAATCTGTCTATTCAGCCGAAGTGTCCCACTGCATTCTTCCCTGGGAACAGTGGGGTCACACGTGACGTGCCTGATGGACTTTTCGGCTGCAATCTATAGCCATTTCCCCTGAGCCCCGCAGAGCAGGGCAGCCGCATAATGGCTGCAAAAACAATGTGTTCTTTGTCTGCAAGAATCCAGGGGAAGAGCTGGGTAGCCTGGCTAGCCACAAACCCGTCATTCCGCACTCACTCATTTCTCCATTCTGCTGCCTACCCTTAAACATAGTTTTGAACAGCAAATAGATTTCTCTGTGAAACCCCAGCTAAGCATAAAGTGAACAAACACAAAGGATCCGCTCTGGAGACGGCTGCGGCCATCACTGCTAGTTATTAACCTGCTTCAGAGAGGAGACTCTGATGGCAGGGACTGCCTGCCAGTGCCTGTGCTTGGATGGAGAGCAGTGGTTTCTGGACAAGGTTTAAGACATCTGTTCAGAAATATCGCCTGATACATGCTCTGGCATAAGACTGCCTCCCCAGCTCCAATATAAAATCAATACCACGCTAAAATAACTATGCAATTGCACAAGTGTCAAAAAGCAGGCTGATTAAGTGAAGGGGCCCTTCAGGATGTGAATCTGCAGCCCCCTGGTCAAGCAGGCGACTGTACTAATGTGAAGAGCCTCAGGGAGCAGCTCCCGGGTGTTTTATGTCAAAGGTTGCTAGTCAGCTCGTGTGTCCTGTTGAAGCCTGGCCTTTCTCTGTACAGCATGGAGAAGAATGTTTGCACATACACATAACACTTCTGCTTTCAAGTTTCACTTATAGCAGCTCAGGCTGTGAGTAACATGTCCCCGATGAAAACTGGTAGCTTGCCCCATTCAATACTCATCCATCACCTGTGCTAAGTGCTCAGGGCCTGGATGCTTGTCACTCTGGGGAGGAGGTAGGAGGCAGACGAGGAGAAGGAGCCATGAGGGCTTCCATGCACTCAGTAGGATCTTGCAAAAACTCCAGCGAGGATGGTGAAGACAAATATTATGAAGGTTGAAAAAATATGATAGAAGTAAGGCAAATTATATTGTGTGTTCACATGTGTGCAAGTGTCTGTACATGCCTGAGTGCATGTGTGTCTACACCTGTATATGTGTGTATACAGTAATGTGTGTGCACACGCATGTTTGTGTATATGCATATACCTTTGTGAACTTGTATGCTCATGCCTGAGTGCATGTGTCTGCATTTGTATATGTACATATGTGTGTACATGCATGTGTGTGTGCATATGTATGCACCTGTATGCAAGTGCAAGTATGAGTACATGCCTGAGTGCACATGTGTCTGTACCTGTGTGTATGTGCAGTACATGCGTGTGCACGTACATGTGTGTGTGCATATGTGTACAGCTGTGTGAACTTGTGTGCTCACGCCTGAATACATGTGTATCTGCACCTGTGTGTGTACAGTACATGTGTGTGCACATGAATGTGTATGTGCATATGTGTGTACCAGTGTGAACCTGTGTGTGAGTGTGTGTGTGCACATGTGTCTGTACATGAGTGCATGTATGTACACCTGGGTGCAAGTGTGTGCATGAATATGTGCATGTGCAGGTGTGTGCCAAGTCAGTATCTTTCCCCCCAGTTATCAAAGACATAAATGTTCATAGGAGTGAGGGAAAGATAAGCAGTAATCTCAACCACAGACCCGTGAAGTGTGAATGCTCTGGATTTAAATTCCCAATAGACATTTCTGTCTACACACCTCACACCCAAATAGTACATGGACCACAAAGCCCTGTGTGCCCTGATTAACTTCCTCCTCTTCCTCACCTCCCTTAAAGGCTCCTTTACCTTTCTTGTGGCCTCCTTTTGACTTCAGTAACATGTTAACACACACAGACAGTTTTATTTTAGAGTCCACAAGTGAGAGAAAATACATGGCATCTATTTGCATCTGGCTCTTTCCACAGAATGGCATCCAGTCCCATTTATTTTCTTGAAAATGCCATGGTTTCATTTTTTCTTATGTGGAATAAAAGTCTACAATGCAAATCAAATTATTTGATCTCCTTGTTCAAAACTTATCAATCCATTCAAAACCTAAACTCCCTAGGCTTGTGAAAAGGTTTGTTGTCAAAATTCTCCACGACCTTCCCTCTCTTATCTCCTTCTCTTCCTCTTCCAGTATTCATACTCCCTAGCCATGTGCACACGCATGTGCATGCTCACACACACACACACACACACACACACACACACACACACACACACATGCCTCTCTGCCTCAGGACCTGGGCATGTTCCTCTTGTATCAGTTGGATTCACCTCCACTTAGCTTGCTGGTCTCTGCTTTCTTCTCAGCCCTACCTGCAGAGGCTGGTCCTGACACCCCAAGCCCTGGTCTCACCCCCTCCTACACCACCTGTAGAACTCTAAAGTCATTGCCACAACTCTCTCTCCACCATAGACTGTGAGCCCATCTCCCTTGCTTCCCCAGGTCTGACATGCAATGAACCTCCTGAAACTGTTTGGTGAACAAATAAAGGTCTTGCAAGGAAAGAGAGAGCATGGGCTCATGGCCTGGATGAACACGCTTCATGCTTTCTCGCTCCTGTGTTCCTGTGTTCCTGGATGAACACGCTTCATGCTTGCTCCACCCTGTCTGGGTTGAGCCTGCAAATGAGGTCAGTGTTTAATCAATTGGCCCAAAGTGCCTTTAAACTACAGCTTCTCCTACAGACTCAGAGATGAAAGGAAATGGAAGTTGGGATTTCCTCAGGAAAAAAGCCAACACTGACATTTCAAACAGAAGCTACTCAGATGAAACACATCGTCCCTGCTTAACTGGCCGGTGGGGTGCTCTTAACGGCCCTGAAAAAAACGACGTGCTGCAATTCTCCTCTCTCTCTCTCTCTCTCTCTCTCTCTCTCTCTCTCTCTCTCTCTCTCTCTCTCTCTGTGTGTGTGTGTGTGTGTGTGCGCGTGTGTGTCCCTCCCTCCTTTTCTCTCCCACAAGCCCCTCTGCCCAAGCAACAATCTTAAGAGGAGGGAAATGCAATTACATCCATGCCTGTTTAAAATTTAAGAGCACAAAAATGAGTTGAGGTTCTTTTTTTTTCTTTTTGCAGGAAACAAATTAGCCCACAGTAGACTTGTGCCTGCAAGCGGCCCATTTAATTTGGTTACTTCCTATGCCTTGAGGCAAGCTTCCCCCACTAATTCTGCCAACTTCTTTCCATATCAGGGCTTATCTCCTTGCTGTCTGCAGCATCATATGACAAGTGAGAGTCCAATCTGTATTTTATCTATTTAATCATCTCCATTGCCTGATCCCAGGAAGAGGCTGACTAGGGTGATGAGTCATCTGTACAAGCCCTGGCTCCCTCATAAATTGATGCCCAGTGGTTTCAGCCAGTGCATACTAAACTACTCTGTTAAGTTTATACCTAAAATTCAATTCATAAAGTTCATGTTTCTAACATGTGTTAGTGATAAAGGATATAGGTCCCCCCAATACACACATGCACACACACATTCACACAGACACTCACACATATTCATACATACACAGACACACACTCACACATATACACATAGATACACATTTTACTTTGACTAAAGTGCTTTGTTCTGTTCTTTGCATATAGTAAGTCATAATCACTATTTTTTAATCATTAAATTAATTAAACTTCAAATGGTCCTTGGCAAAACAAGTTGGCCTGCAACTCCAGGCCAGTCTGGGCTACATAACGGGACCCTCATGCATAAGCAAAGGCCAGGAATGCTGCTACACACCTGCAATCCTAGCACTTAGGAGGCTGAGGCAGGATTATAAGTTTGAAGTGAACCTGAGCTACAAAGCAAGACCCTGCTTTAATGAAACCTATCAAGTGCACAGCTTTAAGGCAGCCATGTTGATTTACACACCATGATGCTCTTGCTTGAGACAGGTGCATCTCCTTGTCACTGGGAAGTTCTTAGACCTCAGCCAGTGCCCCCAGAAGGACTCCATGATGGCTGCCCAGGTTGCCAGCTGTTTTTGTGTAGAAGGAAGAACCTTTAAGCCAAAAGTCCAACTCTGACACCAAAGTCTAACAGTCTAGACACATTTCTCGATATTTAATTTACGCAAATTGCTTCCTCTGTAAAATGGGAATAGATTTCTTTGTGGGGAAATGCACAAGGTAGTTGTCTCTGCACACACATGGCACAAAGAATATACCTTATACAAAGTAAAAAGAATCCTTGCAACATTATTTCAAAATCACCCTAACAAAAACTCATAGGAAATCTCAACAGAACAAGACACTTAGGAGAGAATGTCAAAGGCTGAGGGGGTGGCTCTGCAGGGAAGGGGGCTTGCTGCAGAAGTGTGAGGACTGTGGTTCAAAACCTCAGAACCCACAGGCCCAGTAGGATGGACGAGGGCAGACGGGTGGATTGCTAGGGTTCGCTGGCCACCGGTCTAGCTCTATGTTCATCAAGAGACTCTACATTAAGAAAGTAAAGCAGAAAATGTTAGAGCAGAATATCCAGTACATGCCTCTGTCCTACTCACATGCATGGGCCATCACACGTGTGCATGCACACAAAGTGAATATTGGTACAATGCTAATAGCAAGCAACATCATGAATGAGGTTTCAAGGTATAGAGTAGATAAGAGATATTTATATAAAAAGCATTTTACAATATTCTTTTTAAGATCATGGCAAGCAGGATCTTGAAGAAATCTTGAACAGAAGAACACTGGTCATTTGAAGCTTGTCCTGGTGTCTATCTTTGATTGCAGCTGGGTTGGCCTCAAACATCAGATGATTGATGGATGCAGGGACCACAGAAGCCTCTCAGCTCATCAGACTTGTGTTCGGCCAAAGTGCTCTGTTTTCATGTGCAGCATCCAATTCCTTGCTCCATGCTTAGGACAAAGGACATACACAGCAAACATGCTCTTCTTATCTCAGAGCTGAAGGATTCGTGGTTCCAGCCAGACACTAAATTTCTCTTCATTCGTCAAACTTGGAAAATTCCCTACTCACCACGTGATGGTCAGAAAGGTATTTTCTCTGCGAGCAAATTTTACTCATAGCTCCAGTGAGGACTCACTTGCCACCTCAGCAGCACAGGATCTGCCCTTTTCACTGTCTTTCAGCTGAGAGAGAACTAACAACGAGACAGGGGCTCAAGAAGTGAGTGACTACTACCTGAGACAGTGTGAGGTGAGTGACTGCTACCTGAGACAGTGTGAAGTGAGTGACTGCTACATGAGACAGTGTGAACTGAGTGACTGCTACATGAGACAGTGTGAGGTGAGTGACTGCTACATGAGACAGTGTGAGGTGAGTGACTGCTACATGAGACAGTGTGAGGTGAGTGACTGCTACATGAGACAGTGTGAGGTGAGTGACTGCTACATGAGACAGTGTGAGGTGAGTGACTGCTACATGAGACAGTGTGAAGTGAGTGACTGCTACATGAGACAGTGTGAGGTGAGTGACTGCTACATGAGACAGTGTGAGGTGAGTGACTGCTACCTGAGACAGTGTGAGGTGAGTGACTGCTACATGAGACAGTGTGAGGTGAGTGACTGCTACCTGAGGCAGTGTGTCTAGATAGTAAAGATGTCAGCCATCTTGTTAATATGAGCAGAGAATGGACATTTGGGTTTTCTTCCTTTCTCTCATTAACGGAAAGAAAAAGAGTCTGTTAGTAACAAAACTTACAAATAGAGGTTGGTGAGCATCTTCAGAGCAGTGGCTGATGGGGAACATTCTAGAAGGCAGGTGCTATTAATTTCACACCCTTCCTTCGGCGTCTGCAGGAGGCACCTCCCACAATCAGGATGTGTGCTATCTGTGCACATCGCACTGTTCTCTTGACTAAGGTTACATCCTCCAGCTTTGCTAGCCTCTCAAAGGGAACTCAGCCTCCTTTTCCTCCCACTGTTTCATCTTGGCAGGTGAAACCAGTATAAAGCAAAGGCTTTAAAAACATGGCTGCTTTAAATGCTCCATTTTCATGCATTTAAATGTTCCATGTGCATACATGTAGTGAATGTATAGACATACATGTAATGAGTGTATAGACATACATACATGTCATGACCTTATATACTTACATACATGTAATGACCTTATACACATACATACATACATACATACATGGAATGAGCTTATACATACAATACATTTAAGACATAGAAACTCACACACACTACAGTAGACCAGCTACTTTGGAAAGTCATATGGAGGTTAATAAAAAATCTAAAAATAGACCTGCAATATGACTGTACTTCCCAGCTATACCAGTGTTGGAAATTTACAGAAAACATTCCAAGTCAACATGTCATAGACAGGTTGTGACACAATTCACAATAGCTAAGTTGTGTGGCCAGTATAGTTGTCCAGCAACAGAGGAATAGGAAGAGAACATTCTGTTTATACAAAAATAAAATTCCTCTCATCCATGAAGAAGAAAGAACTTCTGCAGAAAAGTAGATCCAACTGGAGACAATTACCAGAAGAGGAGCGAGTCTCAGAAAGATAAATGCCCCATGTTTTCTCTCACTTGTGGGTCCCAGTCTTTACAGATAAAGTTATGTATGTGCAGGAGTGTGTAGTAAGGCTGGGGATATGTTCAAAGTGCATCATAGACGTCAATGAACATGGCCTTAGGTAATTGTGTACAATAAAAATGTTTTCAACCCAGTTGCTTTGATTTTCGAGTATTGAGTCCAGCCCAGAACCCTTGGTTGTGGCATCAGGCACCTTGGATCTGGTCCACTAACTCCTTATGTGGATTCATGGAGCTTAGCTCATTGGGCCTTAGTGTTCCCAGCTATAAAATGAGGCAGTTGGTCCAGAGCCTTTCTAACTTTCCTCATGGCATAAAACGAAATGTAATCCTTGTGTGTTTAGTGCCCTGATTCCAATGCATATGAGTGTTCTTAAATTACTAATATATACTAATGATTCCATTGTGGAAGACATATTAAAGGGCATTTTAGCTGCCAAATCTTATTCTAGATTAATTTTCCAAACCATTATAGGATAAAGCAAAATCCCTCTTCATCTATATTTTAAATGACCACAAATGTGTATATATCTAAACAAATATGGTAAGAACTGTAAATGGTATCTACAAGCAACTAGGGAATGTTTTCAACACTTATTGTGGCATAAAGAAAAAGAACTGTGCTAATCTGTGTAATAATACATTTGCATGATCCATGTACAGCGAGACCAGAAAACTCCACATGTAAAAATTATCCAGATATTAATGTACGAAACCAATGAACAAAGAATGGAAACTTTTTTTTTTCAATTTCAATTTTAATTCATCATGGGGTTTTTCATCTCCATTTGTTTTATTGCCTTAGTAAGCACACATTCATCCTTTCAGTCTCATGGAGGTAGGACTCTTATCATGAATCAGGTTCACCCTCTGTATTCTCTCTGTATTCCTTCAAGATCAATCCACGTTTGAGCCCCAAGCACTGGTCCCCATTCCTTCAGATATCTTTACACATCTGCATCTTTCTTCTCTTTACACACACACACACACACACACACACACACACACACGCACGCACATGCACACACGCACACACACATTCATGGACACACACATTTACACGCACACATTCATGCACAAACACACACACACGTTTCCACCCATATCCACTCACGTGCACACATTCACATGCACACACACATTCATGGACATACACATTTACACACACACATTCATGCGCAAAACACACACATTTGCAAACACACACACATACAGACACACAGACACACACACACACACACACTACACAATGTAGTAAGACCAGAGGGTCTTACTACAACCTTTTTCTTGGAGGCTGGGCCTGTAGGCACACACCTTTAATGTCAGCATTTGACAGACAGAGGCAGTCAAATCTCTGAGTATGAGACCAGTCTAGTCTACAGATTGAGTTCCAGGACAGCTATCTAGGTCTATGTAGAGAAACCCTGCCTTGAAAAACCAACCAATCAACCAACCAAGCAAACAACAACCAACCAAAAAGGCCTTCTAGGGTTTAAAATACCATAAGGCTCATTGGTAGAGGAAGCATGTGTTCAGTATGTATGAGTTCCTATGCTCAATTCCCAGTGCTACCTCTTAGTGAGAGAGAGACAGATAGAGACACACACACAGAGACAGAGACCAGAGGCAGAGACAGAAAGCCTTTTATTTAATACAAATCATCTTTAAATTGATCTACAATTTGGGCTCCCAGGGTACTAATGTAGGGCTTTTCAAAATCAGCACCCATTCCTTCCATTCTAAACTATACAAAGAGGCCAGCCAACGCCAGCTGAACAGGCTCTGGTTTACTCCCTCTGAATTCTGTCTCTGTTGGATCTCTGCCGGCAGGTCCAGGCGAGAGGAGAGAACCCTGCCCAGCCAAGGCTAGTTGGGACTGAGTGGAATGGTGAGTGTCAGCGACCCAAAACAAACACAAAAACAGGCTGGGAGTCTGTCAAAGCAGGAACTCTTTGTTTTTTATTGTATCAGTCTTTTGTTTATATAGGGTTGAGGAAGGAGGTGGGGATTTTGCTGAGGTGAGATGACTGATGCAGGGGGCAGGGAAAGGTGATGGAGGGTATGGGGTGACTGATGGGGCCAATAAAGTTATTCTTGAGCTAGGCAAAGGCAGGCTTAAGCAGGTCGTAAGTAAGCAAGTACTTCCAGTACGGAAGCAAGACAGGTCTCCAAACTCGAGCAAAGGCTCAGGCTTCCTCGCTAGGCCTCAGTATCTGCCCGAATATGGCCCAACATGCCTCCAAGTGTTTCAGTGTCTGCTCTGTATCCCAGTTGGATTTTACAACTATCAGTGTAACTCTGTCCTTCTAAATGAAAACTAAAGGGAGTCTAACGACCGGACTTTGTGAAGATGGAGCTGGGCTGGGGAAAGGGTGGGGCCAGCAAAATAAGATGAGGTGCACAGAACCAGGAAGGAGCAGTTGTTCTCTAAGTTTAAGGGATGCTGCTCTTTGAATGTGTCTTTCTTTCCCTGGTAGTTCCACTGAAGTCCCTTGCCCCAGTACCAAATTTAACTAAATTAGAAATAAAACTCTTAAAAACAGAATTAGGTCAAAATGAGGTCAGTCATGTTGGAACCTAGGGAAATATACCCAATGTCCTCGTAAGATGAAGTTCTTCAGAGAGAACAAGGCACGAAGATACAGTGGAAAACTTCCATCCGTGACCCATAGAGGCCGGCACACTTCTGTCCTAAACTGTCTTGATTAGAACCCAGTCCTGCTGACACTGTGGTCTTGGGCTTCTGCTGGCATCAGAACTGTGAGAAAAATACATCTCTACTGTGGAAGCTGCGCTGCCTGAAGCAGTTTGTTCCAGCTGCCTGTGGGCTGCCAGGAGTTTCTGCAGAGCATCCCTGGGTCTTCACCTAAAGGTGCCTGATGAACCACACCTCAGCAGAGACAGAACAACCTCTCTCTTCCCTGCCCATTGCGATCTCAGCTGTATTCCACTGGCCTCACTTAGGCCAGTTGACATCTAGAGTGGTCGGCTTCCAAGGCTCAGAGCAAAGCCAGGGCTGGGGGATGCCTGTGGACTCTGGTATCTGCCCAGTAGATGGCGCTTCATCCCCCCAGTGTGCTAAGGCCAAGCATGTCGCATGCAGCCTTTCTTGACTCTATTGACAAATCCTATTTTCTTTGCCTTAGATATATTTCCAGAATTGAGGCTGAGGTCATAGCTTAGCCAGCAAAGCGCTTGCTATGTAAGTATAAAGAGCTGAGTTTGACCCCGAGGAACCACCCCTCTCCCCCTCCCCCACTCCTACCCCCACAGCCAGTATGGAGGCATGTGCTTGTCATCTCAGATCTGGGAAGGTAGAGACAGGAAAATATTTGGGCTTGCTGTCCAGTCCTTGTGACTGATTTAGAGAAACAGGCGAGTGAGGAGATCTGTCTCAAACGTGGTGAGGAACAACACCTGAAGCTGACCAATGACCTCCACACGTACATGCACACACACATGTTTTTGCATCCACACATATGAGCATGCTCACACACACACACACACACACACACACAGACACACACAGACACACACAGACACACACACATACACACACACATACACACACATACACACACATACACACACACACATACACACACACACATACACACACAGACACACACACACATACACACACATACACACACAGACACACACATACACACACATACACACACACAGACACACACACATACACACACACATACACACACAGACACACACACAGACACACACACATACACACACAGACACACACACACACACACACGTTCTTTTGTATGTCCTCCACATATGTGCTGCTCTTAGTACAAATCTGGCTCACAAGTATGTCAGCAGCCATTCTCCTTCATTCCAGGTACTGTTTTTACCCAAAGCACAGAGCTTGAGTAGAGCAATGATTCTTCCTCCTTCTCCTTTTCCATCACCACCACCACCATTGTTATCATTATCATTACCTGTACCACTACAGGTCATCACCACCATCATCATCACCACCACCATCATCATCACCACCATCATCATCACCACCATCACCATCACCACCACAACCATCATCATCACCACCACCACCATCATCACCATCATCACCACCACCATCATCATCACCATCATCACCATCATTGTCACCACCTCCACCGTCATCACTGCCATCACCACAACACCTACCACAACCACCATCTCCCAAATCCAACCCCTCTCTGGCTCTCTCCTACTCACAGGGAAACTCAGGGTAGGGCTCCTCAGCTTCCAGGAGTCAGGCCTGCCCACACTCCAGCCTTCCTACCTGCCGGGCCTCCCCTTCAAAGCGTATGCGTTTCCCTTCTCTTGTCTTACAGGCAAATTCGCTTTAATGGCACCTAAATACGTGCAAAAAAATGATTGACCCCCCACATTAAAATAAAGCCTTGTGGCCTTTCTGAATATGTAAGTCGGATGCATAAATAATGCATTCTCGTTTACTGGAAAGTCATGCAACTTGTGAAATTATAAGGAAGAAAGTAGAAGATAAAATAACCCAAGTCCTGCCACCCTTAATGGTCTTCGTTAATATTCATGCGACTGAACTTTCACATGTCTTTGGGCACATCCACATCTGTAGTCCACATTTTATATAAATAGATTTTTATTATCCATACCTTTTAAATATTATACACAACTTTCCCCTGATCTTCAAACTTTCTGTTTACTTACGTCCCCTTCACCCTGTCCTTTGCATGACCCTGGACCCAGGGAGAAAATGTTAACAATTTGGAATATAGCCTTTCATGTTTGTTTCCCAGCTTCCTTGTCATGAGTGAATAGTTAAGGACATATATTTGGTTTTGTGGTCATTTACAGTATGAACATTAGACTGCACAATATTCTCTGCTTTTCTCTGGCTCCTAAGGAAGAACTGTTAGCCAAACAATATTGACGTGTTTGCCAGTTGCTGCATCATGGTATAAATGTATCACAGTTTACCTAACCAGGCTGCTATTGATGAATATTCAAAATATTTAGAAATACTCCACATGCCATAATAAATATAACATTCTTTTTCAGATTGGTAATTTCATTTCTAATAGACTTCTCCATAATGTGGACTGATCGTACCATGTATCTCTCTTACAACTATAATGCATATTCCAGGTCATGAGACTCTAGTGCTCTAATCTGTCATTTTATCATCAATTTGTGATATGGACGAAACTCTGATCATTTAAAGCTGCATCCTTCTTTTTTAATTCATGGTGAGGAACCGTTCTTCGGAAGCAGATCCCAACAATAAAGGTCTCAGGATTGTCTGAAGAAATGCAGATTTAAAAACTGGAGATATTCCTGACATCAAATTAGTGAAAAGTTCAAGAGAATTTGCACTTGCCTGGATGCACACGTGATACAAAGGAGACTGCCGCTATTCACACAAGAAATGCTCATTTTTTCCTGGCTTTTGTGTCCTAAGCTTTTGTTCACAGAGAACTCCAGTCACACCTCACTCCTTAAAGGTCTCTAGCACCCTGCCCACACTTGCCCACTCTCTTCTGATTTTCCTCCAAGACTTGTAAGCTCTATACTTCATACTTCCAACTCCAATACTCGTGGGATTCCTTTTTAACCCACGAGAAGGGGTGGGAGCAGATTTTCTCCTTCTTCCAGATGGGAACAAATGATACTGGCATCACTTATTCAATACTTTATTCATCACTAAATGTGGGGCCCAAGGTCAGACATCATTTCAGCTGGGTCACACTTGCCTTGGTGAGTGCATACAGCAGGTTACTCTATCCATTGGCTCTCCTGGTTCTTCAGATTGTCAACTGTAGATCATGGAGACTTGTCAGCCAGGTGAGCAGTATCCTGTCCATAAGTGTCTACGAGGAATAGGCTCTGCTTCTCTGAAGAACCCCAGCTAACTGGTTAGTTATTATTTGACCATTTTCTGTCTTGCAAAGCTCCCTTTCCCTGGTCAGGTTTGCTCCAGAGAGCAGGCTCATGTTGGGATTTCTGAGCTGATGGCTTTTTTGGTTAAATCTCCGGATATATGAGGCCTGACAACCAGAAAATTTGCCAGGATGTTGCTGCCCGGTCACAAGATTCTAACTGTCCCCTCTTCTACCTTTATGCAATCATGCTTTCCCATTACACTCAGTGGAGCAACATCATCTCCCTGGGAGTTAAATCTCCTGTAACTTCTTTTAAGTCATGTTCTCTGATAATAACTTCTTAATGGAAATTATATTCATCCAACAAATTTTACTTTGGAAAAGTCCAGACTTCATTAGTAAGAAGAAATGGCTGTCACATGGTGACAAAGCATCCAGGTGTCTCTGTGATTTGACAGGGCCTAAGCCCTGCTTCATCTCTGCAATGTACCAGGTACCCACAATTCCTTGGAGTTTAATTTGCTCACTTCTGTCTGTTCAATTATCAGACTGGCTATGCTTTTTGATCATTTTTTGCATTAACATTTACTAAGATGATCATTTGGAAGGACATTTCTAGAAAGTTCCCTTAGTGGTTGTTTTATACAGTATATTTCCATTCACATTTGGACTGAAAAAAAAAATCACATTAAAAAACCACTAGAACCAGAAGGAGACAAGGAAATCCCTTACAGGCACTATCAATAAAATATCCACCCTTCTATGGAGGCTTCATGAGTAGCTACCTCTCATCGACTCTGGGCAGTGCCTCTGGGTCCCACAAAAGCAATATAGCCTAGAGGACCAGTAAGACAGCTCAGCAGGAAAAGGCATTCGCCCCATGCCTGGTGATGTGAGTTCAGTTCCCAGGACTCACATGGTAGAAGGGTGAGTACCTCCCACAAGGTGATCTCTGATACCCATGCTCATGCTAAATAAATGAAGAAATTTTCTAATAACAAGAATGCTGGCTTTTCTAATGAAGAAGACAATGTAGGGACAATTGTACATGCAGAGCTGACACTGTGTCTTACTCTTAACAAATATTCCATAAAAATATTTTCCCTCTTCTTACTTCTCAGAGGCATGGTTCTAGCTCAGTCCTCTTTTGATAATCTCGATGCCCTCCATGAAGCAACCAGAAAGAGTGTGAGCTCCTGAGGAAGGAGCCCTCTGCAGAGTCTTAGCATGTGTGGCATCTAGTTGATATGTCTCCTTCAGAGAGATAGATCAAAACCCTAGACTGTGAAAACCATGGCTTCCTTGATGGTCTCATCACTTGGAAAGTGTTAATTGGTATGAGCTGAAGGCAGAACGCCCTGTTCTTCTTTGCCACAGAGGAAGCACTGTTTTCTAATTGAAAGGCAGCTCTACAGCCTACCCGGGAGGGAAGAGAAAGGCACTGCTAATTTGCCCAGTGTCACACTTGCTTTGCTCTTCATTAGACCAAGGTAAGAAGACAGTGACTGCAGGTGTCCCATAGAGAGAAGGGGGTGCAAGTAAAGTGTGCCTGGTTCCCACTATTGTCTAGGAACCCAAGGAACCCACTGGACAGAAGACAGTCTTTCTTTAGCCAAAGCCTTTCTAGTCAAATATAATTGCTCCCTGCTTGGGATAAGCACTTATATCAAAACCAGTCTTCATCCACACAGGAAAGAATTATTGAAAAAAGCAATATATGACAGCCACCTTTCGAGGTACCAGTGTCAGGGCCATGAAAGAGAAACAAGGCTCTGTGAACTCCATCTGGGAGCTAGAGATGCAGTGTGATCTCCGTTATTAATGGGAGGCGCAGAAGAAGTGCAGAACTGGTAGGCTGATAAGATGGAATGAGAACGTTAGTTTAGATCCTGTGGCTAGTCAGGGTGGCCTCTGCGAGAGGTGACATTTGAGCAGGGACCTGAATTCAAAGAGGAGGAAATCTTGTAATATTGTGGGCCAAAGATTTCACAACAAAGTAAGAGAGGTCACAGGCCCAGGAGCACTGTCTGCCTGGGTGTGTCTGAAAACATAAGAGGTCAGGGGACATTGCTTGGAGCTGCAATGGCAGCCATGGGTTTGAGCTTCATGACTAACTAGAAGCATATTGTATTGAGATTTGGTCAAGACTGAACAATGGTTCTTCAGCACGTTCAATTCTAATCTCTAGCATTGATAAATGCATCACAGAAAGGCTAACACTCCAGCCCCTTTCGCAGACTTGCATGTCATGAGCACATGCAAAGGTATGGATACACACTCATGGGTGTGTGTAGACACAGCACATACATTTTCTTTACTCAAGGAAGCTGACCGTCTTCTCTGGGTAGCCACCTGAAATTTCAAATAAGGGCCTTCAGTTACTCATTTCTTCCACAGGTCCCAGAGAACTAGGACTTTGTATCCATATGTATCCTTAATGTGCTCAAAACATAAGACAACTGGGGCTAAATGCTGAGCTTTGAGCAGACAAACCACTTCCAAATAGAGGTGAGCCAGTCTCAAACATGGGAGCCCTCAGGGTTAAATAAGGGACTGATATAAGGGTTAAATAAGGGACTTGTCAAAATCCTGTTCTCAGAAAGCATGGGCACAATTCATTCTTACATAATGTTCTTCAGTTTATTTATCTTTCAACTCTGCCCATTCTGTTCCCTGGCCCAAATAGAGTTGGTAAACTAGGCTCATCTCTGCAATCGCTGGGTATGGAAAATAAAGGATATTTGTCTGATTGAACAGAACATCTCTCTGGATGTAACAGCCCTAGAGTGTGATCCTGTAACAAGCAGACAACTCTACAACTGTGCTTAATTTACTTTGTAAAAACACGGAGTAAATTAAAATCTCAATAATTTTGAATGAAATTTTGTCTCTTCTCGAATTTCACTTAAAATTTTAATTGCCTTTAGACATAAATTGTATTTAATCTTAGTAGACAATTTAAAAGCAAGGCTAAATTCTGAAACAATATATAATTGTTTTAATAATACTAGTAAAAATTAAATTCAGTTATTTAAATTTTTTCATTCCTTCAGTTACATGAAAATTTTATACCATAGCTTCATATATATTTATTTTTAATTTTTTTTCCCACTAGATGGTGAAGATAAATCTGGATGTGGTGGCATATGCTTGGAGTCAGAAGGTTGATGAACTCTGGGCCAGTTTGGGCTACAAAGGTAAGTTCTCCAAAATAAGAAGAGAGGCTATTATTTTACTCTTTATTGGTTCAATTTATGACTTTAGATATTTAGATGTAGAGGTTATGGTATTTCCTCATTCCCCATGGTGGGGATAGGCACAAATATGAGGGGTGTTCACATAGAGTCCCGCAGACCAGGGTTGGACTCCTAGTTTGCTGGTAGCCATGAGACAGTTCTGAGCAATGTAATGACGAACTAGAAGCTATCATACTGAGATGTGAGGGCGACTTTCTCCCCTCCCCCCACCCCACACCCTCCAGCACTCCTGAGTCTAATCACCGGAACTTGTAAATACATCATAGAGAACCTCAGGCCATCTCAGTCCATGCTCATAGCCAATGAGTGGTCTGGAGATACAGCTGAAGGAAAGAAAGGGTTCTCCCTGTCTAGGGGCCACACTTTCCTTCCAGGGCACCTTGACTTTATCCTTGACCACAAACAGTACAAGGGATAGTGTGATTTTCCAGGAGGACCATATGTCACATTCAGCTCATATGCTTCTGCAGTTGGTCTGCTCGCTTTGAGTCCTGGCTCCTCCCTTGTCTTTTGCATGACTCTGAATGGCTCATTTGAACTCTCTGTGTCCCTCAGGAGGTTAAGTATCTGATTCATGAGATCATTGTGAAGTCTAAATAAAGTAACCTCCATGAAAATTTTAGAACAGGAGCCAGCATATACACTATTTATAATTATTTTTCTTCTTACTGGATACAAAGTGATAACCCTGGAAAGGACAAGGCTTTGGTTCCCTGAACTTTTTGTTCTTTGTTTAACTGAATAATTCTTAGAGAGGTGAGGTTTTCAAACTCAGCAGTATTGAGGTGGGGCTGGATACAGACGCAGTTATAGCCTAGGAGAAAAGCTGGCTTGCTACTGCAAAGATGCCAGGACTCTTACTCTGAGTGCAGCTTCCTGCAGGACCCAAGGCTCCTAGAGTTTGTCATCTTATTTTAGAAATTAAAATGACTCACAAAAATTAAATAGCAAAGAAAGGAGACTCTATCAAATGACAGTAAAGTGCACTTACTGCTTATTGTGTCCTCCATGAAGCAGCCACCCTGGCAAACACATGGCAGACCTGGATGTGTAGGTTACAGGAGCCCAGTGAGCTTTATCCACATCAAAGTGTGGGAATGGCTTACAACAATATTTCTGAAGTCTGGCAAAGCCTGAAGAAATGTCAGGTGGAGGGACTGGAGAGCCAGGTCTCACCACACATATAAAACCAGAATATCCTGAGCTGAGTTCCTTGAATCTATATTTCCTAATGTACGATTTTTTAAAAATCAAGAGCAAAATTGCTTAATTGAGCTTGCAAATATCCCAGATATTTTGAACTTGCAAAAATTAGCTACTAACACCAAATTGTACCAGTTGTATAAAATGCAACCTAGAACTTTGATAGATCCAGGGCTGGGCGAAGTCCCTCAGTTCTGAAGAATGTCCTTACACACTTGCCTTAACTATCAACAGGAATATTGGAGCTAGATGTGGTGGGTTACCTGCAAGTCTAAGACAGGAGGTTTGCTGTAGGGTCAGGGCCAGCCTAGATTTCATGATGAGTTGCAGACTACCCTGTGACACAGAATGAGACACACTGGAGGGAGGGCAAAAGGGAGGAGGGATTTAAATATTTATTTACAAAGTTGTTTACATATAAACACACACTTCACACACATATACACACAAACACACACAGACACACAAATACACCGATATACACACATATACACATATACACATACACACACAAACCATAGACACACATACATGCACATACACACAAACACACATACACAAGCATACATATATACATACATACATGCATGTACGCATACATACATACAAATACATATACATACACAAACACACAAACTACACACACACACATACTTGAACATACACACACATACACACATACACTCGCATACATACATGCATACATATACAAACACACACATACACACATGATTACACACAAATACATACATATACATGCAGTCACACACACATACACACAAACACACACACACACACACATGTGCGCACACACACAAGTCTTTAATTCTTGCTGAGGTAGAAAGGTCTTTGCCCAGACACCCACATGACTTGCTGTGGTTCTCCACCATCTTTCTGAGCAAGCCACACTGCGCTGCGGCCAGACTTCCCTCAGCTATCCTCTGCTAACAGTGCAGCTCACCACTGCTGTTCTTATCATCCCTCACACTCTCCTTCTCAGAGCATTTATCCTTGTCTTTCACTCTCTAGCTAAGAATTAAGGTCCATAACAAGAGATTTGTTCTCTGCTCTTCTAGGGGTGGCACATATACAGTAGGCATCAGCAAATATTTATTGAGTGATGAAATAAGCAAGCATACTTTTATACTCACATTCCACAACTCCTCCAGGCTTCTTAATTAAAGCCTGCAAGCTTCTAATGATGCCACACCAGCGTTGCCTCTGTGTGTAGCTGTCCTTATAGATCTTCCTGACCCCAGAGAGATGACTGCTCCACAATACTTCCTCGGCATTTATGTATTCTTTTGTCCTATTATTCATTAGTCAGTATGTTTATCTCAGCTTCTCTATATGTAATGAGTTTCTCTACATCAAGGACCATTGCTGGTTTGTCTCTGTACCACTCGTCTTTGTGTTCAGTGAATGAAAAATGAGTACTTCTTTTCTAACACACACACATACCACATGCACACATGCATGTACACATATACATGCACACACATGTACACATAAGCACACACATGTACACACATACCACACACATGTACACATACATGCATACATATACACATATGTAAATACACATGTACACATGGACACAACACACACATGGACACACACACCACATGCATGTACACACACAAAATGAAACCATAAACACTTTGAACAAAAGGGTCTTTTAGATTGCAGAGCTGTGTCTGAGAAGCAAGTGTTAAGTGTGTATCAAACAGATCCTTCAGGGTCTTCACCCCTGCATCCAGAGCCCTACACTCCAGCCCTTCCACTGAGATGCATCAAGGTGAAAGCCCATGGCCAGGGTCATGAAAAGTGCAGCTGCTGAGCCTAGAGGTGGATGCAGGAGACCTGATGCTACCAAGACACGCCAGGGTCCCCAGTCAAAGAGAAGCCAGAGGAAAGCCCCCAATGTGCAGCCTCCAGTCTCAAGAACAAGGGGTTAACTGGATCCACTTGTCAGTCACTCAGCTCTTGTGCTCTGATCCAGCTTCCCACTGAGGAAAGCACGGCTCTCACACTTACAACACCAGCCGCTGTGCTGAGAAGCAGAGGAAAAGTAGGAGATGAAGCTCACCACTTCTGTCTTCGAGGCAGAGCTCACAGCTGCCATTTATGAGGCTCTTCAGCATGTGTGGCGAAGTCTTTCGTTACCAGGTGCCTGCTCTAGATTCGGAAGTGTGCTTTCCATAGAGTACTCAGATCTGGACATTCCACAAGAAATGTCCTCCCCTCGGTATGCAAAAGTGCTGACGAAAACACACTCTGTTGCCTCAGATGGGGGCTCTGCTCAGTGTTTGGTTTGGAAAACTGGAGTTATCCTTCCTGGCTTGGGAAGTTTGCTTTTAGTATTTGTGGGCAGTGTTTCCTATACTTACTGAAAACATTCTACTTAAAAGCATTATCTTAGGCAAGATGAAACCAGGGTGACCATTTCTCCATTATAGTCAGTATTTAATAAGTGTCCAGGTCATGAACACTTTGTAGATATACCCTAGAGTTTATAATTCTTGCTCAGGGGCTGTTGGAAGAAGACATTCGAATGCCAGAAGTAGGGGAGACTTGTAACATCGATGTTAAAAGTTAAGACGATACATACTCACTGGTGATTAACTCCCAGAATGCATCTAGTCACTGACCTTCAATTACCTTTGCCTTACACATAAAACATTCTCTATCTGGTTGTGCTAAGCATATCCCAAGTAGAAGTGGTGAAATAAAGCAGTCTCTGATGTGGGCAAGAGACGTGGCCTTTGCCCTGACTGCACTGAGTCCTGCAATGAGCATTTGGCTGTTCCCTATCTAATTAACTGTGATGGACTATTGATGTTCCACAGTTGTTTGTCCTAGTAACAAGATCCAAAATTAGAATGGCAACAGCTCACTCAGACAGCTGCCACAGAAAACAAGCATGTGGAAATGCTCCCTGGTCAAGGTAACACAGTAGAAATAGCAAAGCCGCACGATTATGTCACGCTGTTTTATTTTTCCATTTTGGGCGTAGCTAACATAGCAGAAGCAGTAACAGAGACTGCTACTTCCAATCAGGAGACCGAGGATGAACATGCAGCCTGAAGAGTGCAAATCACAGAGCAGTGCAGCAACAGACACTGAACAATGTGGGTCAGTTCCTTGCAATGTTTAATTAGAGTAATATATCTGTTTGCGATCCACAGCCAATGTGACAAGCTAATGTGTCCATGTACAGGCAAATTAACCTCTGCCAGTCAGCTCTGAGGATCTGTGAGGAAGCCACTGGGTTTTGCTTCTATCCATGTGGGACTGGATAAAACTTAATGATAATTATAAACACAAATGTTCAGAGGAAGTATATTTCACATGAAGTGCTTTCCATAGGACTCCGTGTTCTGGGCAAGCTATCAGACTCAAGCAACTACAAGAATGAACATTTGTATTCCTCTTTACTTTCAAAAACCTCATCATACTAAACTCTTTCTTTTTAGAACACTTTTAGGTATAACCTATGTAATGGCTATTCCTGGTTGTCAACTTGACTATATCTGGGATGAGCTACACTCCAGAATTGGAAGGCTCATCTGTGATCCTGATCTTGAGGCTGGAAGATACAAGTTTCTGACCTGGATCTTGGCATGGACATCTTGAGGCACAGTGGCTATGAAAAGTTTAGGTGGTACATGCCTTTAATCCCAGGAGACTAAGGCAAGGAGATCTCTGAGGTCAAGGTCAGCCTGGGACAAAGCAAGTCCCAGATCCAAGCATGGCAGTACACACCTTTAATCTGGGCCACACCCTCTGCTGGAGACCTACATTAAGGACATTGGGAGAAGGAAGATTCACTCTTCTTCGATGCTTGCACTTACTTGCCAGCACATCTGTTGGAATCTATTTTTACAGAAAACCAGCTGAAACAACTAGCCTCATGGGACTAAGCAACTACTAGATTCTTGGGCTTCCCATTCACAGCTGACCATCGTTGGGAGTTGGCCTACAGAGTGTAAATCATCATAATAAATTCTCTCAATATAGAAAGACATCCTATACGTTCTGCGACTCTAGGGAACCCTGACTAATACAATCTATATCCCGTCTTCACATACTCCCGGAAGACACTTCCACTAACTTATGGACCTACGCTGACATGTACGTTACAGAAAGTCCACCATTAGCATTCCGATTCTCTTTCAGTGTTGCACATTCTGTGGACTCAGGAAAGAAATTAATAGCCAGATGCCCACTGTCTGAACTATCCCCCATGCTCCATCCATCTCCCTTCCAACAGCAGCTCCTGGCAAACTCTCCTCTTCTTGAGTCTCTCTGGTTTTGCCTCTCTTGACTCCATTGGAACCACATCCAGCAGGCTTCTTTCACTTATCAATAAGGCAAATAAATCTTTTCCATGGGGGAAAACAGATTTCTTCCTCACACTGAGTAATATTCTGTTGTTTGAATGTGCTGTGACATATGTGTTGGGTTTTAGTTGCACCTGAGTTTTCAGTTCCTTCCTACAAATGCTGAGGGACATGACTGCTAGGTGGTCTAACTTCTCTCAAGGTGTCTGTGCTACTCTGCACTTGAGACACCCAGTTGCATCACGTTCTGACCAGCATTAGTGGTGGTGGTATGCTGGGCTTTGAGCATTTTAATAAGCCCAGATGAGGTATTTCATCACCTTGGCCTGCATTGGTCTGCAGCCTCCTGACACTGTGATGCTGTCCATTGTTTCATATACTGACTCTTTGTGCATCTTCTTTGGCAAAGTGTCTAGTAATATCTGGGACATTTTTTAATGGGGCTGGTTGCTTTCTTGTTGTTGAGGTTCTTTGCTTTATAAAATTGTTATGCACATTATTATTTTATACTTATTAATTGTTGTGAACATTATTACTTTACTTAAAGTAGAAGCAACTGAGTAACCGTGTGTGTGTGTGTGTGTGTGTGCTTGCATGTGCATGCACATATAGGGTACAAATGTGTATGTAAGTACACATGAGTGGATGTTCATGTGGGGTGTTCATGTGCATGTATGTATGTGAATGTGCATGCACAGGTGTTCATGTGCATGTATGTATGTGAGTATGCATGCACAAATGCTCATGTGCATGTGGAGCCCACAATTCAACACCACCTGTCATTCCTTTGTTTTTTGGTGCTCAGTGTCTCACTAGGCTAGCTGGTCAGTGGGCCCAGGGATCTTTCTATCTCTACTTCCCAGTGCTGGGATCATAGGAACATCAGTATGTGCAGTTTTTTTACATGGCTGCTGGGGGGCCAACTGTGGGTCTTTGTATGGCAAGCATTTTACTGACTGAGCTTTTCAAAAAGTCAGGCTGGGGAAAAGTTCATTCAGCAAAACACTTGCCAAACAGTAATGAGGACCCAATTGCAATTAGGGCCTGAGTTATTGAAGTTTAAGTATTATTACCTTGAAAGAGAGATTTCTTTGATTTACCTAAAGCAATTTCAACTTTTCTACTTCATTAAATTGTCATTACTCAATTTTGAAGGTAGAATTCAGGAGGAGTTTCCACAAAGCAGGACTTTGGAAAGACATGGATTCTTGTTTGATATTGTTTGCTGATATTGTTTGGCTGGGGAGATGTCAGGGCCACAAGTTTATTGCCTGTTAATTACAGATCCTCCCAGCATGCTTTCAAAAATGTCTGTGTAGAGTAGATGGGAACAATTACCAGATTATCCCAGAGGTTAGTCACTTAGCCTTTTATGATAGGAAAAGAATTAAGTCTTTGGGCCTGCATTTCCCCAGGAGCATAGGTTTGTAGGATTTGCAAAAGATAGTCCAGGGGGGCATTTAAGCTGGGGTCAAAGGGCTTTTAAAATGTGATGTCAAGACATTATTTCCTTCCCTTTCTTCTTTGAGAGCTAAAGCCAGTTCCTACTCCTCCCAGCATGCCTTGTGGTCCCGATTTCCACCCACAGAACTGTACCAGGGACCCTCACATTGAGGAGGAAATAGGGTACTACAAAAAGTACCCTGCTAGTCCCCACAAAGCCCGATGGCACATTCCCATGTGTTCAGTGTGTGATGTCAACTGTGTAGAAATAAGCAACAGTAGGGGAAGTCCTCATGTCAAAACCCCTGCCAAGGAATGAAGCCCATCAGGGGACAGCAAAGCTTTCAGAGGGACATTGGAGATGGGGAAAGTCAGAAGGAAAAAAGCCCCTGGGATCCTTTAGTCTTGAGAAGAGGAAGAGGTAACTCGCTATCTCCTTAAATGCAGAGTGCATTATTATTCAGAAGCCATATCCAGATGTAGGAACACTTCCCTACTGAGGATAGAGCAGGAAACAATGGGCTCCAGCTGGAGAAGGAGGAATATATATGTAACAGGAGGGGTTTCCTGACACTCATGGTTATAAAGCATTATAACGGGATACTAGAGAAGCTGTCATAGCTGCCTCCCCACAGAATTTTAAGAATACAACAGACACCTCTTGGTAAAAATGGTTTAGATAAAATCTCCCCGGAGGCCAGAGGATGGATCAGAGAACTTCTCAGGGGCCCTTTCAGCAATATGTGTTTATCATTTTAAAACTGGACTATCAAGCTTTTCCAGCTAAGCCCTATCCAGTAAACTTGGAGCTATATCATTTCTCTCTTCCCACCCCCAGCTCCCTCCAATCTTATTTTCTCTGTTTATCCCTTGCTTTGTGGATGTCTGCTTGACACTTGCTCCTTAATTATCATGTTCACACTGCTGGGAATGCTGTTGAGGCACACGGGCACTAGTAAAGATGGATGGAGTGTTCTCAAGGACAGAGAAAAGAGGGCCTCGGAGCATTGCATAAAGGCTCTGCAGGCTCTCTGAACTGGGAAATGCAGTCCCCAATGAAGCCAGCATTGTGTTCCCAACAAAGCCAGCATTGCTCTCACAACTTTTTCCTTCTTTCTTTTCTTTTCTTTTGTGGGAGGGGGCTCGTTTTTTGTTTGTTTGGGTTTTGTTTTGTTTGTTTGTTTGTTTTGCATTGACTTCTGTCTCCATTCAGGATACCAAAAACTTGAAAATCTTTCACTCTTGAGGCAGGGAAGCTCTTGTCATATCACACAAGGCTTACTGTTGCTCAGACTTGGCCTTCCTTTCAAGTCCCAGCACCATTTACTACAGCATCATCTTGAGTGCCTTGTGCCAAAGGAGACCCAAGGTGGCTGTTGCCAGCCTTGTCTTCTGTCATGCAAGGCAGATATGAGGGCACATGGAAGGTGTGTCAGTCCATGAAAGGCTCTTCTAAAACCTGTGCTTTTCCAGTTCCAGATGGCTGCCTGCCTTTCTAATTCAAACTTTAACAAATTTATGTTGCCTTCCCAGGACAACCCTGAATAAGAGAAGGTTGAAAATTAAGAAGTTTAAATTTACAAAGCCAAGAAATTTAGCAAGCTCGCCTGAGAATTACTCATTTAAAGTCATTTGAGAAATGATACAATATCTAAGCAGATGCCAACAGGGGAAACTGCAATACTTAGTGGAAGCAACATAATTATTAGCTTTAGATTTAAGTACAAGTGCCATATGTACTTACATAAATGGCAATGCGTATGCAAATAAATGCAGCAGTTTATAAAATGGAGCACTCTTTTACCAGTGAAACAGTAGGAAAAACTATTGTTCATACATCCAGACTTGGAAGAAGTGCTGTTTTCTTTTTAAGTATTTTAATTAAATTCATTTTGAGTCTCCATGTACACGATAGGCACAAATCTTGTGTGATTTCAGTTTCTTGCTTGCATTTCCTGGAGACATCAGGAGCCCCAGGACACTTAATGAGATATTAAAACATCCGGCAGGGGCATCTGGTGCACAGCATTGGGCACTCTCCAGCTGGCATCCACTGGCATGTCTGCTGTCCCATCTGGTCTTTGGTCATCACTCCACGTTTGCCACTACAGTTTGTCAGCCTCCCCTCTTACAAAGCAAGCACACACCTGCCGGCTGTCTCCCAAAAGCATACTTCTCTCCCTCTTGGTGGATGGGACCACTGTGTTACTGTTTCTATTTGAGGCTCTTTCATGTAGACAGGACCAACAATGTAGTTTGTGGAGCCAAAAGGAAAGTGAGATTGCTTAGCTGCATGTGTAAATGTACCAAGAAATCCGAGGTGGTGATGGGAAGCATATATGACAGGACATCATCCTCACTCAATGACCCAATATTATGCAACTATGTACATGCACATGCCTGTCCACACACTATACTAGTTGCTGGCAATGGCCAGACACTTACCCCTAAGCAAAGTACAGGTGCTCTGTCCTCAGGGACTCGTGCTTCTGGAGAGTCTATCTCTCTCATCAGAACAAAGTTCCTGCCCCCCAGTCCCCAGAGCCTAATTCCGTAAGCAACCCGAGTCACTCCTCAGTAGGAAGAGAGAGGGGGACATCTATACAGAGCATCCACATCTCAAAAACACATTCTACAGTAATGGCAGGTTAACAGTATTCAGGGGGAAAGGCCAGGTGGTATGGTGGTGCACACCTTTAATACCAGCACTCAAGAGGCACAGGCAGGAGGGCTGCCTTCTTTCTCTTTCTCCTGTGTCCTTCTCAGCACAAGCCAACTTTCCAACTCCATCAAATATCAAATCCACTTCTGTGATAATTTGTTTGTTTGCTCTTTCATTTGTTTGTTTAGACTAAACTAAAAATGCAGGCTATCCAAACTCAAAAATGTTTCTGGTTTTGGTTCTGGCTTTGTTTGTTTGTTTGTTTTTTGCCGTTTCCAGATGGGGTTTCTCTGTGTGGCAATGGCTAGCTAGGAACTCACTCTGTAGACCAGGCTGGCCTGGAACTCAGAAATCCACCTGCCTCTGCCTCTTGAGTGCTGGGATTAAAGATGTGCACCACCATACCACCTGGCCTTTCCCTCCTGAATACTGTTAACCTGCCATTACTGTAGAATGTGTTTTTGAGACGTGGATACTCTGTATAGATGTCCCCCCCCCTCTTCCTACTGAGGAGTGACTCCAGTTGCTTACAGAATTAGGAAAAAGCCAATAGGGAACAGAGATGGAGATGTCTCAGCTCATTAGCAAGAGCTTATATATGTTGACCAAGCCTCCTCAGTCTGAAGTATCAGTCATAATCCTATACTGCCTTTCATAAGCATGAAGGCATGGCAGCTTCAGTATTTATCACAGTGAGAAGACATGATTCCTGGCTCTTTCTATGCCATCCAAAAGAATGTCTAGATCATTAAAATATGATAAACACATGCCTCAAAAAAAAAGAAATGTGTCTAGTCTGAATTTTGTTAGTTCAACACTGAATTTTAGTAAAATATTAATATACTGATGCTGTATTTTATCTAGAGATGTGTGTATACATATACATGGTATATAACATATAACATATGTACACATATGATATATAATGATCAACAGAAACAAAGATGAGTCCCCTCAAGTTTTTGACAGAGGCAGACAAACAGCAGATATAAATCATCATACTCAGGTGGCTCTTGAACCTATATTTGTTTTCCCTAGATATTCAGTTACATTAATAGAAGTTTAGAAATAATCTTCAGGTTTCATGATCCTTCAAAGCTACAAACCTAAATATGGACAATTCTGATAGGAAGGTGGTCTCCTATCAGAATGTAAGGATTTTGAATGTAACAGTGCCTCTGAATGTAAGTCTGGGCCTGGGCCATTTCTGGTAGCAGACTTGGAGACTTAGTTGCACTGTGGTAACCACTCTCTGCCCATGTGATGGAAGGTGACTTACTTCTCTGAGCCTCACTAGGAAGTCTAACAGGAGTCTGCATACTAACACCCATGTCAGAGTGATCACACCAACACCTGTGTCAGAGTGGTCACACCAACACCTGTGTCAGAGTGGTCACACCAGCACCTGTGTCAGAGTGATCACACCAGCACCTGTGTCAGAGTGATCACACCAGCACCTGTGTCAGAGTGATCACACCAACACCTGTGTCAGAGTGATCACACCAACACCTGTGTCAGAGTGGTCACACCAACACCTGTGTCAGAGTGATCACACCAGCACCTGTGTCAGAGTGGTCACACCAGCACCTGTGTCAGAGTGATCACACCAACACCTGTGTCAGAGTGATCACACCAACACCTGTGTCAGAGTGGTCACACCAGCACCTGTGTCAGAGTGATCACACCAGCACCTGTGTCAGAGTGATCACACCAACACCTGTGTCAGAGTGGTCACATCAGGACTTGTGTCAGTGTGATGACATTTTGAGTCCTCAAAGCCTCATGGTTGTGCTTCTGTTTCCCCCTTTTCTGATTCAGGTTGCATACCAGTAGTATATACATTTTTACTAACGTGTATGCCAAGTATTATTGACAGTTCTCACCATCTATTAACTATTAAATTCTCACAATTAGATGATGCTAGTGCTATGGTTCCCATTTTACAGATAGAGAACCTGAAGAGCAGCAAAGTTAAGCCACTTGCCCAAGATCACACAGCAAGAAAAAGGATCCAGAGAGCCTGACTTTAGAATCCATTCTCTTAAAACAACTCATCAATTATTTCATTTATCTGACACTGATGCTTGACTTCTGATGACATTTTATCCATCTTACAATGAAAGCAATGTAAACTACTAGGAAAACATAGAAAAAAAGCCTTTGTCAAACTTACTAGACTCTTTTTCCTGAGCAAGACAAGAAATGTGTAACTTATAAAATCAAAGGTTAGTGAGTTATATAAAAACCTAAGACTGCTAGGAATCCAAGTTATAGGACAAGAGACAAATGAGGAAATAACAGTTGCATCACGAATAATAATCAAAGTGTTAAAGTCTACAATATACTAAGAGCATCTACAAATCAATAATAAAAGAATACATTAGTAGGAAAAATGGCAAGTTCTATAAAAGGAAAAGTCACTAAAGAACAAATGGCCAATTCCTGGTGTGAGCATCAGTCTCACTGACAACTGACAGAATAATAAAACAGTAAAGAAGGGACCACTTTTATCTACTGGGCTTTTACAGAGAATAGAATTATCCTTAAAGACTAGTGGATAAGGGGACAAAGTGTTATTTTGTGTGTTTCAGAGTGATAAATCGTAAGAGCACTGCTGGAAGGAAATTCAGTAGTTCTGGTTAATATTTAAAGGGGTGTGCCTTCCAACTAGCCAATGTCCAGGAGTCTAAACGAGACAACATTATAAATGTGTCTGAAACCTTAGGTCAATGATATCTCAGCAATCTCGGTGGTTATAGTGAAAAAAAGAGGGCGGGAAAGACCCCCAAAATCCCATAGTGCAAAGCAGGTCAATTATGACTCAGCAAAAGAGACTGGAAAAACAAATTATGTTATAATACATCTTTGCAATTAAGTTATTCACAGTTATATAGAAAGACCTTCCAGAAAACTGTTAAGGAAAAAGAGCAAATTCATGACATGACTAACATAATTCCCATGAATACTATATAATACAGACAGACACAGACAGACACACGCACACTCATGTGCACACACATACACTGAACGTAAATACTGCAAACAAACCCCATGAACCTTTGCAGTAAGGTGTCTGGAGAGAACACAATAAAGTAGCAACAGTAGTTATTGTCAAACGCCATGGTCTGCGGCGTTCCAAGAGCCACGCCTGGACTTAAACATTCCTTAACTCCCCATCTATGGCAAGAGTGAACTTTTGCATGGCATTGTGTGTGACCAGTGCAATTGTGTGTGTATGTGTGTGGAGGACACAGAACAATGTCTGATGCCCCTCAGTCCCTACCCACTTTTCTCATCTGTGAGGCAGCCTCTCACTTGCCTGGCACTTACTCAATAGGCTAGGCTATCTGACCGTCAAGCCTCAATTATCTACTGGTCCAGTTTCCCATGCCCTGGGACTAAGCACAGACTTCCATGCATAGCTTTGCTATGTGGTCCTGAGGGTCAAGCTCAGGTCCTCGTACTTGTAGGGCACTTTACTAACTTAGCCATCTCTCCTGCCTACCACAGTGTGTTTCTATTTCTATTTTATAACATTGTGTATAATTGGAATTTTAAAATGATGAACATATACTTGTTATTGTTTATGTAATAGCAAGATTACTTGAGGAGTCAAAGCACATAAAATATAAAAACTATTTGAGAAAACGTTTATGTCCTCCAACAATAGGTCAATCATTTATCATTTGTCTATGGTAAGGACATTTGGAATCCCATCTTTTAGTTGTGTTGAAGTGGGTGATACACTATGTTTTAGCTGTGTTGAAGTGGGTGATACACTATGGCTGACCAGGGCACCAGAAGCTACTCCTCTTGGCTAACTGGAAGTACACACACACCTTAGACCATGTCCTCTTTGCCTATCCACATCTGTGAGAGTTAATACTGATTGTGAGCTGACAGGATCTAGAAACATCCAGAAGCCAGCTTCTGGCCATATCTGTGAGGAATGACCAGTGGGTGAATTGAGTGTCAGTGGCACCATTACATGAGCTAAGATGGGAGTGCACCCAATGGGAAAGCTTGGTGAGCAAAACTAGCCAGCATGCTGCTCCCTGACTGTGGGTACAGTGCAACAACTGCCTCAAGCTCCTACCATAAAGGACTGTCCCCGGAGCCACAGTTAAAATAAGCTTCCTTATGTTGCTTTCTCCAGACATTCTGTTACAGCAACAAGACAAATAACTAGTACCACCTTCAAGTAAGCACATACAATGAAGATCTGCATAGTTCCAATGCATCTGTGTGTCCATACATACATGAGCAGGTCATAGGTCAACCTTGGGAGTCATTGTGTTTGTTTTGTTTTGTTTTGTTTTGTTTTGTTTTAGATAAGGTCTCCATGATACTTGGGGCCTTTGGATTCAGGTAGGCTGGCTGGCCAACAGAGCCCCAGGGATCCAACTGTCTGCACCTCCCCAGCTGTAGGATTCCAAGGCCCAACATTTTATGTAGGTGCTGGGGATCAAACTCAGATCCTCACCCTTGTATGGAAAGCACCTTGCTGACTGAACAATACCCCCCACCCCTCAGATCTCTCTTTTTTATTAAAAAAAATTAATTTCTTAGTAAAAAAGAAAACTAAGGCCCAATATTTAAGTGACTTGGTTAAAGAGACATAGGCAGTGAGTTTTAGAACCAGATTCAGATCCAGATTCAATTAATATAAATTCAGGTTTCCATCCCAACCATAAATTTCTTTCTCCTCAGTGTAGATACAAGTTCATAATCTCAGAGCTCTGTGAAAATGGACATTGTAATTGGGCCACCCACCTGATTCCAGAGAATTTAATGGACACACTCTTGTTCCTTTAGCCCTGATGAACTCTCAGACTATGCAGGGTATTCTTATACCACTGAGATTTAGCCAAAGCCCCTCAGGTGGCTGCTTTGGTAGTGGGAACTCTTCAGATTTTACATATATATATACATATATATATATATGTATATATATATATATCTCACAGATATTTGTATATATTCAACACTCCTATACAAAGATTTGCAATTTGTATGTTTCTGAAAACATCCCTTCTTACAATAAAGTGAAGTCATTGTAACATCAAAATCTGCTTCTAGGCCAGCTGTCCTGCAACATATCAATATAATCAATCAAGAAATATATACTTTTATGTGCACAGACAGGGAAAGGCTTGGCCAGCATTTATTGACAGTTAAGTAGTGGTACAAAATCTTGTGAAGTGGAAGGGGTTGGGGGAGAGAGCATCATGAGGTCTTTAGGGCAGAGTGAGAGTTAAGGATAGAGGTTAGGAACCGGAGCATTAATGTTTCCAGGATTGTGTGTTCAGAAATAAACAAGAATGAGAACTCTCTGTCCTGGGGTCATAGCTCAGCATCAGTGGGCGCTTAGGCAGTGGTGTCACAGATTGCCACTAAATGCAGCCTGCCTGTTGTCCTCCAAGGTCATCAGCATTCAGCTGGTACTGTAGCATAAAGTGGGAGGGAAAGCTACATTGAAGAGAAGATAAAAAGAACACACTGAGAAGAAAAGAAAATGCCTGAGTCTGTTTTGCAGACTCAAACTCGCTCATCGATCTTCCTGACTCCAGGTCAAGCAAACCCAGGACATGACATGCACCCAGGTCAGTCATGGTGTGTACATTTCAGCATAATCTGCCTGTGGAAAAGCTAGGCACTGCAGAAGCCATTAGTCCTTTGGCTAAAGGACCTGCCTATCTGCCACATCTCAGCTGCTGAGTCGGATTGGACTCCAGCATCAGATCTGAATTGCATTATGTGTGGATGTTGGGCTTAGCCCCCCTTGACCTCCACATCAAACGGGCCCACTTGATATTTAAAGCAGGGCTGCTGTTTTTAGTTGGTTGGCGCATACCTGTCGGCCTTCCTCCTTAATGGCCTGCTCAGTAGAAGAGAAGAGGAGAGCCGGCTAAAATCATGTTGTTCAATACCATGATTAGTTTTCTCAGGTTGACAGCCAGCCTTAACAAGATTCTCCTCTTCTGGAAAGGCTCTTTTGATGGATGGTGTCCCTGTGGCTCTAAACCGACCCGCAGAAGCAAGGAGGGAGTTCTATCACTGAAGTCTCTTCCCGCTAAGTCAGGTGTAATTGATAAAACCCCACACCTCCTATGCCCTGAAGTGTAGAAGCAAGAGACAGGACAGGCATTGTTTTTCTTCTTTTTTCCCCTTTGTCGTAAGTGAATTATCCCCAGTTCTGTCCCTTCTCAAATCGAAGTTGGTTACAAATAATAACCTAGGCTGCCAGCAGTTATGTTTATTAAGCCAAAACACATTTTAGAAGAAAAGCAAAACCCTCTAGACCAGAATTACAAAAGGTGCCACATTGCCAACAAAAACAAAGAAACTGTCTGCTGAGAGATCCCAGAGACTTGGGACGGTAGAAGTTGAAAATTTTTGAAGTTATCATCTCCCAGTAAAGAAATAAGGTCATTGCCTCCTCCCATTCAGAAGCCTGAAAAGAATTAAACTTGACCAAACCTTAAATTTCTCTCTAAAAGTATGCCAGGATCCTGCAGAAGTGATCTCCCTTTGTCTATCTGCCCGTGCACATTCGTGACACCTGGGCTATACACCTCCCTATGTGGGAGCCTCATCTTGTGGTTGGCTGTAGTTGTGCCGAGTGGACAGTCTTTGAAAGGGAATACAGGACTGTCAGCCTTTGATGGTTTCATTTAGAATACCCAGAGGCAGGAACTAAGAACTAAAAGCTGAGCGAGGGTGTAACTTAGCTGGCAGAGTGTTTGCTGGGCCTGCAAGAAGTACTAGGTTCAACCACCAGCAGTACATAAGGAGTATAGCTGTATACCATATACTTTATGAGACGCTTGTTTCATGGGTTGGAAACGCAGATAAAATTTCTGACAAAAGCCATTTTTATTAAGTTATAATTAAGATTTTAACTTACATAAGTTACTATCAATGAACTTTACATAGCATGTGATGTTTTTATTTAATCTTGGGCGAAACTTCCCAAAATGTTTATCTTTTAAAAATTTTAGACTCAGAGGAAGCTCTACTCCCAGGCACTCTAACATGTCCAGAATCAGAGGTGAGGAGGACACAACATGTGTCCCAACACCGGGAGTAACTGGGTCCAGCGGGACCAGGCACACAGGAACTCTGACAGCCCAGTGGTTCAGGCTTCTTCAGGTCTGTCTGGGCTGGTGCCCTGAACAGACCTTGGGCACAAGCTCCGCAGCCAGTCCCACAACACCCAGAGGAAGCTCCACTCCCAGGCACTCTAACAAGCCCAGGGTCACAGGATCCCAGAATCACAGGATCACAGAGACAGCTTAACTCCGAGGAGTTCTGACACAACCAGGATCACAGGAAGGACAGGCCCCAGTCAGATTTAACAAGGGCAGGTAGCAGTAGAGATAACCAGAGGATGCGGGCCAAGAGGAAGAATATAAGCAACACAAACCAAGGTTACTTGGCATCATCAGAACCCAATACTCCCACCTTAGCAAGTCCTGGACACACCATAACACCAGGAAAGCAAGATTCAGATCTAAAATCACTTCTCATGATGCTGATACAAGACTTTAAGAAAGACTTAAATAGTACCCTCAAAGAAATACAGGAGAACATAGCCCTTCAAGAGGAAACACAAAAATCCCTTAAAGAACTACAGGAAAACACAATCAAACAGGTGAAAGAAATAAACAAAACCATCCATAATCTAAAAATGGAAATAGAAACAATAAAGAAATCAGAAAGAGAGACAACCCTGGAGATACAAAACCTAGGAAAGAGATCAGGAGTCACAGATGCAAGCATCACCAACAGAATACAAGAGACAGAAGAGAGAATCTCAGGGGCAAAAGACACCATAGAAAACATTGACACAACAGTCAAAGAAAATGCAAAAAAGCAAAAAGCTCCTAACCCAAAACATCCAGGAAATCCAGGACACAATGAGAAAACCAAACCTAATGATAATAGGTATAGAAGAGAGTGAAGACTCCCAAGGTAATGGACCAGTAAATACCTTCAACAAAATTATAGAAGCAAACTTCCCTAACTTAAAGAAAGAGATGCCCATGAACATACAAGAAGCCTATAAAACTCCAAATAGACTGGACCAGAAAAGAAATTCCTTCTGTCACATAATAATAAAAACATCAAATGCACTAAACAAAGAAAGGATTTTAAAAACAGTAAGGGAAAAAGGTCAAGAAACATAAAACGGCAGGCCTATCAGAATTATACCAGACTTCTCACCAGAGACTATGAAATCTAGAAGATCCTGGGCAGATGTCATACAGACCCTATAAGAACACAAATGCCAGCCCAGGCTACTATACCAGCAAAAATCTCAATTACCATAGATGGAGAAAACAAGATATTCCATGACAAAACAAAATTTACACAATATCTTTCCACAAATCCAGCCCTACAAAGGATAATAGATGAAAAACATCAATATAAGGAGCAAAACTACACTCTAGAAGAATCAAGAAAGTAATCTTTCAACAAATCCACACAAACCTAATTCCATCTCTTACAACAAAGACAACAGGAAGTAACAATTACTTTTTCTTAATATCTTAATATGAAAATTAATATTACCAACATATCCTAATCTATTGAAATTCAAAAATATGAGGAATTAGAAATTTATTGACTGTCATCCAATGGTCTCTCTAATTTGGTAATTGGAGAAATAGGTCCAATATTATTCAATCCATATATACTTTCAGCTTGTTTGTGACAGTGTCTTGCTGTGTACAACATAATGGTCTTGAGATCTTGCTTCTCCTATCTCAGCCTCTCTAGTAGTAGTATTGTTTATTTCATGTTTTTACACTATACTATGTTTTTCAGAATAGCTTACATATTTTAAAAGTACTTACATACCCAAAAGAAATGTAGACAATTAAATTGGGAGGGGGCTTGTAAGAGAACAACAAAGAGTGAGACTGAATGCTTTGCTTGATGTTTGTAACTCTTGTACCAAGTTACTACAGTAAGAGCCAGGATTTTAAGCTCTACTAAATACAAAACAAACAAACAAACAGAAACACTTTATGTATTTATGTTCATTTAAGAAAATATTAGTAGTGAAGTATTATTTTGAAATATACAGTTAATATGTTTGGAGTTATTTACAATTTATATTGAGAAAAACGTTTGTATTTTCAGTATTGCCGTAGACAAGCATCTACATAAGACTGTTAAATTGATTGTTGTTTTATATCAAACAACTTTTATAATACTTATTTTTATTGTTATAATATTTTATAAATTTTAAAGACTATGACAAAAAAAGACATTGTAAGTATTGAAGGGGGAGTCTCTGAGAGGAGTTGGGGTACAAAAGGAAATCAAGAATGTGATTTAATTCTATTTACTTAAAATATGTTTTTAAATGTTAACAAATTTAGATAAATTGAAATCATGTAACTTTTCTCATCATAATGCAATAAAACTTAAAAAAATTTAACAATTTTTTTTGAAATTTTATTGAAATCAAGCGCAAATGTCAGTATGTGACTATTTATATAGAAATAAATTAATGTATACTACTAATAGTTTAAAACATGTTGTCTATATATTACATTTATAGGTATATTAATATATAAAATTTATTTTCTGTATATGGTTGACTACTTTAGGTATGGTCAATTTTGAACCTAGGAGACTCTTGCTAAGGATAGAGGTAATATACCAATATCTACAAAAGTTACCTGAGGGCTCCCTGCCCCCTATCGTGTGGTAAGCAACACTCAGCACCAAATCTAAACAGTTAATAGATTTAATAATAATGTTTAGAATCTTTAAATGCCAGACTCTGACAAGAAGAAGCAGGCTTTCTACTTAAAAGAATGTTTATATGCTGGCTGACTGAAGATCTTCATCAGGAAGACAGAGCATCAGCCAGCCAGCCAGACAGAGAGACAGAGAGACAGAGATGAATCAGGGGTCCAGGACATCAGAGCAGGGACATGAAGGCAGCAGGAAGTACCTGCTACATTCTATAGCCAGGAAGTAGATAATAGTATTTGCATACTGCTGCTCAGCTCAGCTCCCTTCTACCACTCACAAAGTCCAGGATCCCAGCTGAGAAATGGTGCTGTTCATGCTGGATGGGTCTTCCCACCTCAGTTAATGTGACTTGAGATAATAGTCCACAGACCCATCCAGGTGCTTCATGTTAACCATCACACAGATGGGAAAAAGTTAGGTGTTTGAAGCAGTTTATTTAACATCTCATCACGGGGCTCACATTTGGTTATAATTTATTGTTTAACAACTCATCATGGGGCAGACTTGGTTACAATTTATTGAGCTGGTTGTTAACTCCAACCATAGAGAGCTACAACGCCATGGGGTCAGAGCCAACTCTACATAAAGAAACAAAGTCTCAAAAATGAAAACCAACAACTTGATCGCAGCCTATCACTAATTCTCTCTGGCTGTAAAAAAGTAGGCCAATTCCACGTGGCACTTTCTCCTATGGGAAAGTAGTTACTTTGAAGGTTTGGGGAGACAGCTCAGTTGATAATATGCTCACTGAGCAATCAGGAGGACTTAAATTCAGTGTGGATAATCATGTGTCATATGTGCTTCTAGTCCTGGCCTTGTAAAGGTAGAGACAGGCCTAGCCGAGTCACTGAGCCCCAGGCAGTAAGAGATGGTGTCCTATAAACAAAGTCTGGAGAAATAGCACCTGCAGTTGACCTCTGGTTTATACAGACATACAGACATACATGCACACACATATGAAGACACAGTACACACATGTGCACACGTGTACTCATATGCACATGCACACAATACTCCTACAAATAATATGTTCATTTTATATAGAAATAGCATCAGAATTTAACTTTATGGGTTGAAGGGCCTGAGGATGGCCAGCGACATGCTCCAGAGGGAAGGGGTCTAAGACGGCATCTAAAATTGATGCTCTCCTCTGCTAACTGTGGGCTCACATGGCCAGAGAATGTGAACTTGGTTACAGGACAGATTCTCGAAGAGACTATCAAAACAGGAAGTCATTAATCATAGGAAAATCAATGAATAAAGGGTAGAATACAACGGTGGCCTGTTAGGGTGTGCTGTCCTACCTTTAAAGGCGGCTTTTGAGGGTATTGCTTTCAATGCCCCCCAACTTTCACATCTTACCTGGAGGGGTTTGTTTTTTGATTTTTGGTTTTCTTTTCTTTTCTCTATGATGATATTATCAAAGGAGAAACATATGAGAAGCCTGATAATTTTAGAGTCTTCATTTCAGGCCATTAAACCTGTATTGCCTAATTTCCTTTCTAAAGATTGGAACTCTCCAGAAAATGAACAGATGAAAGGTCTCAGCTCTCAAGGATCCTTGCTCAGCCACTTATACAAATGACATATAATAACATGCATTCTAAAACTAGCCGTCCTTCCTTTAGTGTCTCAAACACTACGAATTGAGGCAGTCTGGATTAGCTCTTAAGCCCCTCCATCCCTGTCCAATCAATCACCGGGCGTGTACCGAAGGCTTATAGAGTTGTAGAGCTGAGCAACACTGCAAGTCAGCTTGGCTCATCATGTAAAATTAGATTCTCCATCAAAAACAAAACAAAACAAAATTTGTGAGTGGCTGAAATTATGATTCTGGGTCCAGGCCTCCAGCTCCAGCTTCGACATCGACGCAGAATTGATGAAGCTGCCAAGCGGGAATATGCTGTGCTTGATCTTCACAGCCCTGGAATAACATCGCCTAGAGCTACAGTTGCTGTAAACTTCCTTTGCACAACTGACTTAGCCAGCGCAGATGTATTGACTTAGAGTACCATGAATGGCATTAGGGCTACTTAGGAGAGAGGGAGAGAGAGAGAGAGAGGGAGAGAGAGAGAGGGAGAGAGAGAGAGAAGGAGAGAGGGAGAGAGGGAGGGAGGGAGAGAGGGACGGAGAGAGAGCAAATAATAGAAAAAGAACAGAGCAATTGGTTCTGAAAATTACCTTTTTCCAGTGAACCTCTCTGAAAAATTACCTTTTTCTGCTGAATCTCACTCAAAAATTACCTTTTCCAACTGAAGCTCTCTCAAAGTGCCTTGATGGCAAGCAATGTAGTTTTAAGTTGAAAATGTCACAAGGCCATGAAAAGAAATTGATAGAAAATTTCAGGGTTCCTTGTTGATATTTGAAGCAGCCCTGGGTTTTTGTTCCTTAACGCGGATCTGCTCAGCCACACTCCCGCTTTGATTTCTGTATTGCGCAAACCAGCGTGCTTCCAGGCTTAATAGCCTCACAGAGAAGGCTGCGGAGGTGAGGTAGTTATTACTTGCCAAGGTTCTCTTGCCAGTGGGAAATTGGTAAACAGATGTTTTCAAAATCTCCATTCACCTCAGAACTTTAAGAAAGTGCAGTAAATAAAATCGTGAAGTTTGCTCATCCTTTAAAAGAAATCGTAATTATGCATTTGAGGGGCGGTTTGCCAGGGAAATAGAGAGCTTCTGCTTCCTCAAGTCAGAGGAGCAGAAAGGGCCCTCGGTCTTGGAAGAGGTAACCCCGTGTAACATTCTGGGTTTTAGCCCTGACTCTACCTCATGCTTCAGCAAGACCGTGGCCTAGTCCTGTGACGTGAGAGTGGACACGATCGTATCAGAAGCTCCTTCCTGCTATAACATCCTACAGCTTCCCTTTAGGCCACAGGGATAACTCTTCTTCAATGGCTACTGTTTGTTATCACTGTTGCTCTACAAGAAGCCATTGGTTCTGTGTGTGCATGTGA
>NW_022196905.1:98845290-98859352 GCF_008632895.1 Mastomys coucha
GACCCCACTGATATGCTCTGCAGAAGGACACTGGGGCTCGCTAGGTTGAGATAGACCAGAAGAGTCCTTGGGAAACTTTGTGACTAGATGCCTGATGGATGCATTTTTCACCTTCTTCCTTGACTGTTGCCTCCCCGCCCCGACCCCTTGTCTTTCTACTGACTTTTCTCCAGCCTCAGTTCTTCTCTCTTCCCCATATCTTTGACTTCTCTGTTTTCTTCTAATTCCCAAGCATTTTGACTTCAGCTTAGAACCTCCCTACAGGAACCACAGAAGGAACACATGGATGAAGAACTTTGCAGGTTTTTGTAACAGGTATTAATCACAAAAGAGAAAAGAACATAAGTATGCTCATTTCAGGCCCTGTGTATTGAGTTGATGACCAATAAACACACTCCAGATGCCACAAATGTGCTCAACACCTTGGAATTGGAGGTCTTCAGATATATGGCTGATTCCAGAGCTGGGCAGGATGCCTAGGGGAGGAAGAAGGATATCTCGTTAGGTCTGAGTGAAGAAGACCAGAGAGAGGACGACTTATGGGGAGGGGAAAATAAACTGGGGAATTTAAGTTTCTTGCTTTAAGACAGAAAGCAGAATGTTAACCAGTTAGGTGTGGAGTGTGAGCCAGCAAATGCCAACATCCTGCCCCCATCATGGTAAGATTGTACCAGGAAATAATCAATGGTTGATACCAAATGAAGCGGCCATATTTTTGCAAGAGTGCAAGACGTTTGCATGCCTCGAAGTGTCTATTCAAAGACTGTTTTTGCTTATAAGATGGAATGAGAAATCAGTAATAATATTGTAGAAAAATCTAGAATACCCTGACTGGGAAATCAAAGTTCTTACATCATGAGGACCAGATGGATTGTGTGTGCTTCCTGCCAGATGCCCCAGGAATGAAGCACGAGCGTTCATAGCAAGCACCTGACAAACCTAATGTGGAGAGCATCCTATTTAAGGATGAAAGAGAACATATTCTTTGTCAGGTGGCCCCTTCGAGTCCTCCAGACAGAAACGCAGTTTTTTCTTAGTTACCCCATAAAGCCGAGTACTTCGGAAGGTGGGGCCTGGGGCACAGAAAGCTGAAGGACAGAGGCATGTCCTTGGCTTTCAGTGGTGCCCTCTGGGCCCTAATGCAATTTCTGCCATCATGATGAGAGCTGGCCCGAGGATGTTGCCAAGCAGAGGGAAGACTGTAGAAAAACGGGGAGGAGGGAGGACTCAGCTAAACACTCAAAGGCAATGAGCCAGTTGCTCTTGTGAGGCTGACCAGAGTCCCTGAAGCTCAGCCCATTCACAGACAGAGGGATTTCAAAAAGAAAAAAAAAATCAAATTCTGGTCTTCCTCCCCAATCCACCTTCTACCACTCACTTTGTAGAGCCCTGGATTTGGCCTCTCTGGGCATCCAGTCCACAGTTCAGGGCTGTGTCCAGAAGAACAGCACTGAGGAACAGGCTAAGTTCCTCTGCTCTGCAGCTACCATTGCTCAGTGGATGTCATACTGACTTGTGATTTAAATCAGTTGCATTTTAGAAGTCATTGAAAGGTAATTTTACTTTTTTTAGCTCAGCTTATATCTCTGTTGGGTAAATATTAAACATGTACCTGGAAAGAAAATGCATTGTAAAGTCCTTGGGTGTCACAGTCTGTTAGCACTGCTCATGTCAGGTCGATGGAGAGTGCGCACAGCTCTGGCTCCGCAGGCCCTGCGCTCTGCTCATCTCTGCTCTTGGGAGTCTGACATTTCACCTGGGGTAGGAGGCTCTCCTTGCCTTCCCCAGCCCCTATGTTTTGAAGCTCTGTTATAAAGTAAATACATATTTATAATCACTCTGTCTTCTTGATGTACTGAACTTTTTACTACATTAAAATTTCCTCTTCATCTTTAGTGCCACTCACTGCCTTGATATCCGTCTGTCTGTCTGTCTGTCTCACTCTCTCTATACACAAATATATACATATATGTATATATAAATGTTAATATATATGTACATATTTGGTAAATAATTTGGCTATTTTCCTTTCTAATTAGCATCTTTTTATTTGAGGTGTATCTCTTATAGACATCAAGTATTGGTGTACTGCTTTAGTTTTTCTTTTTATTGAACAGAAACATTATTCTTTTATTTGGAAAGTTTAAGTCATTTACTGGTATGGTTAGATCTGCCATCATATTGAGTATTATTTGCATATATTTGGTTATTTCTCCTTTTTTACTTTCTTTTAACAAACAAACAACAAACAACAAAAAACACTCTCCAAGTTGAGGATGCTGCTTTGAATTTTTTAAAGTAAAAATTGAGGGACACAAGATACAGTTGCTGTTCTAAGTCCTCGTTACTGACTTCCCTGCCTACAGTCCCTGAGCTTCCCTCAGAGCTGCCATTGTGCCCCGTACCTAAGGTGTTCTGTTAGGTGTCTCCCTCCTCCTCTCCCTCCTCCTCTCCCTCCTCCTCTCCCTCCTCCTCTCCCTCCTCCTCTCCCTCCTCTTCTCCCTCCTCCTCTTCTTCCTCCTCCTCTTTCTCCTCCTCCTTCTTCCATTTGACCATTTTCTCTGTTGTATCATACCTTGGAGATATTATAATATAATCATCACCCCAATGAAATCCTCACTAGCAAAGCTGGCCAAACGCTTCTGGAAATCAGATAACAGAAGCAAATGAGAAACAAGGTTCTCCAACCCTGCCTGTCTTCCCACCTCACTTTATTTTCCCTGAAATGTTAGTGGGATGTTGTCCTTTAGCTACAGCAGTGCGGTTGTTTGTACTGTGTATCTGAGGAAAAAGCATGAGGCTGTGTAATTACAGCTAAAAGTAGAAGCAGCCAGCTAATGCTTTAGAAAGTAAGACTGTCAAGGCTTTTAGCCACACATACACATCCAGGTCATAAAAAGAACCAGAGTGTCTCTGTGGCTAGTGTATTAGCTATAACACAAGCAGCTGATCAGAGATTAATTGCATGGATCAATAAGCATGATGTAGGATAAGGATAGCCCAAAATAGAGAGGGAAGAACAAGACAGGGGCTCTGATAAAGACAGACCTGCCTCATGGTAGCTTCTAGATTCAGCTTGTACTCATGCCCAGTCAAAGCTGAAGAACAGAGGCAGTGAGCAGGACAAGGGCCTTATAGATGGGTGCCTGCAACTATGCATCCAGCCATGGAAGTTCACTTACTATGTGCATCCTTGCTTCCACACTGTGTCTTGTGTTCTTCAACTAATGTTTTTAATTACCTGCAGTGTGAAGTCAGAGGAACCAGATACCTATGTCAAATGTGATTATTAATGCATTCAACACTATACTACTCATTCTAAAATATCAGAACTCTTGGTCCATTAGAGAATTAAAACAAAAAAAATTCAGAGAAATAACCTTGCTTGTGGGTCCACACTCTGTGTTAGGTGTTTCTTTTATGTGGCATTCCTGCCACTTAGCCATCCCTATCTGGTCTTCTGTGATTGAATAGCCTCACACTGCTGCTTCCAAGACTCACCTCATAGTGTTTCAGGGTTGGTCCATCCACAGACCAGCCACAGTGTGGAATAACCCTTCTCCTGCTGTGTCCTGAGAGTCACAGATGAGAGTCTATGGAGACTGTCATCACAGATATTTCTGCGTGTTTCCCCCAATGTAAGAATAGCTTCAACATATTTGTTGCAATTCAGAGAAGGAAGAGAAAAAGAATCAGAAGGGGCTATAAGCAAGAAAGGAAGAATTCCACATTTTGTTCGATTGAAAACGAAGAGTTGTCATGTTTTGATATCTCAAATGTAAGACTGCAGGTTTTAGTGCTTTTCCCCCTTGTAGTTGAAATCTAGGTAGCAGGCACCACAGAGCCACTTCCTGTGTGTGCAGCACATAACAACTCTCTGTGTGTGCAGCACAGAGCCACTGCCTGTGTGTGCAGCACAGAGACACTGCCTGTGTGTGTAGTGCAGAGTCACTCTCTCCATGTGCAGCACATAGCCACAGTCTGCATGTGTCACACATAATCACTGCCTGTGTGTGCAGCACATAGCCACTCTGTGTGTGTTTAGCACTTAATCACTCTCTTTGTGTGCAGCACATAGTTACTCTCTGTGCAGCACATAGACACAGCCGCCATGTGCACATGCTTTCTTTTCTGGAATGCCCAAGTGATTGGCCGTGCACTTGATGCCCATATTTTCTGTTGTTATTGCTTGTTTGTTTATTTCATAGTTTTTATACTTCATTTTATTTTTAAGATTATAATACAATCACACCATTCTCTCTTCCCTTTCTTCCTTCGATCCCTCCTAAATACTCCTCCCTCACATTCATGACCTCTTTTCAGACTAGTTGTTATTGCATGCATATATATGTATGTATGTATTTTTTTAAATATAATCTGCTCAGCACATGTTACATATCTATATCTCTCAGGGCTGGCTATTTGGCACTGGATGACCAATCGGTGTGCTCTTTCCTAGGGGAGATTATTTCTTGCACTCTCAGCTTTTCTCAGTTGCCTATATTTTTGTAGGGTTTAGGCCCTCCTCACCCACTTAGGCATCCCTTGATGTTATTCTTGTTCAGTTCATGTTTAGGCCGCCATGTTGGTGAAACTTTATAGGCGTAGCTTCTTCCATTGCTAGTAGAGAGAGTGTCACACCAAACTCTCTGACCTTCTGGCTCCAATAGTATTTATGCTTCCCCTTCTGCAATGTTCCCCAAGCCTTAGTTACAGGAGTGTTCTATAGATGTGTCTGTTGAGACTGGCTCTATAAATCTACATTTTGATTGGTTGTTGTTTTCTGTAGTGGTCTCCATTGGTTGCAAAGAGATGTTTCCTTGATGAGGGATAACAACCACACTTACCTGAGGCAAATGCTTATAGATTGTCAGAGATTAAGCTGGTTTAACAAATTATCCTCCAATAGCCATAACTTTGCTAGGTCTGAGCAGTTAGCTAAGTTTCCAGTATTAGGCACAATTTCCTTCTTGTTGAGGTCTTAACTCCAATTAAGAAACCTTTGGTGACTGCCGAGGTACATGTACCACTACTACACTCTCAGGGTTATCATGCCATGGTGGTCGCTGTTGTGGTTCATGGGCATCATAGTTTGGTAGGTTGGTTGTCTCCACCCTTTAGAAGCTTTCATGGGGCCTTCTGTTACCACAGGAGCTAGTCCCCAGGGAGCAGTGTTATGTTCCAATTCAGGGACCTCTCAGCTCTCTTCTGAAGTGCACAGTGCCTTCAGCAATAAAGACTTACCTTCCACCCCACCCACGGGGCAACCAAGAGCAATGGCAGTAGGCTGTATGTTTGGGGAGTTTCTTTGACAGTCATAGACAGCCACTCAAGAGAGGGCTTCTCATATCTAGTATTAAGTTTTGTTATGTGTTCTTTGGCTCCTGGAGGGAGCTCCATTCACCTAGATGAAAAAAAAGTTCATTAAAACTGAAAGTGTTCATTTATGCACAGTTACTTGTATTATAGGGTTGGGAGTAAAGAATATGTCTTGTGGCTACCTCAGACATTCTTATTGTTGTTCTACCTTCATTCCTCCTCCTGTGTATAACTCTCTCCCTCCCTAACAACCCCCTCCTATATTTCATTTCCCTATTGGCTCACATGTCATGCTATTCCCCTTTCCCTACCTCTCACATTCTTCTGTATTTACCTCCCTAAGGAGCCCCTCTTTCCCAGATTCCTCTCAGATCACTGGTATTCTGCCATTCCCCTCTCTATTGCTCTCCAAACCTCTATCCTGTGGAAGGTGTCATTTCCTTTCCTTTTTTCTGTGGAGTTTACCTCTCTCTCTCATCCCCCCCCACGTGTGTGTGTGTGTGTGTGTGTGTGTGTGTGTGTGTGTGTATGTGTACCACATTTACATTATTCATTTATCACTTGAAGGACATTTAGGTTGGTTCCATTTCCTAGCTGTGGAGCATCAGTGAACATGGCTGATCAGGTATCTGTATAGGATGCCAAGTCCTTTGGGCATATGCTCAGGACAACTGTTACTAAACAATAGAGTTACTTTTAGTTTTTTTGTGAATTCTCCACACTGATTTCCATAATGGCTACACCAGCTTGCAGTCTCACCAACAGTGAACGAGGGTCCCCTTTCCCATTTCCCAGTTCCCATTTCCCTCTACCATTTGTTGTCAGTTATCCCATTGATATTTGCTATCCTGAAAGGGGGGAGATAAAATCTCAAAGTTGCTTTGATTTGCATTTCCATAATTACTGTGGATGATGAACAGTTTTTAGCCATTTTTTCTTCTTTGGAGATTACTCTATTTTCAAATGGGCTGTTTGTGTGTTTTGACCTTTTGAGTTCTTTGCATATTCTGGATATTATTCCTCTGTCAAATGTATAGCTGGCAAAGCTTCTCTCCCATTCTGAGGGCTTTCTTCCACCCCACAGATTCTTCTTTTAGCTGTGCAGAAGCTTTTTAATTTTATGAAGCCCCACTCAATCCTTGGCCTTAATTCTTGGGCAAATGGAGTCATATTCAGGAAGTCCTCCCCTACACCTACATCTTCTAGAGAACTTCTGGATGTTTCAAGTTTCACATTTAGGTCTTTGATACATTTGGGCAAGATGGTAGATACAGGTTTAATTTTGTTCCTCCACATTCAGCCTGCAGTTTTCCTAACACCATCTATTGCAATTCCTTTCTTTTTCCCAGATTACATTTGGCATCTTTGTCAAATATTAAATGGATGAACATTTATGCCCTAATATTTAGGTCTTCAACTTTGTTCTGTTCTCTGCACATCTGTTTCTGTGCCAATCCTATGTTGCTTTTGTTACTATGGCTCTGTGATATACATTAAGATCTGGAAAGATAATTCCTCTAGCATGGTTCTTTTTGCTCAGGATTGTTTTGGCTAGCAGGGATCTTTTGTGGTTCCATATGAATTTTAGCATAGTTTTCCTCTATTTTTCTGAAGACTGAGCTGGGGATTTTGATTGGGATTACATTGAATCTGTAACTAGTAGCTTTTGCTAAAACAATCATTTTCCTAATGTTAGTTCTTCCAATCCCTGAGCGTGTGATGTCTTTCCATTTTCTACTGTCTTTTTCAAATCTCTTTCTTCAGAGACTTAAAGCTTTCACTTTTATGGTCCTTCACTTCCTTGGTTGAGTTTATTCCTAGATATTTTATCTTCTTTGAGGCTATTGTGAATGGGAATGCATCCATGATCTCCTACTTTGTATGTTTGTTTTTGGTAGATAGACAAACTATTGATTGAGCAAGATGATTCTGTATCCTGACACTTTGCTTAATTTATAATTTCTAGACTTTTCCTGGCATGTTTCTAAGGGGTCTGGGGAGGGTGTAGTGTCTAATGTATAGTGTCATATCCGCAGATAGGGATAATTAACTCCTTTTTTTCCCTGTCTGTACCTCTGTAGTCTCCTTCTCCTGCCACCTTATAAGGAAGCACCTGTTGTGATCCTGAGGAAGTTTCAGAATAGTCTGTGCTCAGACACTGTAAAATTTGCATCAGCAGCTTGGAATAAAACTTCAGAGAAACAGCTGTGCATCTTTTATGGAAAGCAGTGCCATTGACATTCTTGATAGACTGTCACATGCATTAAGCACTAATCTTGATAGTAGTTAAAAGAGGAGTCTGACGACTCTATCCTGTCTGAAATATCTTTATAGAGAAACATGTCAAGAATCAGGATGAGAAGGGAGGCTCAGTCAGTAATGTGCCTGCCTCACAACCCTGAGGACCTGAGTTCAATTCCCCCAGAGCCATGTTCTTTAAAACATGTGCAGTTGTGCACACTTGTAACCCCAGACCTGCGGAAGTAGATCCCTGCAGCTTACTGGTCAGCCAGCCTAGTCTTTCTACATGGTAAGTTCCAGGTCATTAGGAGACGCTATCTCAAAACAGTAACAACAAAACCCAAGGTGGACAGTGTCTAAAGGAAGACATGCAAGGTTGCCCTCTGGCCTCTATGTGTATATGTACCTACACACACAAGTGTACCTGTATTTGAAGGAACAGCACATGCGTATGCACGTATGTGTGTGTGTGCATGCACACATATATTTACACATGCAGTGGTAGGCAGGGAGAATTTATACAATAGTGAATTTGTTTTTACTTATATTTTCAACTCTGCATACTTATGAGGGCAAAATACATGACTTAAAATACTCTATATGCCCAAATACAATCTTTAAAGAGCTCTTTTAGGAAACATAGAATAAACAATTATTGGTGAAGGCATCATTTAGTTGACAATATTTATTGTCTTACAACTTACAGTCTATAGCAGTATAGATTAAATAAAATGTGCACCCAATACCAGCTTAGAGCACAGACTTGCAAATTTACCTCAGCAGAGGGTCTTGCCGCCTCTGTAAGGCCTGTGTCCTTCTGTAGCTCAGAGCCAATCCAGACAAGTTTTGTCTCCAGAACAAAAACCTTCAATGTAAAATGGCTTCTATTTGATTCTAACCATGCACCTCCCTGGCCAAGGTCCTCCTGGTTTAATTTAGTAAGAAAAACACATGACACACATTTCTACAGTAGACACACTAGAATAGACACATGCCCTGGTGGAGCCATTCATAGATGCAGCAGCCCTGACTGACAGTAGAAAGACGGTGTTGTAGAAGACCTTCAAAAGGAAACCAAAGTTTGAACACTGCTTGTGTTCAAAATGAATGTTGGCCGCTATCTTACGGCAGGCCATATGGGCATAAGTGCTCAAACAAGAGCTTTCTTGGAGTAATTAATTATGTTTTCTTAAGTTGCTATTCTCTGCAACTTTAACTAGCCATGAGTCTACAAAGCTTGCTTAGCTGGCACTGTTAAATGCTCTGATCTGGACTTTTGCTTATTTCTATGGAGGAAAAAGAAGTTTCCTAAGCTAACCTCCAAACAAGAGCAGCTATGAAGCAGTTTAGCTGCCAAATCCTGCATATTACATAGCTCAAAGATATCTTCTCTAAGGAGAAGCCAGGGAAGCCAGGACACACGGTCTCCTTGGAGACTGTGGAGCAGTTTCAGGACACGGGGACTAAAAGGGGAAAGCACTCTAGCTCCATGTCTTCACTGAGTAGAGCAAAGTGACCCTTGAATTCAAGGACACTGTGGTGGCTGGAGGTTTCATGGAAGGTTCCAGAAGGAAACTACATGAAGACAAACAGCTCCAGAAATCAGCAAGAGGGTCCCCTGAAGGGTTCTAATGACCCTTGGTCATGCAGGTGAATAGTGAAGCTCCATATGATGGCCAAGGCACCAGCAAGGAGCCACAGGCTGCAGAACTCCCAGATGCACAGCAGCTGTGGGAAATGATCAGCAATAGGGACCACCTATGACATAGGAGACTCCATTGGGGCCATAGTACTATTATGGAAATGAATTATCCTTAGAGTAAATATAGCCTATATGTGTGCTAGCAAAGCCTAAGAGAGATGGGCTTTTCTCAGCAAGCAACCCTGTCTGGTGAAACAGAGTCGGGCACTGTAAGAGTCAAGCCACAGCCAAACCAGACTCATGAGTGTGGCATTTACAATGGCCAGTAATACGTTTACACAGTTAGTAGTCTGGTCTAAAAAGCCAGAAAATCAGAAATAAATCTCAAGATAGAGTTGGAAGCACCAACAAGAAGACGTGTTTGTAGAAAGCACAGAACACACTCAGATTCTTAAAGGGAAGCATGAACAGAAGGACCAAAGAGGTGGACTCAGTGAGAACCAGAGGAGACCTCTAGGCATGAAAAACACTAACACCTGAAGTAGAACATCATGGCATCAACACAGCATGAAAGGTGTCCTCCACGGATGGACAGATGACACAGATGAAGTGCATCTGTGAAAATAAGAAAAATCAATGCTTTCCCTGACCTGTGAAACATGAGCAGCTATTTAACATGCATGACAAGTGTCCAAATTTAGTTCCAATTGTGATACAAATTTACAAAACCCAAATATCAAGATGTTGAGCACACATGTGAAACAAAGGAAACTGAAAGGCAAAGAACAAATTAATTACATGAGAGGGAAAGATATCAACAGTGGGCAGAGAAGAACCCTATAATGTTCTTGATGTTTTACATAATAGTTTAAACAAAAAGAAAAATAAAATTATACAAGGCTTATGACACAGAGAAAGTAAAATTGTGAATAAAAGCATAGAATGAATTTGAGGGAATTTGTGAGAGCTTTCATTACATGTCATGTGATGTACAACCATTCAAAGAAAAACTGACAACTTAAAGGTACACACTCAGGAGCAAAATCTTAATTAATCAAAATACACCGACAATGGCAAATATATGACAAGGAAAAAAAAAATGCTCAATTAATCAGGTAAAAAGGCTAGATGAGACCAAAATAAAGCAGCAAACAGCACCGAGGAGGCTCAACCGAGTCACAGACAACACAAACACTCCAAGCTCTGAGGCCATCTGAATTAAGGCAGCATCCAACTGTATGCCACCTACGAGAAAGCTGCCTTAAATGTTAAGAGAACAAAAAAGATGAGAAGTCTTTCTGCCACAGAAGCAAGAGCAATGACCACAAGGAAGGTGAGCTGGAAGTACGAGCAGAGTGGACCAGTGAGAGGCGTAAGAGGGTCTGCAGAATGGGAACAGAGGAATCACCAGACAGACAACACTACGCATACAGGTACACAAAGACAGAACTGTAAAATAGACACAGTAAATGCCTATAAGATTATACAAAACCAGGTAATTACAAATGAAAATGTCCATTTTATTCTTTCAGTAATAAGACAATATAGGTATACATATAGATAGATACCAACAAAAATGTGAAAACTTTGAACAACCGTGCCATCCAGTTGGACCTAATTAACATGTATGCAACAGACTATGCACCAGGGCAGACTTTTCTCATATGCACACAATGCAATTAAGATACTCTGCAATTAAGATAGGCTAGAAGACAATTCCCAGTAATTTCTTTTTTGAAACAAGCTCTTATGTAGCTCATGCTATACAGTTTATGTGGTGCCCAGAACTGTACCTATGATCTCCTGTATGTTAGGCGAGCACTCTACCAACTGAGCCATATCTCCAGTACCACATCAATAAATCTAAATTGCTCAGAACATATAGAGTAAGTATAATTATAACAACAAGAAATTAAGCTGAAAATCTCAATTAGAAAGCTACCTTGGAAGTTGCAATAAGTCTCTTATTTAAGTGCCCCACACATCAGAGAAGACATTATGATGGGAGAATTAAAATATTTTTACTGGCGATATGATGTTTCAACAGTTTGTGGTATAGAAAAACAAAACATGGACGTTTATAGCTTCAAGCTTTTATCCAACTACTAATGAATTCCTTGAGCTTTCATCTTAAGCTGGGAAAAGAAACCTGAGTTAAGTACAAGTGGAGAGGAACGCTATAATCCGACCCTTCAGGGGGCTGAGGAGCTCGAGGTACCGGAAGTCTCAGACCCAAGGAGATTGGTGCAGCTCCCAGCTTTTGTCAGAAGCTCACTGTGCAGTGAGCACTGCAAAGGGAAGAGCTGCTCAGCGGTGGACCAGCCATCTACATTAACCTTCACCATCCAAGGCTCAGGGGACTTAACAGAATGGCAGATATAAAGAATGTAAGAGCTGGCTGATGAGGAGAACTGTTAACTCACAGTAGCTGTGGTTACCTACAAAGGACTCGCTCAAACTGAAGCAAAGGCTATCCAGAGACTGCCCAACCTAGGGATCCAACCCATCTGCAGACTCGACACTATTGCAGATGCCAAGAAGTGCTTGCAGACAGGAGCCTGGTATAGTTGTCCCTCTGCCAGCACTTGACCAATACAGATGTGGATACTCACAGCCAACCATCAGACTGAGCCCAAGGACCCAATGGAAAAGTTAGGGGAAGGGCTGAAGGAGCTGAGGGGAATTGCAACCCCATAGGAAGAACAACAATATCAACCAACCAGACCAGAGCTCCCAGGGACTGAACCACAAACCAAGGAGTACACATGGAGGGACCCATGGCTCCAGCTGCATATGTAGCAGAGGATGACCTTATCTGGCATCAATGAGAGGGAAGACCCTTGGTCCTGTGCAGTCTTGATACCCCAGCATAGGGAGATGCTAGAGTGGTGAGGCAGGAGTGAGTGGGTGGGTGGAGCACCCTCATAGAGGCAAAGGGAATAGGGGAATGGAATGGGGTATTTGGAGAGGGAAAACTTGGAAAGAGAACAATATTTCAAATATAAATAAATGAAATAACCAAAACAATTAAAAATTGACTCACTCAAGATCTCATTCAAGACCCTACTCTACACAAGGAGCTATTGGCAGTGGATGGCATGGCTACCGTTCGTTTGACCCTGACCCTTTGGATAGCCTCAGATACACACACACACACACACACACACACACATATACGGGTGTCACTAGTTGGACTCATGGGTTGTTAATAACTAAAAAAAATAAAAAATAAAAAGAGGATGTGTGGCTGTGAGGGAAGTGGAGGGAGAGACAAGGGAGAGCTGGAAGGATGGAGTGGTGAATGGATATGATCGATATACACTATACAAATGTATGAAACTTAGAAATAATGCAAAATATCTTAAAAAGACAGAGACCAGAACGCTGGAGTTTTAGAGCCAGCACAAGCTGTGCCACAAGATTGACAGGAGAGGTAGAGAAGAGGGGATCAAAATAATAGATGAACTCAGTGAGACAGAAAATAAATTATAGAAAATCAATAAAACCAAAAGCTTTTTCTTTGAAAATAATCAAAATTGACAAACATCTAATCACTATCTATAAGAAACTTACAATGAAAGTTTTTAATTATCCTGATCCTGATTATCCCGACCTCAGCGGATCCATAAGCCAAGAGGAGCACCTACTGGAAATAGGAATAACTTCTATTCACAGAAAATCCCACATAATCCAGAAGTAATAAGATAAACAGTTGGCTGCCAAGGCAGAATCAGCAGCCATGAGAATTCAACCTGCAAAAATAAAAATTATTTTTAATATTTAATAAAATTCTTAATTTTGTATTTGAGCATCAGTTAATATATAAAGTTCTTAAAATATTATTTTAATGGCATCAAGAGTATAAAACATGCAAGAAAAATACAGTTGGCAGTTGTTGAGAAATTGTTAAATATTTAGATCATCTATGTGAATTGAAAGAGTCAGTATTTTTCAGATCAAGTCTCTCCAAACTTAACCACATATTCAATGCAATCTGAGTTACAACAGCAGCAGTATTTTTAAAGGCATATTTGTATTGAAAGTTTTATGGGAATTGAAAAGAAATTACACTGGCAAAAGTTTTGTGAAAACAGAAAACAAAATGAAACACAGAGCGTGGGTTCAGAGCTCAACACGGCCTACTCATGAGAGCAGGCAGCGCTCACCACAGCCCACACGTGGGAGCAGGCAGAGCTCACCACAACCTACTTGTGAGAGCAGGCAGAGCTCACCACAGCCCACACGTGGGAGCAGGCAGAGCTCACCACAGCCCACTTGTGAGAGCAGGCAGAGCTCACCACAGCCCACACAAGGGAGCAGGCAGAGCACACCACAGCCCACGTGTGGGAGCAGGGAACTGACTTAGTGTCCTGAGGACAGATACACCAGGGAGGAGAAATGACATATACAAATTAAAGCCTGGCATTCCTGATTGTTCCAAACAAGAATCCTGAGGTAATTTGATGATTTTCAACAGATTGTAATGAAAAAAACTGGGTTTCTATCTGCAAAATACATATTTCTATCTGTACTTCACAGAATACACAAGTACTGACATGAACTGGGTCACAGACTTCAACATAAACATTAAAACTGTAAAATTTACTAATGGGATGTCTGTATTGCACACCTCCCCCAAGGCTCTGGGAGCATCACAAAGAGATATAAATAGATTGTAAGAGCCAGAGGTCAGGGAGGATCACAGCAAAACAATGTCTTCTGTATGTGACAAGATGGCTGTCCTCATGAGTCCACAGCCCACACAAGATCAGGTCAGTCAGAATTCTAGCATGGAGTCAGATGGGTTCATTGATTCCCAGCCCTATCTGAGGTACTACAGACATCCTCTCTCTCTCTCCC
>NW_022196905.1:98859392-98870503 GCF_008632895.1 Mastomys coucha
TCTCTCTCTCTCTCTCTCTCTCTGTCTCCCCGCCCCCCATCATGACAAAGTAAAATGAAACAAAGACCACAGAAAGGAAGTTTGTGTCAGCAGCTGCACCTGGGTGTGCTGCCTGCCCCTGGACTGTGGCTGTATACCCAGTGACTCTTTGTTGGAGACAACTGATTTTCCCTTGGCCAGGAGGGATCAGTTGCATTCTTCTTTAGGGGTGGGCCCCTCCTGGTGCTAAGATCTCATCTGGCTTGAACCTGTTCACATCCTATGTATGTTTCCAGTCTCTGAGTTCATAGGTGCATCAGTCTTGTTGCATCTAAAAGATACTCTTTCCTTGGAGTCATCCATTCCGTCTGCCTTCCATCTTTTTACACACATTTTTAATCCTGACCTGGGGTTTCTACCTCACCTTGATCATTCAGTTCCTGGATAAAACAAACACACAACCTTTGTGTTTACCATAAGTTTTAATCAGCAGTAGAGCTGGGCAGATATCTACCTTCTCTGCTATTGGAATCTACTTTTCCTATCCATATCCCCGAGTTATTACTTACTATGTTTCATCTGGACTGCTCTTAACCTCAGGGCCATGGTTTCTTGACTTCTAACTTATGGCAGCTTCTCCTTACTCCTCTCCTTCTCCCCTATGTGGTTCTCTTCTGACCCTAAGTCCAGGAATCCTAAACCCCACCTATGTCTCTTCTGCCCAGCGATTAGCTGTTAGCATCTTTATTTACCAATCAGAAATAACTTGGGGGCAGGGTCACATATTGGCAAGGGTCTACACACTAACTCCAGGTTTTGGGAGAGATGTTTATAGCTATCACCCTGACAATAGACAGTAAGATCAAACCTCATCACCTCCTCTTGAGCTTTGAGGGAAGGTGTTGGATAAAGACACCCAATTAGGACTAGGTGCTCCAAGACCTCTCAGTCTCGCACACTGTCTGGTTCTGGGACATGTTGTCTATGTTGATCGATCCCCATCTACTGTAAGAAGCTTCTCTAACAATGTTGAGAGATGCACCGATACATCAGTGTATCAATATCTCCATAGGTAAATGTTTACAGCTCCCTCATTTCTAAATAACTTCATGTGGCATATCCCCAGTTAATGGTACAGAGTCCCAGAATCATAGAAAATACATTATCTTTACATAATAACTATTCTCTTTAAAGGGACTCTAGAGTGACTTCAGAGTTTCCGTTCCATTAGAAGGCAGTGTCCTCCTGAAGGCCTGCCTCCTTGACCAAGGGAGGAATGGAAGATACACTGTTGTGGAGAGCTGCGTTGGGCCATGCTTTAAAGATGGCGCAGGCTCCCGCCTTCTGCTCCCGACAGCAAGCGCTCTCAATGACAAGCAAATCCTTAATTGGCTGTGCTTGTCAGTCGCACCTGCTTACACATAAGAGTAGCCTATGTGCTGTACCTATGTAGCTCCCAGGGGTTGGTCGGGCAGGAGTACTTAAGCCTGCAGAAGAAGTTTTTCAAGGAACCTGATTAAAAACTGCTTGGAGGAGAGCTCAAGGAGTCGCATCTTTTTTGCCGGTCGAGAGAGGCGTGACACACTGTGGCTATCCCTACAACAGGAGGCCACCATACACAGCATAAGTAAGTCTCAGACTGTGGTAACTGATAGTTCCAACACAAAATGAGATTGGTTGTTTATAGCATTCAGTGGGTATATAATATGGGATAGTCCATAGTTTCCACATGGACATCCAGTTTTCCATCACAGGCAGCGTGGAAAAGAAGCAAGTGGATCTCTGTGAGTTCCTGAACGGTGGGTGATCTGATCTACATAGTAAGTTCAAAGCCAGCCAGAGTTGTGGAGTGAAATGCTGTCTCAACAAGCAAGTCAAACAAACCAGAACAAAATAAAAGACCCTGACTGAAGATTCCTGAGTTCACACCATGTTTATAGCCATCACCCTGACTGAAGATTCCTGAGTTCACACCATGTTTATAGCCATACGAACCTTTAAATCCAGTTCATAAAGACAGAGAGTCTATTAGTTATCTAGGGCTGATCATGTGGAGTTCTTGGTAGAGAGCACACAGAGATGTTGTAAGGTAATTAAAATGAGTATTTTACATTTGTTTATTTGATTATGTGTGTGGAGGTCAGAGATCAACTTGCAGAAATCCAGTCTGTCCAACCAAACTCAGGTTTTAAGGATCTTTACCCACAGAGCCGTCTCATAGGCCTTGAAAACATATGTCTTGACTTTGGTAGTGACGACCCAGGTGTGTAAGTCAAAATCTTTTCACCTAAATGAGTTAACATGGTTTCTATGATTACATTTGGACAGTAACTGAGATATTCCTAAAGACGGAGTAGAAAACTGCTTGGCAGTTCAGGAGGAAAATGCTTTCTGAGGAAAAAGAACATTTACAGCGTCATTAAAGGCTGAGAATGCTCTGTGACATGCATGAGAGCATTGCTAATTAGTGTCACACAGTCCAAGAATCACGAAGTTATATGCTGCTACATAATGACTATTCTCTTTAAAGTGTATCTAGAGAGACATTGTATTTCTAGTATTTTGGGGGAAGCCAACATTATCAAAACATTGCCCTATTTGAACATAAGGAGAAAAAAAGGAAGTTTCCAGAATCTTTCATTTTTTTAAAAACTAAATTTAGGTTTAAACAAAACAAAACAAATAAACAAAAAACAAAGCTGTTCTTAGCTAGTCACTATCCACTGCCACCAAGGCCACAACTAGATGCAGAACATACTTAAGGAAACATAGTCTATGACAGCAACTGTTCCTGTTATCCTAGATGCCGGCACAAGCATAAAACATTACACCCCATGTGTACAGACATGGTGCCACTTGAACATCTGCAACCTGGAAAAACTTCTAATGGGATGGAAACCAAGCATTTCAAGAAAAAAATCCACACCCCAGGGCTGCTGGGACTTCTAGGAAAGTTGTCGACTGGAGATTGGGCACACAATGTATCTTCAGCATCTAGAACTGACACAAAAACAGAGGAGGGGCCAGAAACAACAGGAAGTGCTCAGCCTCGAGGGAGAAGAGTCAGGACACAAATGAAAAACCTTCATTTCTTTGCTTGCTTTCTCCAACTGGTAGCAGAAAATAAATGATTAATTCCAAACACAGACAAGAGGAGTTGAAAGTATGTGCTGTACTTTGCAATTGCAGGGAAAAGATGATTATGTAGAGAAACTTGGAAATGTGCAAGAAAGATGGGGATATTTGGTACTGTCTTAGTCAGGGTTTCTATTCCTGTACAAAAAATCATGACCAAGAAGCAAGTTGGGGAGGAAAGGGTTTGTTCAGCTTACACTTCCACATTGCTGTTTATCACCAAAGGAAGTCAGGACTGGAACTCAAGCAGGTCAGGAAGCAGGAGCTGATGCAGAGGCCAGTAAGTTCCTTACTGGCTTGCTTCGCCTGGCTTGCTCAGCTTGCTTTCTTATAGAACCCAAGACCACCAGCCCAGAGATGGCACCACCCACAAGGGGCCCTACTCCCTTGATCACTAATTGAGAAAATGCCTTACAGCTGGATCTCATGGAAGCATTTCCCCAACTGAAGCTCCTTTCTGTGATAACTCCAGCCTGTATCAAGTTGGCACACAAAACTAGCCAGTACAGGTACCAAGGAACTCAGTACAGGATTTACACTAAAGACATGATCATATGTGAAAAGACTTACAGGCTTTCATAATTGAAATGATTAAAAAATGCAATAATATATCCAGTATCCTTTAAATGGAAAAGAATTAAGAGACCACCAGAAATTCAACAGTATGTGCATGCCAGAAATGTGGTATATGGTGTGCTGTGCATGTACACAGAGTGTACATGTGCACAGAATGTGCATATATGCAGGTTGTATGTGTGTGCAGAGTGTTCTATGTCTATACAGTGTTCTGTGCATGCATACAGAACGTGTATGTAAACAGGCTGTGCATGTATGCAGGGGGTGTGTGTACACAGAGTATGGTGTGCTTGCATACTCCTATAGACATACATTCATGCTAAAAGTGAAGTGAACTACAGAGTTAAACCACACAGCACTCCTACTTGTGTTCAAGACTTGTGTTTATGAGCAGAGGCCAGGAGAAGAAAATGATGAGTTACTGAACTTTTGTAATATTTTACTATTTTCGTAATAAAGAGAATAAATATTAGATTTTCTGCTTATAGGTTAAAAATAGAGCTGAACAAAGAACTAAAAGCTGCAGAAGAAACCACGTTCTCATTAAGAGACAATCAAAAGAACACAGTCCAGGCTGGGATTCAGTTGTAAAGGGCCAGTCTTATGAGCACGAGACCTGAGTTTGGATCCTCAGTATTTATATCAAGGCTTGGCATGGTCTCCGGTATGTTTGTCATCCTAGCACGGGGGTTGTGGGGAGAGATAGATTTATCCCTGTAGCTTCCTGGCCAGCCCATGTAGAGAACTGGAAAGAACCAGGTTTAGTAAGACTCCATCTGAAAAGGTAATGTAGAGAATGACCCAGGAAGATACCCAAAATTAACTTAAATCAACATAAATTAACATAGATGTGCACATGCCTGAACACTTACACACACACACACACACCATCATCATCATTCTCAAAGTTGGTTAACCTAGTAGAAATATTGCTTTGGCTTCATTTAATAAGACTTATGGTGCACAGTGTCATGTTTTGATACACAGACACACAGTATAGTGATTACCACAGCAAACACTCTGTCATATTTATCAACTTACCTACAGTTACTGGGTTTTGTGGTAAAAACACCTAAATATCCCCCTTTCACTGTGCTCTAAGTTCTCAACCTATAATTAGATCTCTAGACTTACCTTAGAACATTGAACCTTGAATCCTGACCTCAATCACACCCTTTGTGCACACACTCCCTGATGCTGGTAATAACAACTTTATTCTCTATGTGTCTGTGGTCTGGTAGATTTGTTTTGTTTTGTTTTTAGATCCTACATGTAAATGACATCAAGCAATATTTTTCTGTGGCTGACTTACTGCAGTTAGATTCATCCATATTGCCACAAATGTCCCAATCTCCCTTTATAAAGCTAACTAATAGTACAACGCGTGTCAAAGTCAGCAGACGTCTGCCCATCAGCAGACATGCCCGTTGTCTCTGTATCCTTGCTGTTATGCAAGCAGCCTTGACTATGGCGGCATCAGTGCCGCAGAAGGTGATGATCTTCTTCCCTAGAGTGTGTATCTAGGAAGGAGCTTGCGTGGTCATAGGGTGACTATTAACTTCTTTAGGAGCCCCCGTGTCATTCTCCAGCAGAGCTGCACCAGTCTATACTTATCAGTGGTGCATGCAAGCTCCCCTTTCCCACACTCTGATCAATACTTGCTACCTTTTGCCCTCTTAACAACAGAATTTGAACAACTGTGAAGTGGCCTCTCATTTAACTCTAACTTGTATTTCCTGGATGATCAATATGCCCCTTTTCACATGGACACATTCCTTGTTTGTGTCTTCTTTAGAGAAATGTCTACTTAGGATATTTCTCTTATGTAAATACAAAAATTAAATAGAAACTGCCTGAAGACTGTAAGCCTTAGCCCTCTAGAGAAACACGGAGAAGAGAAATATCTTGGCATTGTCTTTGGGGAGGGTTTCTAGATATTTTACCAAATGAACATAAGACAGAAGCAAAATTAAACAAGTGTGGTGTCCTAGTCATGGTTACTGCTGCTGTGGTGAAACACCGTGATGGAAACCAACACGGGGAGGAAAGGTATTCCTTCACTCACAGTTTCCTGTAACAGCTCACCATCAAGATCAGTGAGGGCATGAACTCAAACAGGGCAGGAACCCAGAGCCTATGGAGGGTGCTGCGTCCCAGCTTGCCACAGAAGGCTTGCTCAGCCTGCTTTTTTATAGAACTCAGGACCACAGCCCAGGGACGGCACCATCCATGATGGGCTGGGCCCTCCCCATCAATCAATAATTAAGAAAACACGCTACAGGCTTGCCTACAGCCTGATCTTATAGAGGCAATTTCTCAACTGAGGTTCCCTCCTCTCCAATGCTGTTAGCTTGGCAAGTCAAGCTGACATAAAGCTAGCCAGCACATGTGGCTATATCACGTTGAAAGAAACTTCTGCACAGAAAAGGAAATGCTCAACAGATTGAAACGACTATCCACGGACTGAAAGAAAAGATTCATGAACTATGTAACACATAAGGAGAACTCACATGAAGTAACAGGAAGGAAAAAAAAAATCCCAAAGAACTCATTCAGTCTAGTTGAAAACTTAAATGGCCAATCATATTTATGAACATCGGATTCAACAGTAGGAAGGAGAGTGCTCACGACTGTCAAAGTCCTGGCTTGGGTTGTTACTTTATCACTCACTAAATTCGGTGCAGTGTCAGGAACATGGAGCAACCTACCTGTGCATGCAAGAAGAATGACAGTGAGCTCCCAGCCCCCTTCTCAGTACCATTGTGGGAAGTATAGGAGACAGCACAGGTGGGTGTCGTGTGCGAGCGAAGCAAGCTTCACTGCTGTCATTGTCTAGCCTTCCCTCTTTGAACAAGGTCTCTGCCTCTCGGCCTCCCTGAGGACTTTGAACTTGAAATACAGCCAGTTAAGTATTCTGAAACTTTAAAGTGTCTGGGGATAAGACCCAATAGCATAAGTTCAAGTCTACCTAACCACTCTTAGGACATTGGACTGTCTATAAGTAGTCAGTAAGATGAAGATAAAAACACCAGAATAAGCCGGGCGGTGGTGGCGCAGGCCTTTAATCCCAGCACTTGGGAGGCAGAGGCAGGCGGATTTCTGAGTTCAAGGCCAGCCTGGTCTACAGAGTGAGTTCCTGCACAGCTGGGCAGATGGCACACTGGAGTGTGCTAGCTATGGAGCCCATGAAGAGAAACCCAGGGTCATGGTCACCTGTGCACTCTCAGCAAACTCAAACTGAAGATTGACTGGAAATGAAAGTGGTCTGTCAGCCCAGAGACTCCAACAGCAACCCCACATATCTTTCTTCCTAAAACTTTTCACTGTGCCTTGCTACCTAATGCTAGGGTTCTACAAACTGACCTCCAGTCTCAAGACTGGCCAGGTCACAGCACAGCTCCTGATCTATTTCCAAAAGGATTGCCTTGGTGTCATTCTGAAAGTGGCCTTTCTCGCCTCTGATGCAAAATAAGAGATTTCTGATTTGTTTGCTGATATTGTTGGGTGTTCTAAATTCATTTATTTAGCAAACATTGACATCACACTCCGTTTGTACCAAGCACTATTCTTAGCACCACACAAATGTTCCTGACTCCATCCAACTCACTGCTGCTTCTGACAGTGACATTCTCACAAAGAGACTGCTGCAACTGTCAGTGTCTTTACCACAAACAGGAAACAGCCTCATCTGCTCCCCTCCAACTGGTGTGGGGGAGCTGCAGGGGGTACACCATAGTGTGCTGTGGGGGCTGGGGAAGGGGTTTTATCTTGATGGGATGTAAATGGCTTCTATCCCATCCCTAGGGAGTCAGGTCATTAGAAAATTTTTCCCTCTTTGAATTGATCCCACTTCAGGCACTGAGGGGACACTGGCCACCCCACCCCCTGCCCATTCCTCCCCTTCCAATAGGCTTGCCTGGCACATCAATGACAGATCTTCTCGGTGATACAGATGTCTAGTTTTCAAAAATCTTCAATCAAATTTCACTCCCTCGAGCCCTTTTTCTCCTCATTCTTCCTTATTGGTTAACACCTTGGTAATAAACTGGTGTCCAGACTGTATCATTTTATCACTTTCCGCTCCCCTCCCAGGTGGTGTTTACTGTGACTGTAGGGCTTTCGGGGCCTCTGCTTTACACTGGGCATCTGCTTCCAATCATTTATCTCCAGGTTCCTCACTCTGTCCTGCCTTCAACCTGACTTATTTTCTCCCTTAAATTTCCACGCGTCCCAGATTCCTGTCACCTTGTCTACTTGGAATGCACACCCACTCTTGTGGGTTTACCATGACCTGGGTCTTAATTCTCCAGATTCAGTGGAAGGCATGAAGAAATGTTCACAGGAGTATTTCATTAATGCGGATGAATGAGATATCATTTACTGAGCACTTCCCATGGCCCAGGCACCAGGCTAAGCATGTTCATACATGCTTATAAGATCACACATGATCTTATAGTAAACCATGAACTGTAGCTACTATTTCGACTTGATTTTTACATAGAAAGAAAGCAAAAGTTTAAACATGTTAAATTTACCAATCTCAGTGTGGTAGAACTCAACCTCTGAGGCATTCACAGCCAGCCTCAGCTACATAAGTCTTGTCCTCAATGAGACTGGTCTACAAGAGATAGATAAATACATAATTAATAACAAAATGAAATAAAATAAATAAAGATACTGAGTGGGCAGACTAGAATCCGGACCCAAATTCTGAGATTAACTATTAAACTGCATGTGTTTAAAGTATGCTTTGTCTTTCAAATGTACTGCAGAGATTAAAGCAGGGAGCCCTGTTTTATAAACTATGTTATAAACAAAATCAAAACTGAAGGAAGTTTAAGAAGTTATCTATCTAGCTCTAGCCTCGTTTCTGAGATGAGGGCCCTGAAGCAGATAAAAATGTTTGCTGAGTATGGCTCTTTCTACCCCATGACTTTAATGCTATACTGAAGGGTGGCTTCCTGGGAAATGACCTTCCCTGAGCCTCAGTGGCTCTCTCTAAGGCCTTAAGGCCAGCCCCATAGAGCTGCTGCGTGTAAGTTGCAGAGTCCTGCATTTCACCCTCCCTGTGTTACCAACACTGTCATCTGTCTGTCTGTCTTTGACTGAGAAATGACCAGAGCCCAACTTTCTTCCCGCTTGGCCTGAATTGCAGAGATGCTGCATTCTCCCTATCGATACCAGCCCAGCCCTACCCCCAGTTCTCTCTATTCCCTATGCCTGCTTCTCTCCACTTCTCAAACCAGTGATTCTCAAAGGGCCAGGACATGCTACACATCCCCGAGGCCCTAGATAAACCCCCTAGGCCAAAATGGTCTCTTCCCTCCTCTGAAAGATTTCCCATGTCACTCATTTGTCATTTATCGCACTCGCCCTTGTATCATCTGTTCGGTCCCTTTTTGTGTAAGAGCCCGGCTTGCCTTGAGGGCAGAGATCATATCTTATTCATCATTGCATCCAGCACAATGCCTAGCCTAAGGCCCACAACAAAATAGGTGTTCTATAAATGTTGATTGATTTATTGTACGTGGAAATGAAAATGACTCCCTTGCTTCTATGGAGACCCAAGCAAAGAAAGTAACTTTTCTTAGAGCCGTGAGGTCAACTTAGAATACACATTTTCAAGGACTCAAAGAAAAGTAATTGGAAGTATTTGTACTTATATGAACATGAGTCTGTCTGTCAGTAGTTGAAATGGGCTAACACAGGTCAATATGATATTAAACAGACAAGGACAAATGAATAGTTTCTCCACAGACTTGGGCAGTTAAAGATACTTTTAAAAAGCAGTTCTATGTGTAGGTGTGTTTTGAAAATTAGACAGATTGATCATCATCAGATTATAAAAAATAGAAAAACCTGAGGCTCACTGTCCTGAGACTCTCTAGGTCATACTCTTTCTCATTTGGCTTTGGAAATCCTGTGAAGATGTGCAGACCTACCTTCCTGACCTTTCTTGTCGTAACATCTTGGGTTGTGAGGAGGCAAAGCCTTAGCTTTTCTTGTAGATGGACTTACAGAAACTCAAGAGAGATCTATAATCATGAAGAAGATTATTTTTGTTATTTATCTTCCCTTGATACCATTGCAAGATGTACCATTACATCTTGAGATGTAGGCCTGTTGGTATGCTTATTCTACGTAGGGAGTGACTAATACATGTGTGAGGTTGGCCTCTCTACCTCGTACTTCCAGAAGGGCAGAAGGGGAAGAAACAAACACTTGTGGAGTATTTTCTAGGTGCCAGTCACTGTGTTAAATGCTTGTTCAGGTTCCAAATCCCAACAGATGCATAGTCAAGGTGAACTATGTTTGACCTGCTTCTGGAACCTCACGAGTAACATCTAAGGGACTGTTTCATGACATGAACACCTCTGGGCTGTCTTCACACTTTTGATCATGCCTGTATTGGAAAGCCCAAGTCATGCCAGTGTTTGCTAGGGTTTCCAAGTGATTTGTCACCCAAAGTTCACATACTGGAGGCTTGATCCTTAGAACGGCAACATGGGGAGATGGTGTCATGCTTAGGAGGGAGGGGCAAATGCAAGCTGGCTGTCATGGGAGCATTATCATCAGAAGAAATGAATGCATCAAGTTAGTTCTCATATAAAGTTCCTATAAAGCGAGACTACCCCATGTGCCTGGCCCTTTCTGCATATGGTTGCTTTTCTTTCAGTTTTTATGACAAGTTGTGCCACAGCCAAGCCAAAGTATAGTGAATGTTGTTTGGACACTGTAGTCACAAGAATCATGAACAAGACAGACATCTTTTCTTTACTAATATTCAAAGCAGTCTTGGTTATTTTGCTATAGCAAGAGTAAATATAACAATAAACTTATATTCACTTTTAAGGCTTCTTATCCCTGGATTAATTAGGATTCTACATGACTTCCAGTGTTCTCACAATCTCACAAGGTTAGGCTTCCCTTTCATCATAAAACTTGAGTCAGCTTCTAGAATGCCTAAGTAGAAGTTTATATACAATAATGATGTATGTCTCTGTCTTAGTTAAGGTTTTACTGCTGTGAACAGACACCATGACCATGGCAACTCTTATAAGGACAGCATTTAATTGGGCCTGGCTTACAGGTTCAGAGGTCCAGTCCATTATCATCAACATGGGAGCATGGCAGCATCTAGGCAGGCATGGTGCAGGAGGAGCTGAGGGTTCTACATCTTCATCTGAAGGCTAACAGAAGACTGGCTTCCACAGGCAGCTAGGAGAAAACTTTCAAAGCTCCCACAGTGACACACTTCCTCCAACAAAGCCACACCTCCAAATAATGCCACTCCCTGGGCCAAGCACATTCAACTCCCTGGGCCAAGCACATTAAACTCCCTGGGCCAAGGACATTCAACTCCCTGGGCCAAGCACATTCAAACCGCCACAGTTTTCTGCTTGCTGTTTTTTCCTTTGGGC
>NW_022196905.1:98870513-98891447 GCF_008632895.1 Mastomys coucha
AAAAACAAACAAAAACAAAAACAAAAAACAAAAAACAAAAAAAACCCTGTCACCTGTGGAAGTGTCACCTGTGGCTTTTATCTCACTAACCCTTCCTATTAATCTCACAATTCTGGCATTCCTCATTTTATCCTAACATGAGCCTTAATTTTTAATTCCCAAATGAGTTTTAAAACTCTTATATCTTAAGAAAAGTGTAGCCATCAAGATCTTCATACTTGCCATTAACATACCTTTCCTCTTCCCAGCTAAACTCATAAAACAAAAACCCACAGTCCAGCACTGTAGCTTGAGTTCACACTCACCCAATGTCTAGCACTGTAGCTTGAGTTCACACTCACCCATGGTCTAGCACTGTAGCTTGAGTTCACACTCATCCAATGTCCAGCACTGTAGCTTTTATTCACGTTCACCCAATGTCTAGCACTGAAGTCTGAATTCACATCCAGTACACTACCGTTTCATTTTCTCCACTCAGTACAGATCTGCTTTCATGGTTTACTAGCCCACTGCTGAAATGGGAAAGTGAAGTGGAAACTTCTGGTTTCTTTGTAAAGTCCATTGTGTCAGATGGTGTTTTGCTATAGCAGACCTGTAAAGGAACATTTTTGCTGAAGTAGACACAAGTTAAAGGATGTTCTGCTAAAACAAGCATGTGAAAGAACTCTTCATTAAAGACATGTCTGTATTGGTCTGCCATTTTCATGGCGATCCACTTCCATGGATTCAGGCCAATTGGCAGTGATGTCAGCTGATAGACAGTCACATGGGAGTTTGCTGAGTTGAAATCATGTGCGGAGGCAAGACTTGTGGAAAACAGGTGATGTTTGGAGAGAGTATAAATAGGACTCAGTGGACAGTGATAGCGATGTGGCTTAGCTTGTTTGCAGGAAAGTTTATGTAAATGTGTCTTGTTCACTGGTTCTCTGACCCTTGGTAATTCTGCAGCCTTTCAGAGGCTGATATTGTCTTGTCTACTAAGCCGTTGTATTCTTTCCTTTTTTACTTCTTCCTCTTCCCCAGTAGTTTTCTATCTTCTGCTCCAGATTTATGAGGTTTTGATATTGTCAGGTCTACCAGTGCTGACTACAGGGAAGGATGCCAAGGATGCCTTTGCTGCTGTGGTCACTCTTATACCCATGCTTGTTCATTAGCTGTCTCAGCTAGAGTCCTAGCTCAGACCACTCAGTGGACAAATCCAAGTTCCTACCCTGCTCTCAGACTCCTCTCCCATTCTCCTCCTCCCAACAGATCCATCACTAGGAACTCTCAGCTTTGCTTCCTACAACTTCTATAGTCTGTCCATCCTTCCTTAGTCTTGAAGCCACTTACCTATGAGAGTGACATAATGACTTCATCTAAACTTGAGGTTCTCTACCAGGACAATTGTGTCTCCCACCTCATGAGGCATTTAGGAACATAGAAGACATATTGAACTGTCATCTCAGGTGTTAGAGGGTGAGTAAAACTCATGAGCAGTGAGTAGATAACTCACTCATCATAGTAAAGAGCAGTCATAGCACACAGAGCAGCTCCCTCAGTCTCTCACACAAAAGGATTACCCAGCCTCAGTGTTAACCAAGCCATGGCCAAGTCATGGACCTATTTTATGACCACACATTTCTTCCTTGTGTCTTATCCCCTGCACCTATCAACAGTATTAGAGGATTTGATGGAAAATGCAATCTGCTCCAGCAGCTCCGCTGCATTTAGCCCTCCATGATCCCCACTCTTCTCAGGGTGAGTCCATGCCAAGCAGCTCTTTCTTGCCACTCAATGACTCTCCTTACCTCAAAGTGGCCAATGATAAAGAGATCCATAATGATTCCTACACAACCTGAGTCTTCCTTGTCCTTAGTTCCTACAGTTCCTGCCTCCATTTCACTCTGAGAGCCCATGCAACCTCTTCTTCAAGAAGCCGTGTGCTCTCCTTCCTCCTGGGCTGGGCTATGCGCTCATTTTATGTTTCTTGAACACGTTGATATGAATTCAATATCAGGCAGGTACTACTATTGCATTGAAGTCTCTGTTTCCTCAAGAGCTCTTTTCAGTTTTGGTCCTTTTAGGATAAGGCATCTGAAGGAGAATTGATGAGACCCAGGTCCCATATATATTTTCAAGATGGCACATTATATTTGTATCAAAGTGAATTAACAAGTATTACTTACATTGAGTGAGTGCTTCATATGTAAACTTTTCACAGATAAAAATCCCACTCAATTCCTACCATTCTAACAATGAATATATCTGAGATAAAGGTCACAATTCTAATTTCACACAGCACTGAACTGGAGTTTGGAATGTGAGGTCACTTATATAGCGTGACCTAGCTTATAAATGAAAAACAAGATACCAAGACTCAGGTATTTAGTGTCATACTAATGTTCCATACATTAGTATCATACATAATGTTCCAACATTTCAGGCTGGGTAACCTCACTTACATGCATACATGTGTACCTGTTGCATGTGTGAGTATGCACACATGTTCTTGATTGGCATTCATTACTGTAATATTCGTACCAAGGCACTCTGGAAAAGAGTTCAGAAGTTACTGAATTAAAAAATACATCTCCAGCGTAAGAATGAAGCATGGACTATGGATTCAGTAGGAATAGTGCAGACTTACCCTACAGCCAGTCAGACAGTTTTCCTCCTATGTGAACACACCATTTGCATTCATTAGATTCAAAATGCATCTGTGTCAAGACAAGACTTTAGAGCTGTCAGAGCTCCCTGGTTGTGGAAACAAACCTGTGTACGATATTAAAGAGGATAGTTTAGTTTTTGTTGTTATTGTTGTTTTGAATGTTTTGTTTGTTTGTTTGTTTTACCAAACTGCAAAGAAAACCTTTCCAAGCTTATCCTAACAAGGGGTTAAATTAAGCCCATCACCAGTGTGAAGCCTCTGTAACAAAAGCTTATAACCAAATCAAACTCAACAGCAAAATACTCTGTGGACAGCACAAAGTTACTGATGCACTACAACAGAGAGCTCTTAGCTCAGAGATGTGAGACTCAGTCAGAGGAAGAGGGGTCTGCCTGCAACTCAGCGCAAATCATGAATCACCACGTAAGAACTGACCCTTCACGGTTCAGTGACACTGACAACATGTTACCTCTGTAGGGTGCCCTGTGACACTGACAACACACACCTCTGTAGTGTGCCCTGGGCCACCCAAGACACACACCTCTGTAGTGTGACTTGTGACACTGACAACACACACATCAGTGTGCCCTGTGACACTGATGACATGTACCTCTGTTGGGTGCCCTGTGACACTAACAACACAACCTCTGTAGTGTGCCCTGGGCCACCCATGACACACACCTCTGTAGTGTGCCCTCTGTCATTGTTCATTACAATTCTGTGTTCTCCTTTGACCCATGTGACCGTTTTTTAAATATGGTCATGGAGTTTCCATGTATGTTTTACACAGTTCAGTGTTTTCTATAAGCTAACAAACAAGACTTACTCATTTGGAAAAGAATTAACATAATTTCAGTAGTACATACAATAAAAAACATGAAGTACATGAAGTAAATGTTGGGTACCTGACAGAAATATTTCAGATATCTTCATATTATATTTATATGTTGTGTGAAATACTGACGATATCTTATGTATTGTATTTTTATTTCTTTATTGAAAGTAGGAAACAAGTGTTATTGATTTTTGTGTGACTGTATGTGTTCTTGTGGGAGGTATAAAAGTCTGTGAACATGTGTGTGCATGTGTGTGTGTGTGTGTGTGTGTGTGTGTGTGTGTGTGTGTGTATGTTTGTAAGCCAGATGTCAAGATCAGATCTCTTCCTTACTCCTCAATCTCTACTTTTTGAGACTGGATCCCTCTCTGAACCTGCAGCTCATAAATTTGGCTAGACTAGCTGGCCATCAAGCATCAGGGATTCCCCTGACTCTGCCTCCAATTGGTGAGATAAAAGGTGTACGCATCTCTGCTGGGCTTTTGTATGTAGGTTCTGGGGATCCAGTCTCAGGTCTTCATATTTGCATGACAAGCACTTTGCCTACTGAACCATCTTCACAGCTCAAATGTTATTATTTTAAAAAGCACACCAACTAATCAAGAGTGAAACATTTTCCTGAAGTAGAATGTGTATGTGGGTCTCTAGGATTCAAGGATGCATGTTAAATCTTTAATTGTCTCTAATTAAAGATGATTTGAAATTTAACTTTCCCAATTATCCCAATGTTTTCAAAATCCTATTGATCATGCTCTTGAGACTTATTCTCCATTATAATTTTTTTTCTTCTAGAAATATTTCAAAGAGTATTTTCAATTTAGGAGACCTCATTATGAAAAACCTGGACTATTAAGTCTCATGCAGTAAACTCAATTCAATTGAGCTGGTGTTTGAACAAGGGAAGATTTTGGTTCACTGAGCAGAATAACGTCTCCTTACAGTAGACTCAAGAACACTTAGGTTTGTAGTTACAGAATACTTTCAGGACACAATGATTTTATAAAGTGTGTGTATTTATCTACCTGCTCCTTCCTGTGCTTGGGGCTTGAAGTATTAAATACAGTAATGTATTTGCTATGATCCTGAATCATTTCAAAAGGAAAACAACCTGCCCAGGGACTTGGAGTCAAAGTCAGTTGTCACAGCCACCCTGTCCCATACTTCTCTGTAAATGGCAGATATTGTTGTGTTCTTCCCAAGGACTTCTTGGCAAGTGGAGGGTATACAGCCATCTTCAAGGTTGTAGTAACCCCTACCCAACAGGTCAAGCTGCTGCTGCAGGTGCAACATGCCAGCAAACAAATCTTACCAGATAACCAACACACGGCAATTATGGACTGTGGTTCATAGATATGAGCAGGGAGCCCTGTCCTGGTGTGGTAACCTGGCCAATGTCACCAGATACTTCTCCACCAGAGCTGTCAACTTCACTTTCAGAGATAAATACAAACAGATCTTCCCAGGTGATATGGAGCAGAAGACCCAGTTTGGATACTGCTTTTCAGGAAGCCTGGTATTTGATGCCACTGCTGGGGCCACATCCTTGTGTTCTATGCACTCTCTTAATCTTGCCCACATCTGTCCAACAGGTGATGCAGGCAAAGCTGGACCTGGAGGGGAATTCAAAGGCCTGTTGACTGCCTGGCTCAGATCTACAAATCTGATGGATCAAAGCCTATACCAAGACTTCCCTGTGTCTGTGCAGAGAGTCATCATCCTCAGAGATGCTTGCTTTGGTATCTGGGACACTGCAAAGGGGATGCTTCCAGACTCCAAAATATATCTTCATCAGCTAGATAATGGCAGTCTGTCACAGATGTTGCTGGCTTGACAAAGCCACTGTCGCATAATATGCCTCAGGCATACTTGACCTCTAGAGGAAGACTGTTCATGGTGACAGAAGGCAAGGTTTCTTCAAGGTGCAGCAATCTCATTGGTGGGGTGAGGCTTCCTCCTTGTCTTGTATGATGGAATCAAGAAGTTCACAGACTATTTCCTAAGTGTTCCAGAACCTTGTGATCAGGTATGTTGTAATACATAGCGTATTTTGAACATTCTGAGCAGATTCTCTGGGCTTGTTTGTCTTATCAATGACAACTGCTCGCTGTTTGAATAGTGGGGAGAAATAATAATAATACATACATCTGGCCAGTTTTCCACTAAACCCATTTCCATGATGACAGCCATAATGCAACTCAATTACATTTTTATTTCAGTCATGCCTGATAAACATGTCAAAGAAATAAAAATTCTTTTAAAAAGAATAGAAAAATAAAAAAAATAGAGAAGTCATACATTTTTGGAATCTTTGATATGCAATGAGACTCAGTCATAGGCCAGATAACACTTATTGATGGTTATATTCAATCCAGCCACTTCCCAAACTGTTACAAGAGAAACAAACCCTGTGGGAAATGCCTCAAAGATGAAAATGAGCTGAAAGTTAGCAATTGATGAGCACCAGAGAAAGTGGCATCCCAGGTTATACAGAGGCGCCAGGACCAGGGTGCGAAGCTATGTCGGACCAGGGTCCAAAACTATGTTGAATCTGGAATGCTGAGTTCCACATGCCTGGAATGAGATGAAGGAATGTGTTAGGAAAGAAAATAATTTAAGGCCAGTGAAGATGTACAAATTGGATTGTAAAGTGCCAAGTTTATTGACTTAAAATGCTCCAAAATTCCCACTGAATACAGAGAGAAAGGAGAAGTTGTGAGGAGGAATATTGCTCATTTATTTATCAAAGTTCCTATTCTGTGGCTTTTCCTTCTTCTTTTTTAAATGAGTAAGTAGAGATCATCCGCGTTTCCTTCCCTGACTGCTCCCAGATCCTCCTCCTCTTCCTTACCCACCCAACTTCATGTTCTCTCTCTTAAAAAAAAAAAAATGAAACAAAATAACAAAAGCGCATAAAAAAAAAATGGAGTCTGTTTTTGTTAGCCAACTAGTCCCCAGCATGGTGCCTGCCTTGGAGTGAGGTTGGTAAATCCAATGTCACGCCATTGAAAGGACAGATCTTCTCTCTCCCACCAGCTGTCAACTGCAAATACCATCATGGTTAGGAGGGACTTGGTGCCACTTGCTCTGTGGTCTTCCTCTGGGTCAGCACTATATCTCAGGCTGTTAGTGGTGAACTCCTTGGCGGACTGCGTGGAGGCTGACAAGACAGAATTCCACAAGCAGTGAACAGTGCCTTCAAAACCAAATATGTGCAGTGTTCCGACAGCTCTGGAGGCTAGGGTTGCAAGGTGAAGAATCCAGTGGAGACGGTTTCCCCAGAGGCCTTTGTAGGCATAGGTCTTCTCCCTGCATCCTCATGCAGCCATCCTTCTATTTGTAAGCAGCTCTGACTTTCTGTCTCTCTTTACAAGAACATCAGGACCCTATCTTTATGTCCTCATCCAACCTTAATTAAGTGCTTTTAATTAAGTGCCTCTCTCCAAATACAGTTACATTTGGGGCTTTGGGTATCAACATGTGAATTTGGAAGATGGTATAGTAGTTTGAATGAGAAATGCCTCCCCCTCACCATGGTCTTGTGTGTTTGAACACTTGTTCACCAGTAGGTGGCACTGTTTGGGGGAGGCATGGATGTTGTAGCCTTGCTAGAGGAAATGCATCAGTGGGAGTGAGCTCTCTGCTTCCTGCTCCCATTGCTGTGCTGTTTGCTGATGCCTTCCCACTGTGATGGATGGACTCCAGTCCCTTTGGAATCATGAGCTGAATAAAGTTCTCGGTCATGGTGCTTTACCACAGTGATAGACGAGTACCTAATACAGTGGAGTTAGGGTGGGGAATAAGTGTAATAGCACCTCCCCTCGAGGACGTCTGGTCAGGTTCTGAGAGCCATGATAAATGCAGCTGGGCCCAGTCCATCTCTGTTTTTCACATCAGCTCACCTGCAATCAACTGGATTTGCATACTAATTTAACAGCTCAGGGATGTATCTCTCCAGCAGTGATGCAATGTCACTAGCTTAACCGTAGGAGCTGGTACCAAGCACAAGTTTCTCTTCTCCAGCAATGAAGAAACAAAAATTGAAAAGCCAGCATTGGTGATGGGTAGACACTTTTAATACAGAAATGTAAAACGTTTGCCTTAAACTAAAATTGAAAAAGAATCTCCACCTTGCTTACTGTCCCACATTACAGTGTGTTCAATGGATTTGCCGTATAAATGTATGTATGTATGCATGTATACACTATATACTGTATAATTTTCATGGTTTATAGACATCATCAAAGTAATCCACAGACAGCTGCAGAACATCCTAGGTTTCAGAAACGCCCACTTGTTAGCGTTCAGAAGTAGAAAGAATCCTTCCACAATAATTAACACGGTATGCCCATGCACATTCTCACATAAAGATTAAATTTTTAACACTCAAGTGTGCTTCATGCTGAAGCACGTCCTACTGTGCTAACTCCATGCTAACCTATGGCATCTCGTTCATTACTACCTAATTAAACTACTAATAGCCACCCACAGCAAATGAGTTTGTGTCCATAATTATTTTAAATATTAGCTGGGAAAGCTATTCAAAGTATGTAATCATATTGATCTTTGAAATTGATTCGGGAGTCCAACTCTTGAAATTTATACCGAGGAGTATATCTGCCCTTTAGATCTTGTGGCCGGACCACATTACCTATTTTGTAGAATTCCTACACTTGTCTACCTATCTCATATTGGAAGTGTACACCCAAGGATAATTGGGGGAAAAGCTTAAACAACTGGTAATTGTTCTATAAAATGCATTCATTAATTTATACTAATAACCCTGCCTAGGTAGGAATAGAAAGTTTTGCAAACAGAACTCACAATTTTAAAATGAGAACTCTCCATGAGTCTTCAATTGTCCAGGGAAGAGGAGTTGCCTCTGCGGGACAAACGTTGTCTGGTGTGTGTTGTCTGGTGTGTGTTGTCTGGTGTGTGTTGTCTGGTGTATGATGGCATAGAGTTTGTGCTCACATTTCTTTTGAGATCTTTCCCTTAGCTTACAGCCACACCCTTTGAGTGCTTGCATCCAAATATCAGCTTATGCCTTGCTTGTTTCTCACAAAACATTTTGCAGTTGGGACAGATGGTCAGTTTTCTCTTTTCTCAGCGTGCAATAAAAAAAAAAAAAGTCAGGCTTGGCATAAAGAGGAAGTGGGGATGGAAAAGCTCACAGAGCTGCTGCTAGTGCTCGGTTTACCACTAGATGTCCTGGAGACTAAACAAGAGGAAATCTGGGGCAGAGATTTGCATTTTTAGCCTGGCAATGATTCTGATCTTAATAGTGTAGCTCAAGGTTTCCAAAATGTCTGTTCAACTGGGTTTTTTTGTTTTGTTTTTTTTGTTTTTGTTTTTGTTTGTTTGTTTGGTTGTTTTTTTTTTTTTGCTGTGTTTCCTACAAACATAAGCAGTTAAATGTAGTGGTGCAGGGTAAGGAAGCCCAGCGTGCATGTTGTCATGCTTATAAATAGTTACAAAAGTACAGTTGAAACATTTATCCCAGAATCATGCACAGTGAGGAAGGAACACACACATGAAGATACAAATGCACATGTGCACACTCACACAATCACACACACACATACAGATAAGCATATACATACAAACACACGTAAACATAAACACACACATAAACACATATATACAAACACACACATACAACACACACAAACACATGCACATACAGACAAATATACACACAAACACACACATAAATACAAAAAACACAAATACATATACACAAACACACAAGTACATTTATATACATACAAACACTCACAAACATACACACATAAACACTCACAAACATACACATAAACACATACATACACACACACAAACATCTACACACACAAACACACATAAACACACACAATCACACACACAAATACACATAAACACACACACACGAACACATATACACACAATCACACATACATACACACACAAACACATAAACACACACACAATCACATATACACAAATACACACACAATCAATCATACACACAAATACAAACAAACACACACACAATTAGTTCCCTTCTCGCAGAGACAGATCTTGTAATGAGGTTTTGTGTTTCGAATTGAGCAAGCTCAACAGGCTGTCTTGTTCCAGACTACTTTCTTAGCAAGAAGAGTAATGTGTGGCTCTAACAAAACAATTACAGCCTCATTCCTAGGAGTTGTTCACACCGTGTTATCTTCCTTGACTGCTAACCAAATTGGAGTTGAAACTTTACTGTCCTGTCAGTTTGTGTGATTATGATGATGATGTAAAGCGGTGTGGTGCCCTTCTGAAATCCTATCTCTTACCAAGGCATAAAAGTACCTGCACACACACCAGTGTGTGCCAAGGGATGATGTGAGAGGATGTCTTTTGCTCCAGTTGTTCCGGAATGGCCCTCAGACGAGGGAGGTCTGGCACACCATCCACTTGTATCCCCAGAGTAGCCAGCCAAGGAATGAGCTATTCCTGCTGGAGTGTGGTAAGAATCCTTCAGCCAGGAGAGCAAGCAAGCACAATTCCTGGCACATTGTGAGCCCTGAGCATCGTGTTGGCAGGATGGGAACTGTGAAATAAGTGCCAGGCTGGGGACCTCCCTTACCAAGGTCTGCAGATTCACTCTTCTTTGGATATGACTGGATAGGACAATTTAAAGAAAAATTGTAGTGGGAAAATAAAAATAAATGGAAAGGTTAAATGTAAAAATATTGCCTCCAGTATCTTACAAAACGATGGCTTTGAAATTCCTTTGGGCTCGGACCTCATTTCCTCTCTCTTGCTTTGATAAATACTATGAGCAAAAGCAACTTGGAGAGGAAAGGGTTTATCATCATTGAGGGAAGTTGGGGCCAGAACCTATGGTAGGAACCTGGAGGCAGGAACTGGTGCAGAGGCCATAGAGGGACACTGCTTACTGGCTGGCTCTCTATGCTTTGTGATGTTTGTTCTCTTATAGAACCCAGGACTACATGCATAGGGACGGCACTGCCCACAGTGAGGTGGGCCTTTCCACTGCAACCATCAGCCAAGAAAGTGTTCTACAGACAAACCTATAGGCCAGCCTGACAGGCAATTCTTCAACTGAGACTCTCTCTTCCCAGATAACTCCAGTTTGTATCAAGTTCACATACAAATATGCATATGCAAACATACGTGCACATACAATCACACACATGCACGAGCACACATGCATTCACACACACTTACGTATGCACACACACACACACACACACACACACTCACACACACACAGCACAGGCTCCCTGTCAGGTGTACATGTCTGTTCTGCTATGACAGGGTAGGTTTACTTTGTCAAACTGAGTGAAATTCCAGGTGAGAGTCCCCCACGCCCCGCAGCCCCAGAAAGCAAGAGGTCTGCTTGGTATTAATTGAGTAGAGCTCTCCTAAGGAAACTGTTATCTCTTCCCTTTGGCTTGCTCTAGCTGCAGCACCTTAATTTAAAGCCACAGGCAGTGACAAGAAAAGGAGGGGTGATGAACACCAAACATTTTCAGCTTCACAGAAAAGTACCCCAGGAACACGAGGGTGATCCTCTCTAACCACAACCCAAGAAGAGACAGAGTAGGCTCTTTCCTGGGGACCGGGAGCCGAGAGGTCCTACTTGTAGATGACTTCTGAATACTGAGCACCCTAGATTATAGCCAAAGAGAGGTTGGAGGGGAAGGGTGTTAAGACACAGATGAATTCAGTTATTCATGTGTGGGATAAATATTTGAGGTTATACATAGAGGGCAGTTCTGGTGTTGAGGTCTTGTTCCCCAGTTAGTTCTTGATCTCAGCCAATTGCTGAGAGGAAGGGACAGGCAGGACTTCCAGGTCCCGGGAGGCAGGCAGGGAGATGCAAGGAAGGAAAACACAGTTCTCCATGCTTTGGAGAGGGGAGAACCAGGCAACCATGTGAAATCTCAAAACGGAGTGGCCACACAGGCCATCTGACAGGCAGGTGGTCAGGGGAGTTTAGCAACTAAAGAGTAGGGCAGGTGGGGGAGACACAGATAAGAAGTTGGTAAGGGCACACTTTTCCTGGTGGGAGACTGTAGCACCCCGCAACTGTGTCAAGAAGGCAAGTTGTAATTGAGCAACTGTGTGTTTGTGTGTTTTATCTGCTGATTCAAGGGAAGCTGGGAGGGGCCTGGTAGCATGACTACTTCCTGGAGCAAAGGTGGGTAGAGCGTAAAACTATACACTACAACCCTATGTTAGTCACCGCATGAAAGCTGAGCTTGTCCTTTCGTCCAGTGCTGCGGGAGCCTGTAGTCAGAGAAGAAGTTGAAGAGTGACTTGTAAATGTGACAGACAGCACAGGAGGAAGAAGGTTAGAACGCCATTTGCTTTCATCATTGTCACAAGGACATGTACACACAAATAGACAGTGTGACCTGCTGAACCCTATGTGCATTTTCAGGATCGGCATATCAGAAAACAAATTGGAAAAAACTTGTGGTGCTCGTCCCTAAGGAAGACCCTCTCTCCCTCAGCTGTCATTAGTTGCCTACAGTTCTCCATCTAGTGGTGGGGCCTGTGAGACTTCCCCATTCGTGTTGGTGCCACTGTTCATGTGGAACAGCTGGTTAGACATGTTTATTCTAAGTCCAGTTCTGAGTCACCGCCGTTTGCCCACACTTCTCTGTCAATGCCCGTGAGTGTGTCTACCCTTGCAGACTGAATCACCACCAATGCTCTAGGACAGCTTGGTTGCCAGCTCCTGAACAGGGCTCTTTCAGATTTCCTTACTTTTATGCTTTCTAAGTGTGTGTCTATGTGTGAGTGTTTGCACACTTGTGAATGCAAGTATCCTCAGTGGCCAGCAGAGGGCATTGCATCCCTTGGAGCTGAAGTTACTGGCATTTATAAGCTACCTGATGTGGGTGCTGAGATTAAACTCTGGTCCTCCTGACTGAAGCAGGTGCCCTTAACTGCTTAGCCATCTATCCAGCCCCAATTTTTATGTTTTTCATGTTATCTGAACAATGACAATTCTTAGCTGTTTCCTCAAGACAAGATCTGGCCCACCATACAGTGTTAATGAAATGTTTTTCCTCATAAATATAAGACAACATCCTTTAGGACAGGTGCCTTTTCATGAAGATTCAAATGGCTTCTACTAAGAAAAGTCTGGTTCAATATTTGTCAAATTGAATGAATTTGTTTTAATAATTTCACAGATGGTGTAGCAAGACCAATGTGACTCCTGTCTACTCTATTGGGTCCATTCAGTCACATCCTTTCTTGGGTGATATCATGACTGAAGCATGTAGTTTAAATCAATCTTTAAATGCACTGGATTACATGTGAACCATGTTAGCCCACTTTAACACTTCTGTTGGAGGGCAGTATCTGTGTCGGAAGCCATGGGAAGCGTGCCCTGGTGGGAAGGATTACAGGTCGCTAGGAGCACTGCCTTTTGGATCTCTAAGTTAGCTACTATGAGATTTGTTAGACAAGCGTGACCCTTGAGTGTTTTTTTTTTTTTTCCTTTTTCTTTTTGGCTCTTTGACTTTCTGGGTGACCTCTGCCCCTTTCTATCCTTCACTGTGGTGATGTCATCTGCAATGAAGACTCCAGAGCCAACCTGATGTTTGGTGGCTAATTAAATGTCTTCATTCAAAAAGGACCCAGCAGTTGGTGAGATGGCTCAGCAAGTAAGAACACTGACTGCTCTTCCGAAAGTCCTGAGTTCGGATCCCAGCAACCACATGGTGGCTCACAACCACCCGTAATGAGATCTGATGCCCTCTTCTGGTGCATCTGAAGACAGCTACAGTGTATTAAGCTGGAGTGAGCAGGCTGGAGCAAGCGGGGCTGTCCTGAGTTCAATTCCCAGCAACCACATGATGGCCTTGAGCTACAGTGTAGTCATAAATAAGTAAATAAATCTTTAAAAAAAAACAAAAAAACAAAAAGCAGGGTGGTGGTGGTGCATGCCTTTAATCCCAGCACTTGAGAGGCAGAGGCAGGCAGATTTCTGAGTTCGAGGCCAGTCTGGTCTACAGAGTGAGTTCCAGGACAGCCAGGGCTACACAGAGAAACCCTGTCTCGAAAAACCAAAAAAAAAAAAAAGTACCCAGCATCTGGTATTTTGTTACAGTAACAGAAAACAAATAAATGCTAATGCAGTAGTTCATTACTACTTTAAATTTCCAAGATTCATTGTCAAATCACAGATAATACAAACAAGTTCTAGTTTTTAAGGAAAATAATTTCATTTAAAATGAAATTATTTAAGATCCTGAAATCAAGAAATATTTATTCGGCCAAAAATAGTCATAAGGCTTGATTTAATTTTTTTAAACAGATTGTTAGTTCTTAGATCAGGAAGTAAGGGAGTGACATTGCTTTATGATTAATTTTATTTAATATGCTAATACGAGGGAAACAATGACACTTCTGATTGAGTTATTTGGTCAAATAAAACTATCGTGATACAAATTCCTGCAGCCCTCATTCTGTAGCAGGGGAGCCCTGTCCTGACTGACTTGGAGCAATTCTGCTGTTAACACAGCATTTATTTTCTTCTATAGAACTTGCAGCATTCTATAGCCTACATTTTTGGTTCTCTCTGGACTTAGTCTGTAAAATCCTAGAGGGCAGGGACCTTACTCTTTTCCTCATGGCTACTCCTAGGTACATTCTATAAGGCATGCACAGTTAGTATCTACCAAGTGTCCTGTGGAGAAAAGAATGAATGAATGGATGAATGAATGAGTGAGTGATTTGTGAATGAATGAATGTGTGAACTAATGAACTAAAACTTCAAAGCTGAAACTCCCATTTAGAATCATTGTGTGGTCTCTATTTTCTAAATGTGTAAGATAACAGTTAAAAGGTGAAAACCGAGCCCATCGATCGGTGGCGAACCTCATATCTCCTAATAAATCGATTCATTTTATTGAATTGTGACTGTGAGTTTATGTCAGTCAAATCTTTCGAGAGTGTCTAATAATCTGATTACACAATGGCTGTGTATTTATTTCTGTGAACATAATGGAAAGGCCTTTTAGAATTTTCATACAAGTGAGATAGTTGTAGAGTTGTAATAGAATTTTATGCTTATAACAAAATCAGTATTTCGGTACCTTCAAAATTACACCATCATTTAATGTCCAAATCCTCATGACAGGGCATAAAGCAGATAACAATCAATAAGCATTGGTAATTGTGAAGTCTGCAAGTTGATACCACAAAGTCATCAGATGCATTTGAGGAGGGAGAAATAACGTATTAGCAAGCAGAGTCTTCTACTATACACAATCGTGCGAGAAAACCTTTCTTTCCTGACCCCCACAAAAGACAGACATTAGCCTGGGACATGAGGACGCCTGGTGAGCAATATACAACCCCTGCTTGACTTCTAAAGTAAAGTGGCCTCTAAATTCAGGAGATACAAACAGATTTCACTTTAAAAACAATGCCTCAGACACAACTGCGGTTATTATCTTATTACTTCATGCTTATAGATGGAGGGATGGCCATCAGCGCATTATTGAGGCAGACTAGCACACAGTAGGTAAAGCACTTCAAAATCGCTATCAAGCTCCACATGGATGCTGAGGACGGGGACTACTAAGAGTCCTGTAAGGCCGTTGCTAAGCGAGGCTTGCTTATCGTCTGTTTTTCAGGGACAGAGGTCATGTTCCCCCTTTGGGAAAGGGGGCCAAGCATGGAGGGAAGCAGACCCTTTGTTGAGACAAGCCTCCATGCTCCTTTTGTACTGAGTTTCAAGTTTCCAGTGTGCCTCACCACTTTCAGAAAGGGAAAGCTGGGAAGAAAAATAGAAATGTAATATGTGTTATTATATTTTAATGCGATGGTCTACTTTTTCTGTTTGTAGTTATTGAAGTTTTTGTCTTCCTTCATTAAACATTTAATAAATCACCACCAGCATATGACAGATTTTAACCATAACACAAACAGCAGGCAGCGGCGGCGGCGAATGACTCAGTTCATATAGGCATACAGTGCCAGAGTCTACAGCACCCTGCCCTGAAGGCGTCAGCAGAGCGACCAATGGAAGTGAGGCTGCTTCTCCCACAAAGCCTCAAAAATAAGTTTCCTTCTTTTATCTTCCTACAAATCAATTGGAGCCCTTACAGCAAAATCCCATAAAATAACTTCAAACACCACTTCTTAGTCTAAAAATTTGTATTATGGCTATAACTCTTTGAAGTTTTATGACTGAAGTTTGGAGAAAAATGATTTAAGTGTTATCTGCTAGACATCAGAGCTTCAAAAATTCTCTCAGTTTTTCTTGACACATAAACTGCTACCCACTGTATGTTTTTTAGTACTTGTTTCCTTGCCTTCACCCCTAACCCAGTCTGCTGGATAAAGGTTATTTAGCTGTAGTTTATACAGTTGAATTAATAATCTATAGAGGTCTGCCAACTTGTAATTGATAATCTTACTTTTTCAAGCATTTTTTCCTTCATTCTACTAGATGTATTTTTTTTAATAGAACCTTTAGAATCCCAAGCATGTGGACTTTAACTTTTAGAAATCATTATGCAACATGTAAAACACAAGGCAGAGAGGTGCTGTGATTCCAGCTGGAGGTTAAACGTTACAAAGAGAAAACAGGAAAGTTTCTTGGTACAAAACTCCTCTGCGCACGGAGAGGATGATAAGAGGGTGTAAGGACCCGAGATGCCTCCTTCAAGGGGTACAAGCTTATCAGGCCTCCTCCACATCAGTACAAACCTTTGAGAGATTCCATGCCCATCAGCACTCTCTGGAGCACTCTGATGAGCATCAGCATGCTCATCAGAACTGTAGTCATCTGCCTTTCTTTTTTAAAAGGCACAGAGAAAGTTTAGTTTGGAAAACATCAGGTTCCATTCCACCACCTCTTGGTGGAAACCTATCTCATGACAGCTAGCTACATAGTGTGGCGTTTATAAAAATTAATAATTGGCTTTAACTAATTAATATATAATCCCTGGCCTCAACAAGTGATCTTGAACTCAATCCACAGAGAATCCTTTGACTTCTAAAAAAGTTGTACTTATTTTTATGTGCAAGTGTATTTTGCCCTCTGAGGTTAGAAGGTATCGAATCCTCTCAAGCTGTAGCCACAGGTAGTTATTAGCTGTCATGTGGGTTCTGAGAGCTGGGAATTGAACTCTGGTCCTTTACAAGAACAGTAAGTGCTCCTGACTGGTAAGCCATCTCTCCAGGACCTCTTCAGCTTTTAAAACCTCATTCTCTCTCCCTGAAGAATATTTTGAGTGAGTCTTTGTTTTAAAACAAAACAAAACAATATGCTGTTGCTGATCATGGAGGCACATGCCTTTGATTCCAGCACTCAGGAGGCAGAGACAGGAGAATTTCTGGACTACATAACAAGTTTCAGGCCAGCCCCACACTATATAAAGAAACCCTGTCTCAGAAGGAATTGTTAAAATATACATGGTATTGTGTAGAGTCCAAAGTAAATGACTATAACCAATGTAGGTTTTTTTTTTTTGTTTTGTTTTGTTTTTGTTTTTTTGAGACAGGGTTTCTCTGTGTAGCCCTGGCTGTCCTGGAACTCACTCTGTAGACCAGGCTGGCCTCGAACTCAGAAATCTGCCTGCCTCTGCCTCCCAACTGCTGGGATTAAAGGCGTGTACCACCACTGCCCAGCTTCAATATAGGTTCTGAAATGTCATTTTCTGTTTATTGTTATCTAGCTTTGATCAAAAACTCTAGGTCATGGCAGCTTGCCTTCGTCGGCGCCTTTTAAATGCTGGTGCGCAAGAAGACCGGAAGCTGTCTGACTCAGAAAGATAAGCTCCACATGCTTCCCCACGGTGAACTGTGGCCATAAAGACGTGAGGTAGGAGGGAAACTGGCTGGGAGAGGAAAGGAGGGTGCTAAGGGCCACTGTCCAGCATGAAACAACAGATCAAAAACACTGTATACACGTACGAAATGTCATGCTGCCGCTTCTTTTGTACAACTACTACAGATGCGCAATTTTCCAAAGCAATCAAGGAGCCTGTACCACAGAACTGTTCCATGTCCTAGAAAGGTTTCACTGTGGTAAGACTGAGGCGTTGGTGACTTTAGCATGGACTGAACTCGTCATCCCACCTCAGGTGACAGCAGCAGGCAGCTTTAAAGAACTAGGGAGCAAGCCTGGAAAGCATACAGCTCTAGTCTCAAACTCAGCAAGGATTTATAAGGTAGAGCGAGAATAAGAGTGAGGGAGTGAGGGGAGAGGGAGGGAGAGGGAGAGGCAGGGCAGATGGAAAGAGGGTAAAACGGGCAAAGGAAAGAAGGAGGAGAGGGAAGAAGGAGAGAGGGAAAGAGAAAGGGAAGGAGGGAGGAAGGGCAAAGGAAGAGGGGGAAGGAGAGATGAAGAGGGGACAGGGAGGGAGGGAGAGGGAGGGAGAGAGAGGACGGGGGAGGGAGAGGGGAGAGGGATGGATGGACAGAGGGAGGGAGGGAGAGGAGGGGGAGGGGGGAGAGATGGATGGACAGAGGGAGAGAGAGAAAGACGGAAGGAGGGGGGACAGAGAGCAGGGGAGGGGAAGAGGGAGAGAGGAAGGGGGAACAGGGCAAAGGAGGGATGGGGAGAGGGAAGGAAGGAAGGGAGAAAGGGAGGGAGAAAGGGAGCCATGAGAAAGTAAGAACAAAACTAAACTTATGGAGGACAGATATAGGAAATGGGAGATGCTGAAGGCTGAGAAAGAATTTAGGGCTCTATTTTATAAATTCAGCACATCCAGGGCAAATGCAGTGTGGGACACTGATTAAGAAAGCTATTGTTTCAGTTTACTTAGAGAATAGGCCGGTGAGTCTGTGTGCTTGGGTGTGCTGTCTGCCGGTGGGTCTGTGTGCTTCATGAAGATAGTGCCCATGGAGGCCAAGGAAGGACATCACATCCCCTGGAACTGGAGTTATGGATGGCTGGTGGCCTCCAGGTGGGAGCTGGGAATGAAGCCCCAGTCCTCTGAAAGAACAACCAGGGCACCCACCTTCTAAGCCTTCCCAGGCCTCCCATGACTCTTTTCTCTTGTTTCAGGGATGGGAAATCTAAAGGCAATACTCGCCAGATTCTTTTGCATCCGTACCGCAGGATGATGGTGTGGCTTTCAAAAGTGTGATACAACCAAATGCAACACAAAATACCAGGAAGAGAAAGATGTGGGTGGAAATGTGATCTTTGCTTATGCACTGTGAGAAAAGGGTTGAGTCACCTCTAGTGACTGGGAAAGGAACTCTGGGCCTGCCTCTGACAGACTTCATTACAGTCCCGCAGCACAGTTAGCCACTTGCCTGGGCTACTCAGCTCTCTGTCCATCCCATGAGTTCTTATGAAGTATCTCAATAAATTCCTTTCTGAGAAGCCAGAAATGCAGACTTTAGAAGGCTGCAGTGTGTGGGAGCGCAGGAGGGTAAAGTAAGTTTAAGACTAGCCTGGGCTACCTAGTAAGACCTTATAAAAATCAAAACCAAACAAAAAGTAACAACCCAAACACTCATTTTTCTTCTTTATTTTGGGTAGGGTGTCGCCATGGCTGGCCTCAGTCTCATATACATGCTCCACCTGCCTCTGCCTCCTGAGTACCACCTTTCTCCTCTAAGTACTAAGTGAATTATGAAGCTTGCTATAACACGCCTGACTGAGCTGTCAGGCTTTCGTTTTCCTTGTTACACAAGCAGTGTATGTGAACTTCCTGTTGCAAGTGTATAGGAACAAAAATACAAGAAAAAAAATCAAAATGCAAGGGATATGAAAATGGAACTTAAGCAAAACATCAAAACTTTCTAATGTGTTTTGAATATATATTAGTTGAAAGTGTGGGTATTCTTTTGAAGAATCACTCTCTAAGACACAGAAAAGCTGGGAGCAATGATTCTGGAAAGGGAAGTTGGGTCTTAACTCCACTTCTTCGGGTTAGTTGATATATATGAGATAGATAGATAGATAGATAGATAGATAGATAGATAGATAGACTGATAAATAGTTGACAGACAGATAGATAGGCACACAGATGATAGATGATAGATAAATCAATAGATAGATAGATGATAGATAAATCAATAGATAGATAGATGATAGATATACAGACAGTTGATAGATGATAAACATATAATAGACTAATCTATAATGTATACACACACATATACCTTCATACACACACACACACATACACTTTCATGTATGTAGGATTTGGTTAAGAACTAGGAAACCTGTGTTTGTCAAGGCTGTCTTCTCAGAAGTGTGTTGACTGTTAATGTACATTCTTCATGGGTGATGATGTCATTTCTACATGGAACTGTGTCGGAGCAGGAATATGGAAATTTCTTCAAATCCAGAGACCCAAATCTGTCACAAAGAGGGTTACTAAGGATGGCCCTCCAGAAGGGCAAGCAGTCCTAAGCATAGGTTTTTACCTTAGAGGAGCCTCCCTCCCCTGTGACAATTCTGTTACACTGACTGAAGGACCAGGGAAGAATTGAAGAATTGGTGGGGTTTCTGTCCATAGTGTGTGATCTACATGAATGCAAAATATTTACATACATGAAATAAAGATAAATACTTCTAAAACTATTTGAGGGACTGGAGATATTGTCATCAAGATCACACCCAGCTCTTGTGAAGAATCAGCACAGAATCAGTGTAGACAGAAGTCAAGCAAGCATGTATCACTAGAGCTGAGTACTGGCAAGTGTCCCAAGGAAGGCTTCACAGACAGGATGGCCAAGGGTACATCTTCGGCTCTGTTTACATTAAGGAATGTGGGAAAGTGCAGTCCAGGAGATACTCAGAAGAAAGGACAGGGAAGACTGGCGTCTGTCCCTTCCTTCTTTTAGAGTTGAGGAAAGTTGAGGCTCAGAAAAATTAGTGTCCCACAGCAAGTCCTAGATGACCCAGGACACCACTTAACCCTCAGAGCAAAAGCCAGTGTATATGAGTCACAAAAGATAAGGCGTAGAGAGCTTCAGAGTAGGAATCGATGATGTTCGCACACAGGGAGTCCAAGAATAAACATAGGAAGACAAGCCCCTCCACAGTCATCAGCACGTTCACATGTTTATTGAGAATTTCCGGAAAGCTGTTTCCTTATGTTGGAAACCAAAACTATACTGGAAAATCTAAAAATGGGTAGGCATATTGAAAGTGATGAGTAGTAAAGATACTGTGTGTGTGTGTGTGTGTGTGTGTGTGTGTGAGAGAGAGAGAGCATGTGTATGTGTGTGAGTGTATGTGTGTGAGTGTGTGTGTATGTATGTGTATGTGTGTGAGTGTATGTGTGTGAGAGTGTGTGTATGTGTGTGAGTGTGTGTGTATGTATGTGTATGTGTATGAGTGTATGTGTGTGAGAGTGTGTGTATGTGTGTGAGTGTATGTGTGTGAGAGTGTGTATGTATGTGAGAGTGTGTGTATGTGTGTGAGAGTGTATAGATTGTGTATGTGTGTAAGTGTATGTGAGTGTGT
>NW_022196905.1:98891603-98906660 GCF_008632895.1 Mastomys coucha
TGTGTGTATGTGTATGTGTGTGAGTGTATGTGTGTGAGAGTGTATAGATTGTGTATGTGTGTAAGTGTGTGTGAGTGTGTGAGAGTGTGTATATGTGTGTGAGTATATATAGTGTGTGTGAGAATGTATTATGTGAGTGTGTGAGTGTATCTGTGAATGTGTGTGAGAGCATGTATATGTGTGTGAGTGTATGTGTGTGAGAGTGTATGTGTGTGAGTGTATGTGTGTGAGAGTGTGTGTATGTGTGTGAGAGTGTATAGATTGTGTATGTGTGTAAGTGTATGTGAGTGTGTGTGTGAGAGCATGTGTATGTGTGTGAGTATATGTGTGTATGTGTATGTGTGTGAGTGTATGTGTGTGAGAGTGTATAGATTGTGTATGTGTGTAAGTGTATATGAGTGTGTGAGAGTGTGTATATGTGTGTGAGTATATGTAGTGTGTGTGAGAATGTATTATGTGAGTGTGTGAGTGTATTTGTGAATGTGTGTGAGAGCATGTATATGTGTGTGAGTGTATGTGTGTGAGTGTGTGTATGTGTGAGTGTATGTGTGTGAGTGTGTGTATGTGTGTGAGTGTATGTGTGTGAGAGTGTGTATATGTGTGTGTGAGTATATGTGAGTGTGTATGAGAATATATTATGTAAGTGTGTATGAATGTATGTATGTGAGAGCATGTGTATGTGTGTGAGTGTATGTGTGTGAGTATGTGTATGTGTGTGTGTCTGTGAGTACGAATGTATGTATGTGAGAGCATGTGTATGTGTGTGAGTGTGTGTGTATGTCTCTGTGTGTATGTAAGTGTGTGTGTATATGTAAGTGTGTGTGTGAGAATGTATGTGAGTGGGTGCCAGTCTGTGTACCAGATGCAGGCAGACAGGGTGCAGCAAGCTGGGGGAGGGGTGTCAGATCTAGGAGGAGCTGTGGGGTCTCTTCTGTGGCCTCCACTGCTCCAGAGTGGTGGCTAAAAGCCAAGGTCAGGGCCTCTGTGTGGAAGTGACTGCAGTAGGCTCGAGCAGCTTCCAACAGTGGAAGCTTCAAGAGAGAGCTTCTCTTCCCCAGAGTGCTACAGTCCATAGGACAGATACTCTCAGATGATCTTGGATGAAATAACTCATGCTTTATTCCTTGTGGACAGGATCTTATATACATTTTGGGGTGGTTTGGGGTCTAAGAGCAGATGCTTTCTATTGGCTTGGTCTGAGATGTTAGAGATGCCTCATCTGCATGTGGAGGGGCTTGGGGCACTGCCCCTATGTGACCAATTGTCATAGTTCACTCCATGAGGTGTCATAGTCATATGTCCCAGGACAAGACCCTGGTCAGGAGTAGATGAAACACCTATGTCAGGTATGAGGGTACTGGGATTTCTGAATCCACTCAACCTCACCAATTTTCTGTCTGATAGCACAGACCACTGCTCCACAAGTGTGTGTGTGTGTGTGTGTGTGTGTGTGTGTGTGTGTGTGTATACATGTGTCTGTGAGTGTGTATATGTGAGTGTGTGTGTATCTGTAAGTATGTGTATGTGAGTGTGTGAGAATGTAAGTATGTGTGTGCGAAAATGTGTGCATGTGTGTGACTATGTTTGTATGTATGTGAGTGTGTATGTATGTGAGTGTGTGTGTGTAATTGTGCATATGAAGACCAGAAGAGGACACAAGGCGTCTTCCTCTATCACTCTGTGCTTCATTCCTTTGAGGCAGGGCCACTCACTGAACCTCAGCTTCCTCTTTCTACTAGACTGGCTGGTCCATGAGTCCTGGGAACCTGTCCCCAGCCCCACACTCTGCCATGCCCATTTCTTACATGCTGCTGGGGATTTGAACTCAGGTCCTCTGCCTCACACATCAAGCACTCTTATCCCTAATCCTGAGAAAACATTTTTAAAACCAACCTTATGGTGCTGTAAGGAAGGCAAGCTTGTGTGAATGCTCCAGGGGCTCCCATGCAGAGGGAAGATTTCCCTGTAGCTTCTGTTCTGCTCTTGTTTTATCAAGCTTTTCCCAACAGAGGGGGCGTCAGCACACTTTTAGTCAGAGGAAACTGATCCAATAGAGAATTTGGAGATAAGAGAGAACACAAATAACACAGCCACACGGAATCAAAAAGGCTGGAGATGAAGGCAAACACTAAGATCTGGGTATTCATAAACGCTAAGTGTAAGGAAACGCTTTGCAAAGAGAGTCACAGCTCAGTTCAGGCCTCAGAACAGCTATCTGTACTTTACCAGCTTTACTCAACAAAGATCCTCCTTTTTTAGCAATTTAAAGTATGTTGCATTAAAATAAAAAAGAAAAAAAAGCTATACAAATCAAGACACAGGCTGCAGGGCTTCCACTCCAGCCTGGTCCCCTGTCACGTCTATCAACATTTTAACTAATGTCAGAGTTCTTCTTTTGCTAATGAGCTGCTTCACAGAGGCAGGCTCCCCTCCCAGGCCGAGAGCTAAGGTATAATGAGAGGGGCTGAAGCCTTGTGGAAGCTCTCTGAGAAGCCACTCTTTGCTCTTGGGCTGCACAACTGTCCTTTGTCCCTTTTGTCACCGACCCAAATTAAGTTATCTAAGGCACTTGCAGATGTGCTTTGCTTTAATTCAATTTAAAAAAAAAAAAAAAAGGTTTTGCCTCTACCCATAGTTCACCCTCGGGATGCTGGTCAGTATTTAAAAGCTGTGTGGGGTGTAGGTAAGTGCAGGGTTGTACTGAAGGTTTTTACAGCCTCCCCTTTGCAAACATCACAGCCTCCTGTTCCAGGGAGGCACCTTTCACAGCCCTTCTCTTGTCGAAAGCAGCTTTCCTCCTTCGCCCTTATGAGTGCTCTGTGGTCACAACGCTGCCTGGAAGCCACTCTTCCCCCCACCTCCCTAGTTTTTAATCCCAACCTCTTCCTTGAGAGTGGCTGCCTGCACTGTGAGGTCTCCTCAGCGGCCATTCATTATCTGTGCCTCTTGCTTGTCCCTTACTGTTGTACTGAAATGATTAGGTTAGGCACACCTCCCATTAGACCACTGCCTCTGCTTCTGAGAAAGCACCCTGTTTGTTCCACCCCAGTGAAGTGGACATACACCCCCAGCAACTGCATGTCCTAAGCATGATGTGAATGATGCCTGGTCTCCCCATACTATGGTAGCATGTCCTTTCAGTTCCCAGCTAGAGAAATTTGGATGGATCAGAAATTGTCCTCCATCCAAGGTGTGGGAAAGACCTCATGGGACAAGACATTCATCTTTCCCAAACCATGCTCCACAGAGCACAAGATCATGAATATGATCCTGGGATGCCATGATCCTGTGTGTTTGGAAGTGCCTCATCCCAGCCAAACACATAGAGCTTTATGAAGTGGTTTAAAATACTCTGGGAAGTAAATAATTTTGTTTTACTTTAATTTAGAAACACTAAGTTAATTTAGTGCTTCTAAATTAATTAATTTGGCCAGTGAATCTCTATTGTGGACATGGAAGGGTATTGATTGCCCATGGACAGTGGTCTCAGAAAGTATTGTGAGAAACCCTATGTTCTATCAGTCACCCAGTAAAGTCATCCCTATGCACACTGGGAAAGTAAGATAGATTCTTCTGGAAAGGCATCGAGCTCCTGTTGCTTAGCTCACATTATTTTTTATAAAGATTGTTTCTGAAACAGACTTTTGGATTTGGTTATGAGCATACAAAAGTAATGATTGCCTCAAAGATGCCCACCTGATGCCCACCTGATGCCCACCTGATGCCTAGATACCCATCTGATGCCCACCTGATGCCCAGATACCCATCTGATGCCCACCTAATGCCCACCTGATGCCTAGATGCCCATCTGATGCCCACCCGATACCCACCTGGTACCTACCTGATGCCCCTTTATGCCCACCTGGTACCTACCTGATGCCCACCTTATGCCTAGATACCCATTTGATGTCTACCTGATGCCCACCCAATGCCCACCTGATGCCCACCAGCCTTGACCTTCCCAGACATCATTAAACTAGGCTTTTTATGACTGTGACAGTAGATATGACCAACTGCGTGCTGGAGATCTAGATTCAGATCCTTGTGTTGCATGGTGAGAACTTCACAACTGACACTCTTCAACCCAAGTGACTATTTCTTAACAAGCAGCTCACTCATTATTCATAAGACATCCCAAAACATTCCTTGTGGTGAGAGAGCTCTTGCTACTCATGTGCCCCCAGCAAAACTACCTTTACTCTTCAAACAACCATGTTCTGTGTGACAGACCCTGAGGACCCAGGAGCAAACATAGGGATGTGCACAGATATATGCCTATGCGAATGAGGAGTTAACTAGCAACATTAAAATACACACTGAGGGTTCTGAATTTGACATTTCCTAGTATGTTGTGGTTTTATTTCAAGTGACCATATTCTGTTGAAATCATTTTTGGTGTCATCCAGTGTTTTCTGTGATAGAACCTTTTCCATAGAAGAGAGAAGTTTTCAGTTTTGTAACACCAAAAACAAGTTACCATTGACATTTTTACTGATGACCTATCATTGGCAAAATTTTGTGTGACATCACAAGATTTTGTATGATATCACAGGGAATTTAATTCTGTTTATCAACAATGCATATACCAATTTGCTGTATATCCATATAAGGCTAAATGTTGCATATATTTAATATCCTTCAGAATTATATTAGTATACATAATATAACCCACATATATTGCATATTGTTATATTACATGTACTGTATATGATAATATATTCCCATTAGCATAGGGATATATTTACAAGTATTCCTTTGATTGTTCCAGGGTTCTCAAGTAGAGTCCATCACATAGAACATGGTGGTATGAGGAATAGAGGCAGTTTTGATGGGAGAATGTGTGAAGCAACAGTGTTCTCACCACACACACATGTGCACAACACACCTGCACACACACACATACACATATCCCAGCTTTCACACCTTTGCATAATTTTTGCTTGTTGAAATTTCTCCCACTCTTACAGGTTGTTCTCCATAGAACTTTCTCCCTCTCTCCCCACCGCTCCTCTCTGCTTGAACCTTGAGATATCTAAAATGGAAAGAGAAGATTTTGATTAAGAGCAATAAAGACCCGAGACTCCCTTCTCCCTCTCTATCATTGGATCTAGTCCTCAGCTAAATAGAGGAGAGAGGCTTTGAATTAAACAAAGTCTTCATTTATATTGGACTTACACTATTGTTACTAAAAGAGAGGTATCTCTAATGTCCCTAAATAACCATAGTCATCAGATCTGCCCAAAACCTCAAGGACGGTGTCAATGGAAGAAGAAAGAAGTTATTTCTTAAGGGTTCAAGTCCACTTACTAAGCAGTTCTACCAGTGAGATCAGTAGATACTTTTCTTCTTCTTTGTCAATAGATGGTTTCTGAGGGGAGAAAATCTTGTGGCCTGTGGTCCGGAGCCCCGCTGCTCTTGACTATACAGATACTTGCAGTGACAACCACTTCTTTCTGTGGGTGCTTCTCTTGACTTCATGGCATATTGCCACATGCCATGCGAAAATGGGGTGAGTTGATAAATAATGCATATCTGCTTCCCTTCAGACTATTCTCCAAAGCAGAGTGGGGTAAATAGTCATTATTAAACCATCACAAATACCCACAACAACAACAACAACAACAAAACACACATTAAACCTACCTATTGCCCTTTAATGGGCTCGTGAGCATATCTGTTTTAAGATGCGGAAACCCTGCCTTTCAGACATTAGCGTCTCTTCATAATTGTTTGCACATGTATCCTGGAAGTACTTTGTACTTGGCATCGTCTCTGAAGACAAGGGTTTAGCAGACACTCATTGGCAAGAACTAGGTGAATCCACAGACTTACCTACAGAGCTCCTGCGTCTCTGCCAGGGCCTCTGGGCTTGGCTTTGGGGGCCTCCCATGCACAAGAGGGTAGATTCTACAGTCCTGTTCACCTGTGCCATGAAGACGTGAGAAGAAGAGCCAGACAATGCAATCAGGAATCTGATATATTTAGATGGTCACAAGCTGAACTCTGCTCGTCACTGCTACAAAGAGGTGAGGAAAGGCTTTTTTAAAAACTGTTTTTCAGATGCGAGGTGTAGGGAGTCAGGATCATCCGTATAACTTGCTAAGACTGATTCTAACAATACACACTGCTACCTTCAATCTGTCCAGCTCTTATGCAACCAGACCCTTGCTGGGACTCGAGCTGGGTCAAGCCTGTTGACTTCCTTCCAATCCCAGTTGGGTAGCTCTTCCCAAGCCCTTGAGGACCATCACCCCAAGCCTCTCCCTCCAGTCAACAGCCACGTTAGCCTGATTGATTAGAGCCAACTCTCAGTGTCTCTCTCCCATTCCTTCCCTCCTCCCCTCCCTTTGTCTTCTCTCTCTTCCCCTCCCCTTCTCTCCTCTCTCCTCCCCTTTTCTCCTTTTCTGTTCCCTCCTGTGTTTTTTCCCTCCTCTTCTCCTTTCACAGTCCTCCCTCCTCTTTCCTCCTGGTCTCTTTTTTCCTCTTCCCCTCTTCCCTTTTTTCTGTTCCTTTCTTGCTCAAACTCAAGAGTCTCTTCTTTTCATATAACAATCCCACTGCCAAAAAGAGAGCCTTTCCAAATGGCATAGAAACTATTCTATAATTGTTCTAAGTTGTCAGCAGTCAGTCACAGTTACAGAGATGCAGACATGGCACATGAAGCCTCTGTAGCTCTGGAGACTGCCACAGTGTTTTTACAGCCACCCATGGATATCCAGCTACAGCAGTAGCTGGGAAACTGGGTTCAGATCATTTTATTACTTGGAATACTTTATATCCCTCACACCAGCCTTATGGCAACCTAAAGAAGCCAGGGTGAGAACTGGTCCTGGCTTTTTGTCTCTTGCTTTATTTCTCACCAGGCATCTGCTTAGATTCAAGAAAGAGTCCAGGCAAGAGAGAGCCAGGAATGATCAGGAGTCACAACTGAGGCCACAACAGCCATGTCGTCGGCAGCCGCCTGGTACTGTGGGACAGCCCCTAACTCAGGCTTGATAGAGAACCTTGATGGGTTGCATCTAGTCTATCCTGAAACAGCCTGACAGGAATGAGTCATTTGTCATCTCCCTCACAACTCCCCAATTAATTTAAGCAGTGAATCATTACCAAGGCCCAACTTTCCTCCCTGAGCAGTGTGTTAAGAAAGCAAATAGATTAGAATCTGTGTGCTGCTCAGAGCCAAGCACATAAACAGAGGGACTCCGTTCTTCTCGTTCTAGCTTTAGATGAAACAGCAGCCAGAAAGCAATGGTATTTCCTGTGGCCATGACCTTCAATTCTGCTTGACAGCCATTAACTGGCAGACTGAAGCATGTTCAGGAGTCTGACAGTGTCTCGGCTATTAGTGCATTTTTATAAAGTGAGTAACACAAACAATTCAACAGAATCGGTCACTTTAATGCATCTGCCCTCCAAGTAAAATGGAAGTAGAGCTTTGAAAGCCAGTACCACAGCGTGGCTATGGAGTCTGGTGATGTGATGTCTCTCTGACAGCTGGCACTGTTGGCTAACACTACCTCCCTCCCATACTTTTTGTCCACTGCTATCTGATCTTTAATTAGGTCTAGCTCTTTTCTTTACTACATATTGGTCTTTCGGGGTTATCAAAATGCCTACTGTGTGCAGGGTGTTATTCTCCTGGTGGTGAGTAATACATAAGAGGAGCTTAGTCCTCTCTTCAAATGTTTGCAGAAAGTGGACAGTAGTCTAACAGCCTTTGGCTGTGATAGTTGCTCGGAAGTCGATGCAGTCCGAAGGGGCGACATGAGAGCTGACGGCGAAGGAAGAGCTGACACTCCTTCCCTAGTAAACCAGTGGGGCCTACAACTGGCAACTGCTAAAGATTTCCTAGATAGTTATTGAATAAGTAAATAAAAGATCAGAGAGAAGGTGCCACAGATGTTGGACTGTGCAAGAGAGAACCTGAGGTGGGGGGAGGGATATCCCATGGCTAAAGTACTTGCTGTGCAAGCATGAGAACCTCAGTTTGAACCCCAGAACCTACATCTTAAAACCAAAAATCTGTATAGTGCCAGGCACCCCTAATCCCAGAACTAAAAAGGCCAAGGTGGGAGGATCCCTGGGGCTCACCGACCAGACTGTCTAACTGAAATGGTGAGCTCCAGCTTTGATGAGGGGGACTTCCCAGAAGCTATTAGGTGGAGAACAATTAGGGAAGGCTGACAATCAAAACCTCTGGCCTGCACATACAGACTCACATTCACTGACATACACACCCATGCATGTGTGCACCCACATGCATGCATGCATACATGCACACACATACACCTGTGTACAAGGAACACATATATACACACATGCATCTATGCATACACACACATGCATGTGTGCATACATATGCATGTATGTACACATATATGTACACCTGTACACAAGTGAACACATACACACACACATGCATCTGTGCATACACACACATACACACACATATACAACAGGACCAAGGAGCTTGTGAATGCAATGAGAGTGCATGGGGCGTTAGGGAAATGACTATAAGGCTGGTCTAACTTCAGCCTAGAAACAGAGACAGAAGAAGCAGGAGGAGCTGGAGAGGGAGGCAGGAACACTTCTCCTTCTCATTACGCTGATATCCTAAGCTCAGCAGCAGCATGCCTTGCTCGCCTACCATGGGAGAGCACGGCTCATCTGAAAATTCCTAGCACAGGCTCAGTGCAGAATCCTGGTGGTATATCATCTCCACAATGCACGTGGCTACGCTGAACTCTCTCATCTCCTCCCACATGGCTCCCACATGAACTCTCTCAGATACATAAAGATACATTCAGATACATTGCCTCCTTTGCACTGTGACTTGTGTGTCCTGAGATGCCTCTGCACACTGGGGCCTTAGGCAAGCTCCAACTTCAGGCTCAACTAGCCTCTTCCTGCAGTGATCTCCATAAGCATACTGGCCAGTCTCACGCACCCTTGACCTTGATCTTCCCTTGGGGTGCCTCACCTTAACCGTTATCCTAAACCTCCTAGCCTCTGAGAACCTCTCCCTGTGCCACAACTTTCCATCTCTCCCCTCAACTTGCATTTGCAACTGGAAAGGGACCATGTCCCACATTAGAGGGTAGGAACCCTGGGCACTTTTGTTGCTCCCTTGCCTTTGCACATGACAGAAATACAGCCGTTTCCTGGATAAGTAGCTCCAACCTTGGAGGGCTAGAGGAAGCATGCTTCAACTTGGCCTGCTTTGTGTTGAAGATCAGTGTGTCTTCTCAGGCCTGGACACTGATGTTCAATGACCTTTTCTAGGATGAGGTAAAATACACGGATGTGGTTAGCTCTCCCCTCACTGGGGCAGCAGTGATCTTAAGCACACTGTTTGTACCCAGGGCCAGTCTTCATCCCTGGTCATGTATCCCCTATACATCACCTTATAGGACATCTTTAATAGCCCACAAAGAGAGACAGGGCCAAAGTCCTTGGAGTTTGCAAACTACATACCTAATATATCTCAAAAAACCAACTTCAAGGCATGTGGAGTTTTTTCTATCTGGGGGTTCCTATAGGAAGTCTGTTGTATTTCCTGCTTCAGAGGAAATCTGAAAGAGTCAATGCCTGTGAAGAAAGGTATCTTTGAGATCAAGGTCAGCCCCAGACAGAAGATGCAATGATGACATGAGCATTGTTTATTAGGATAACAGTTTTTAATTAAATATTTTAAATGGAGAGTGAGTCTCGGGAAGTGGCATACATGTTTATTTTTCTCTTCTGGCATCAATACTCCATTGAGGAGCCGTCCAGTTTAGTTTCAGTCTAAGAGAATGGACAATGGTCTGTGTTCCTCCAGCTGGCTTATTTTACAAGCATTAACGAACAATTAGCCAACACTGGCACCCCTTCCCTCTGTAATCCTGCAGTAGGATCACTAATCTCTACCACTAGCAGCTAATGATGAAGGTCTCTTAAGCTGAGCTTCTCATCCCAGCCAGTTCTTAACACTTGCATAAGTATGCTTTCTGAGGACGGGAGCCCCCTACTGCTATGCAGCCCAGGAACAAAAGCCCAGAGACATTTTTGAAGCGGCTGCTGTTCAATCAGACTTCTATGCTCCTGTTTGCCTTCCTCCTACAACAAACACCAGTGATCAGCAGAGGGCTCTGGGGGTCACAGAGGGCTCTGTGCTTCAGAGAGCATTATACAACCCCCATGTGCACAGGCAGACACCCTAAAGTGGGATGGAAATGTGGACTAAATAGAATCAAACAGCATTTCTCTGTGAGTCAGCTTTGATTTAGCATTGAATAACACTGTGTTTGAGACCACATTGTCATTAAAAATGTATATGGGAGAGGCAGATTTATCAAGAAACAGACACAGGGTAAGTCTTCGGTTCTCTGAATTTAATGGACCTTATATCCAATTGTCTCTCTCTAGTGGGGCAGAAAGCAATCCACTGTTTCCTTAGAACTCCTCTGTAGGGTCAAGATTTGAAGAAAATGCAGGGTCAGGACAAAAAATGCAAGAAATCCAACTGTAGAGTGGTAGAACCCCAGGGTAATAGCCCGGCTCAGGGTGCTGGTCCTTTGAAACTGCTTTTTCAGACTTGTGCGACTTCCTGGGAAATCTCACTGTGCTGGGGAAATTTGGAGGGGAGACTGGATCCCAAGAATGACATGTGGAAGGTGGTTTTGGTGGCACAGATGCTAGTGGGCTTCGGGAGTTAGGGTGGAAGGAACAAGATATGGCAGAGGAAGCCACAAAGCTCACAGGTACTGACTATAAACCAAGCATTAAGAGAAACCGAGCCACAGCTCAGCTGGAAACCTCATAAGCTGCTGGTGTGTTAGGAAGAATCAAGTAAAAGCAGCCACAGTCCCAGGATGAGGTGAAGAGATGACACAGTTCCTAAGATATAGGACCAGATGGGGGAACTGGGTAGCAAAGGGAAGCAGACATGGCTCTCTGAAGGAACATCTCCACCATCCAAGTGCCCCGCTCCCCACGTCTCTCGCCAGGTAGGGAACTTAGATATTTCCTTCCATAAGAAAATAAATAACCAAAGGCAAGCTATCCAGCAACAGTTTCTGAAAATGACCCCTTCCCCCTGTCAGTCATCTCTCTGTTTAATTTTCCCATCAGAATGCTGAGACATGACCTCCTTCCCCTCTGACATTCAGAGTTGCTGCCCTGGAGAGAGGAAGGAGTGGACAGACTCAGAGACTGACAGCCTGGAAGCTGAGTCCTATTCATAGCCAGTCGCTGACCCTCATGTGATCCTGTACAACTCACTTAACCTCTCTGCCCTTGTGCTTCCTACATATTCCACCAAGACAAAGCTACCTGCCCCTCCCTACCTCTGCAGCCCAGAGGTTGAGTGAGCAACTTCTGCAAAACATTTGAGAAAGCCATTGGTTAATATGAGGCTTGATCCATGGAAAGCCCTTCAAAAGACCCACCCTGTGATGGCACAGTAAAAAATAAAGATAGATTATAAAGCAGTAAAGTCTGGAGGCCGACAACCCACCATGGTAAGTTTGGTACTCATGAGGTTTCCAAGCAAGTCCTGGCAAAAGAATATTTGCCTTTTTCTTTCCTTTTGACATTGCTGAGTAATCTATTTCATTTAAGTAAGTGTTGGAACAAGAGTGGTAAAGTTTATTGTTTATTAATCCTCAGTTTGGAAAATAACAAGAGATCATTCGTTTTCGCACTCTTAAATATATGGTCTTCGCTGCCTCATGAATGAAGTCAGGCTCATTCTTAGTCTGTGTCTCCTCATGTGCCTGCTCCCATGATCTCCTCACTAAGTCCCACCATCTTTTCACATTTCTATCAAAGTCTCAGTCATCCCTCCCATGAAGGAGCCCCTCAAGATTGTGTACATGTTTGTAGGAATTACAGCGCCATGGGCCATAACCTGTGAGAGTTTATCCCCTTGTGTGTTTGTGTATGTGTATATATGTTGTGGATATGTAGTATGTGCATATATGTACCATGTGTCTAGAGGCCAGAATGCTGTTCTATTACTGCCTGTTTCATTCCTCTGCAATAGGCCCTCTCTCTGAACATGGAGCTAGGCATGTAGCCAAGAAGCCCTGGAGATTCTCTTGCTCTTTCCTCATAGCTCTGAAGTTAATGGAGTCCATGATGGGCTGTTATTGTGGGGGCTAAAATCCAAACCCAATCCAAGAGGAAGAGCAAAGCAAGTGTTCTCTTCATCACTCTCCAGCCAAGCAATTTTTTTCATATTGCATGTCTAAAACTTTCTTATAAATTTCTAAAGTTACAGTCTAGCACTGAGCCATCTCTACTTGCTAAGGCTGGCAACACAATCTCTGGAACACAGCAGGCACTTATAAACAACTGTTGAACAAAATATAAGTGATCGACCAAGTAATGACCCAATGCACAAACCATAGATCAACTTATTTTTAAAGAAAACTTTATGTCTATGAGTATATGTACCATGTGCATGCCTGGTTTCTATAGAAGCCAGAAGAGGGCATTGGATCCTCTGGAACTGGAGTTACAGACAGTTGTGAACCACCACATGGGTGCTGGGAAGTGAACTCAGGTCCTCTGTAAGAGCAGCCAGTTTTCTTAACCACTGGGCCACCTCTCCAGTCCCTCCACTGATTTTGGAATGTTTATATGTGCCAAGAACTGTAATAGGCCTTCTCTCAAGACAGAAACACAGAAACACATGTACATCTGCACATGTGATAGAGACCCAAACATACACACATGTAACACAGACACACACGTACATCCACACATGTACAAAGTGAAGGTAAGATATTTGTGCTTTCTAGAAGCTTCCAACCTAATGGGGAAGGCTATGCTTTTGCATCCAAGCCACATAAGTGTGCTAACTTATCTCATGTGGATGTAACAGGAGGAAAGAGGTGACCAGGAGCCAAAGTGATTCTACTGCATCCTCTGCTCCTCCACCCCCAGCCTTCCCTACACTCAAACTCACCCAGTCTGATGGTTCTCATCCAAGTTACACTTTATTAGCCAAACCATGAGGCCCACAAATCTATGTGTTACTACATGGGAAAAGCATTGTTACCTTCTAAAGTAGAAGGACATACAACATATGCAGCCTCACTTAGAAAAGGGCACTAAACTTAGGGGAAGTTCTTGGGGGAAGAGTGGAGAAATTCAAGGCCTTCTGTGTGAACTTGGACCCCTCCATGTTATTCCAGAACTTGTCCTTATCTCTGTCTTCACTGACTTGGCTAACCTGCCTATTCCACAAATGGGAGGTTTCAGGCTACAAGGAAAGTAAAACACATGTCTATTATCAAAACAAAGACTGTGTTGGGTGCCTTACAAGATGCAAATGGAGTACTTAGCCAGGAGGGTCAGGAGAAGTCCCTTTACTAAGAATGTGCACACTGTAGAGTATGATAGATAGATAGATAGATAGATAGATAGATAGATAGATAGATAGATAGATAGATAGATAGATAGATGTTGGGAACCATGAGAGCCCTGAGATAAACATCTTGCCCCAGCTAATTGAGAACCCTGAGATTAACATCCTGCATGACAATCACAAGGATCCGGCTTGGCCCTGAGAAAAGAACATTCACGGAAATCCACCCCCTCCCCACCTGTCACCCTGGAGCTCAACCCCTGAAGATTTTGTAACTTTCCATCTCCCTCCTTCCTCTCCCCCTCTCCTCCAAGATTTTTGCTTTAAATATGCTCTGCTCCACTAAGTAAACGACTCTTGACAAGCAATGCTTCCTTGAGTCCTGTCTTCTCTCTCGCCCGTTCTTATTCCAGGTTGTGGTCCTCCTCCCTCCCCCGAATAATTTGACCTGCAGGTCAGGTCAGGTGGCGCCCAACGTAGGGCTCGAAGCACGGACCCCTCCAGAAAGACCCCCAGAATGAGCGCTCAGTCATCGGCCAGAAGATTCAGACCTGTCACCCGCAGATCGTCTCTTCTTAGGTAAGTCAGTCTGTCTCATATTTCAGAATGGGCCATTCCTTGTCTAAGGAGGCAACCTTTATAAAGGACCTCAAAACTTTACTCAGAGAGAGAAGAATAAGGGTTAAAAAGAAAGATTTAATTGAATTTTTCATTTTTATTGATGAGACATGTCCTTGGTTTATGATTGATGGGCCAGTTATCCACCCCAAGAAATGGCAGAAGGTTGGTTGTGAACTTAATGAAAAAATAAAACTTGAAGGAGACAAAGCAGTCACGGCAATGATCTTTACATTTTGGGGTCTCATCCGAGACATTCTTGAGGGTGCTGATTCCGATTCAAGGAAACGTCAGCTCCTCTCAGTTGCAGAACTCTGTCTCTCACAGTCCCGGCCTAGGTCCCGTCCCCCTTCTCATCCGCCCTCTCGCTCTCCATCTCAGGCCTCTATTTCCTTTACTCTCATTGATATGCCACAGGAGGACTGTCAGATTCTGCCCTTGCCTGCTGCAGCTCCCGCTGCTCCCCTCTATCCACCTCTCCCCTCACAGGTCCCTCCGGTTCCTTCCCCTTGTCATCATCCTCCTCCCCATGACGACCCTTTCTCTGCTGCGGAGAAGGGCCTTTCTAAACCTCTCTGCGCTCCAGTCTTCTGCCAACCGTCTGCGCCCATAAAACCCATTTCTTCTCCCTCTGCCCCCACTGCCTTCCTCGCAACTCCCGAACCGCTCGACCCTGGCGATGCTGCAGCCCTTGAGGAGGAAGCGGCCCGTTACCATTCTGAAGATTGGCCTCCCCTAACCCTGTCCTCTGCCCCTCCCCTGCCTCCTGACATCGCCTCTGCCCTTCCACCTTCTTTCTTAGACATGAAGACTAACCTCATCTCCCAAATCCAGGAACTGACCGAGATTCTTCAACTCCAGGAACGCTTTTCTCACCTTTCAACTCTCTGCTCTTCCTCCTCTAACGCTCATCCCTGTCTCTCACAGCGCCCCTCAGTCCACTTGGCTTTTCTTGTCACTCGTTCTCAGACTACTCGCGAGCCCGCTCCTGCCTCTAGTCCTCGTCCGCCTCAACCGCCTGTCACTTGGTCCGAGACACGCCCATCTGCTCCAGCCTCTGCTCCTTCTTCTACCCCTTCTCACCT
>NW_022196905.1:98908646-98909712 GCF_008632895.1 Mastomys coucha
CTTGAGTCCTGTCTTCTCTCTCGCCTGTTCTTATTCCAGGTTGTGGTCCTCCTCGCTCCCCCGAATAATTTGACCTGCAGGTCAGGTCAGGTAGATAGATAGATAGGTAGGTAGGTAGGTAGGTAGGTAGGTAGATAGATAGATAGATAGATAGATAGATAGATAGATAGATAGATAGATAGATAGAAAAGAATGAGGGGCTTAGAAGCAAGAGGATACAACATTACTAAAATCAGAGAAGAGGGGAAAGCCCATGTGTACACAGTAGGAAAAAAAAATCAGTATTTCTGAAGGTGATAAACAAATAAGGAGTTAGAGGCAAGATACAAATATGAACATGAATGGATGTGTTGAGGGAACAAATTCACTGTCAGGGTAACAAGGAGCCAACAGAAACTGCTCAGAGAAGCAGCCTGGCTGTTGATGTAAGAGTAAGACCCAAATCTCCAAGCTGGTGCTGCCTTCCTTTGACTGTGGGCTCCAAGCACACCGACATGCTACCGTCATGTTCCACTGCCTTTGCCTGCCTTCTCTTTAGAACAGAGCTTGTTGCTTGTGTGCGGTGGCTCTGGGGTGTTTTCACTCTGTCTTGGCTGTATCATGTCATCAACCTAAAAATAGATGCTAATTAACAAGGTTATTTCTAACTTACGTTGTTAAAAGACAGGAAGTAGTGATGAATTGCAGAGTATGAAATTAACCAAGGACAGAACCAAATTCCAGTTCAAAATTCCCACCTTGCCAATATTCTATTCACTAAATAGCGTCTGTTTTTCTAAACCAGACAGTCATTATCCAAATTTCCTCTCCCGGATGTGATAATATAGTGAGATAAGACATGCCCCAACAGAACACAAATTGGCTTTTGGAGTCTAGATGCTATGTGGAGTGTTGGGATGGGCAGAGCAAATATCTCACTCTATTATCTGCTGTCTCTGAACCAACAGATTACATGGTTCACTGGCTAGCTGAATAACTTTTAGACAGTTTGTTCATGTCTATTTACACATATGCCATAGAAATATATTAACAGCTGAGAAACAGCTGTAAAAATTACATACTGAGG
>NW_022196905.1:98909761-98910562 GCF_008632895.1 Mastomys coucha
GGGTAGACAGGAGCAATGCTCACTCCATGTATGTTTCTGTAAGGGAGACAAAAGTTTCATATGACAAAGGAAGTGGACAATATACACACGCGCATCCAGATGTCACTCAGATGTCACTCAGCAGGACAGGGGCCAAGTGAACACTACAAAATCTCCTAGGGACCTCTCTCATATCTCTGGGACATGGCTTTAACATGCAATCTTTATAACACTAGTGCTAAGATACATATTTGTACTCTAAAATATCTCACTGAGAAATGGAGATCTCTATATAAAGTAAGCTACTGTTTGTGTTCATTCACTCACTGTAAGAATAATGGAAATGTTCCAACTTATGCTTTTTCTTAAATAATGAAATTTTTATTTCTCTGCTCAATTTTAATCTCCTCTCCCAGTCACATGTATTTCTCATAAAATATATTAACAAATAGGAGATTTTTCTAGTTACAATGACATTGTCATTGTTTGTTTTAAAAATAAATAACAGACTTACAGAAATTTTTCTTCAGATAAATGCCAGTCATCGCTCTGTTGGATTACAGACTGAATGTGTATAGGAAGATGGACAGATGGGCAGCCTCAGTGCCATGTCACCCTGGCATTAACAACAGCAGTGATCACTCACATGCATGCTGGGGTGCACATACTCCATCTCCTTTCAAAGACTCAGAGGTGCCAGCCACCCCTCCTAGAACACCATCTCCCTAAGCTATCCCCATTTGAACCCCAAGATATGCTGGGGTTCTCCACGGGTCCGTCCTGACATGCTGGGGTTCTCCACGGGTCCGTCCTGACATGCTG
>NW_022196905.1:98911141-98922686 GCF_008632895.1 Mastomys coucha
CGGGTCCGTGCTGACATGCTGGGGTTCTCCACGGGTCCGTGCTGACATGCTGGGGTTCTCCACGGGTCTGTGCTGAATACATGACAAATAATACATGACGAATACATGACGAATACATGACGAATACATGACGAATACATGACGAATACATGATGAATACATGATGAATACATGACGAATACATGATGAATACATGACGAATGCCCTCTCTTATCTACTTTGCTCATTATCTTTAGATCCCATACTTTCAGTTATAGCCCATGAATCCTAAGTATGTATCATCTTTGCTTGGAGTAGAGATCACTTATCTGCAGTTCACATTTGATACACAGACATCTCTCTCAATCTAAGACACCTGAAACCCTCTCTTCCAAAGCTCTCTTTCAGTTCTTAATCCCAGGACCATCACTACCACCCTTCCACTCAGACAAGTCTAGACTCTAGTGGGTGGCCTTGACGCACCATCTTCCCCAGTTCACCTCATACTCCCATGTTTGTCCTTCCTCTTTTGACTTTCTATGACTTCTGTCCCTGAAGCCTACCTCTCACAGCATTATGATCGACTATCCCCTTCCCCATGGCTACATCTTCCCTATAGTGTGGGAAAGCATACTATCTTAAAGTACAGATATCCACTTATGCACAGCCCAAAGTTCTTCAGAGCGCCATGCCCATTGCATTGAAACACTACAGTCTTTGACAGAATCTTGTTTGGTCTTTCTCCAGCTTCTCTCTACTCCCTTCAGCCCAGTTACAGCTCACCTGCCATGCCCCCTGGTGGGCACCGGCCTGTGATGCTCTCCCCACTCTTTTCTTTTTTAATTAGATATGTTCTTTATTTACATTTCAAATGTTCTCTCCTTTCCTGGTTTCCCCTTTGGAAAAAAACCCTATTCCCTCGCCCCTCCCCCTGCTCACCACCCCATCCTCTCCCGCTTACTGGCCCTGGCACTCCCCTACACTGGGGCATAGAACCTTCACAGAGCCAAGGGCCTCTCCTCCCATTGATGACCGACTTGGCCATCCTCTGCTATACATATGCTGCTGGAGCCATGAGTCCACCCTGTGTACTCTTTGGTTGGTGGTTTAGTTCCCAGGAGCTCTGGGGGCACTAGTTAGTTCATATTGTTGTTCCTCCTATGGGGCTGCAAAACCCTTCAGCTCCTTGAGTCCTTTCTCTAGCTCCTTCATTGGGGACCCTGTGCTCAAACCAATGGATGAATGTGAGCCTCCACTTCTGTATTAGTTGGGCACTGGCAGAGCCTCTCAGGAGACAGCTATATCCGGCTCCTGTCAGCCAGCACTTGCTGGCATTCTCTTGAATGCCTTCTATACTTTGCTTTCTTCCTAGACTCCAGTCCACATCCTTCCTGTTTAGTCTCCTTGTTTCTACTTTGCTTTTATTTTGTTTGTTTGTTTGTTTGTTTGTTTGTTTTTCAAGACAGGGTTTCTCTGTATAGCCCTGGCTGTCCTGGAACTCACTCTGTAGACCAGGATGGCCTCGAACTCAGAAATCCGCCTGCCTCTGCCTCCCAAGTGCTGGGATTAAAGGCGTGTGCCATCACCGCCCGGCCCCTCTACTTTGCTTTTAGACATGAACTCAAGTATCCCTGAGGCTCTTTCCTTCAACTCTGCACTCCTACACAAACTACTCCATGCCACTTCAGACTGAGTCAGAGCTCTGGCTTTGTGGCATTCTGGGACATGTAGAGAGCTCTTTGTAAGTTTAGATTGCCGTTAGCTGTGGGTTGCTTGCTGTCTTGATTATGTTAAAATATGTTCTTTGTATCCTAGACTCTCCAGGACTTTTATTTTAAAGGGGGTGTTGGATTTTTGTCAAAGGCCTTATCTACACCTGGTGAGATAGTCATGTGGTTTTTGTCTTTCACTCTGTTTATATGGTGGATTACTATATCGATTTATATATGATGAACCATCCTGGAATCTCTGGGATGAAGCCTACTTGGCCATAATGGATGATCCTTTTTATGTGTTTATGCATTTGGTTTGTAAGTATTTTAATGAGAATTTGAAGTATGGAGGATCTGAGAGGAGGTAGATGAGAGGAGGCTGTGATCAGAATATATATTGAATGAGAAAATGTTTTCAGTAAAAATATGTCTTCCTTTATTTCTTACTAGCTGGCTTTCCTCATATTAAATTGTTGCCAGGTTTGAGTATGTTGATCAAAATCACCATTGCTTGTGGGTCACCCACTTTCCATTGTTCTTTGTTCAAAGGGACATAAGCAGATTGCTAGCAGGTGTAAGTAAGGAATTCTAATTATAGGCACCATTTTTTGTTATTTTTGCCAAACTCACATCCACCCCCAGCCTAATGTCTATTTCACCTGGTACCCAGGAAGCAAGTATTCCTGGTCACTTTTATCTTTGCACTGAATACCAATACAAAATTATATAAAGGAATTCTATGAAGAAATGTCCTATCTATGAATTCAGAAATTAGAATGATTGACTTCCAAGCTTTATTGCAATGTCTTTATTGCTACATGTTGCTGGTGCAATTATTCAAAGGCAAGTCTTGGCTAAGTTTAGAAACCAGCTACCTTCCCTTTTTTCTGCTCACCTGCCCAAGCTGCAGTCATGAAGACCATCTACAGGAGCAGAAGACAATCTGTGGTTGCTACGGCAACCAGCCTCATTCTAAGCATTCTTCAGTATCTTCCTCCGGAGTGTTTGATGTAAGAAGATGCTATACCTTAGGAACACCACGCTCACTTTCTCTGATTAACTATGAGAAAATGAAGAGTCTTGTCTTGAGGGGTCTGGAGGGGCAAATCCTCTGCACAGACATCACTGCCAGTGCAGTCTAATCCTCTGCACAGACATCACTGCCAGTGCAGTCTCCATTCTCTCAAGGCGGGTGGCCACAAGCACAGGCAAATACTGAAAGGAAAGTCCCTGCTTCTCCCAGCTCATCCCATCTAGCTCAATCTGGACTCAAATGCATAGCAGACTAGATGTATAATAGCCCAGACTTGTGTTGTGTAGCACCTATTATTTGAGACATGAGATTTGGAAAATTTCTTGCTGTTGGGGTAAGGAACTAGATTCTTTGTGGCCTAGTAAAATAGTAATAGCAAGCACACTGCTACCATTGGTGATTTTGAGTCTACTGGGTTGTTCTGTATTTAAAAACTTGACATATGTCTTAAAGGTAAAACAGATATTTATTTCAAGTATTAAAACACTGTACACAAAACAGGGCCCCATATGATTGACAGTTGCAGCTATATTTCCCCCTGTAGCTCAGTTGAAAGCAGGAGACAGCAAAAGTATCTGCCAGTAGCTGGGAGCTCTGGGAACAGGCAGAGGAGGAGGTGAGGCTCTGTGGTAAATCCATCAGAAGGTATGGTTATTGAGCATATACATAGTATGAAAAACACAGAGGAACACAGGCACACTTCTGCCTCAAGGGCCTCAAAGAGCTAACAAGAACTTCAAAAACTGGGGGCTGGAGAGGTGGCTCAGAGGTTAAGAGCACTGACTGTTCTTCCAGAGGTCCTGAGTTCAATTCCCAGCACCCACATGGTGGCTCACAGCCATCTGTAATGGGATCCAATGCCCTCTTCTGGTGTGTCTGAAGACAGCTACAATATACACATATAAATAAAATATTTTTTAAAAAAAACAACTGAGAGTGGAACCCCTGGGTACAATAGGGGAAATAGTTAATGAGATTTGGAGATACTGAAGAAGAGATGTTTGTAATACTAACCCTTTCAGGAAATCAGTTTGCTGAAGTTGGTTTTTTGGCTACTTCGTGAACATGCCCACAGATCAAGGGTGGTTGTGTTTGCTGTCCCCATTTGTTCTAACAAAAGCACTTTTGGTTCCTAGGAAGAGGTAACGTGTCTGAGATTATTAATATAATTGAAAAACCCCGTGTCACAATGTCCATAAGCCAGTGTCCATTAACTTGAAGCCAAGTTAGTGAGTTAAATATCCTGTCTATGAGGCTCTTCAGCGATACTTCCTTTGAAAATACCTCATAGTTGGCCTGGTGGTTGTTGATGGGCTGTGAGGCATGCAAGATTGCATGCATTTATTTTCTTATGCTAGGTCCACTCTGCCCACAAAGGTTACACCCAGTAGGACCATCCCACCTTTCAGTTCTCACCATGGTGATTCTGTTTCTCTGAGAGTAACACTTGACCTCCCATGTTCATATAGCCCCTCACCTGTAAGACCCTTCTACAGTTGTGCTCAAAGCTAAGCTTAGTTTGGACTATCATAAACTCCTGCCTTTTTTGAATATGAATTTATCATGCCAATTCAAATATGAAATTAACTTTTTAACATTGTGAAAGGAGTCAAGTAATTAAATTATAAGCACTTCTTAGAGTAAAGCTTGCAAAATTCATTGCTAAAAAGCCATCCCACTCCAGGCTTTCTCTCTAGAGATCTGTCACATGCAGGGAGGTTTGCTCTGCCATGCAGCTCCACCTGAGGATGTGGCTTGTCTCTGACAAAAAGCCATATGGTTTTAGGAAAGGGGTGTTCTTTACTTTGTTATATTTATATTGCCTGTGATTTTGGATATCTTAGTTACCCTAAGATACTTGAGAAGTTAGAAATCAAGATGACCATCTTCACAAAGTGTGACATCTGGACTTAAATTATGCTTATATGCATGCTTTATTCTCGGTGTATCTTGATAAGACATTCATAAATTAAACAGGTGAGTCAGTAATTTGTGAAGTGTTTTTTAAATGATTTTTTATGAATCTCTCACTGTGCTGCAAACACTATACAGTTATAAATTGCAGGAGCCCTGGTCTCAGCACACTCATACTCTAGAACAAAGTGAGAGCAGCTCTCATTTTCATGGGGTGTGAGCAGACACAAGCTGGTCAAATAGTTAAATATTCGGCAGCCTCAGAAAAAATGTAACCTAGATATCAAAATAAGGTAGTTTGGGGATATTGCATAGATAATTATTCAAATATGAAATGAACTTTTAAACACTGTGAAAGGAGTCAAGTAGTTGAAGCAGACACACTTCTTGGAGTAAAGCTTGGAAAATAAAAATCTTAATTGTAGTTTTGTTTCTGTTGCTGTGATTAAAAAATAATAATAAACTTGACAAAAGGCAACACATGAGAAAATGGATCACTCAGGTCACAGTCCCAGGTTCCAGTCTGTTACAGCAGGGAAGTCAGAGCAGGAAGAATTTAACATCCAGTCACATCACACCCATAGTCAGCAGAGAGAAAGAAGAGCAGCCATGCTTAGCACTCAGCTCTGTGTACTCTTTCAGTCCAGAGCCCCTAACCAGGGAATAGTGCTGTTTGCCTTCAGAATGATTCTTCCCACATCAAATGAACTGATCAAGAGAATCTATCTCTGGAGTAACCAGAAACTTGCCTCTTAGTTAACTGCACATCAGTCAAGTTGATACCAATATTACCCGTCACCAGTCTACCACTGTCAACTTGACACCCAATTGCATCTCCTTTTGACTTGTTTAATTTCCAGATGAAAACAATAACCAGGCCATGGTTCCGCCTCATTTGACATAGCTGCCCTATACACAACCACAACTTGGGTATTTTTCTCAAAATAGGTGGTACATATTAAAAAGTGATAAATAGCTGAGATACAAGAGAGTTCCAAGCAGACAGAATAATAGGACAAAACCCCGAAAGGATAGAGCCACAGACTGAGATCAACTAGAGCTCATACACATCTCCTCCTTCTTCCTTCTCCTCCCTCTCCTTCTCCTCCCCTTGTCTTCTTCCCCCTTCTCCCTCCCCCTTCTTCCTCTCTCCTCCTCCTCCCCAACCTGTGGCATCAGCAGAAGCCTTTGTCAATACTCCAGCCTGAAAACACACCCGCCTATCCCCTCCCTCAACCAGGATCACACTGTTCAACACATTACATCCATTCCATGGGATCTTCTATCCTTGCACACTGCTCCAAGACTACTCATTGTCTTCAGGACACTCGGGATGGGAGCTTAGAAAACACAGCCACCCCTAGGACAGTTTGAGTATCTGCAGACTCTATGGAAGAAAGGACAATTTCTAATCCCAGGAACCAAGCCTTAGAAGACACATGGTTTTCAGTTCAATGTGTCCACATGTGGGCAGCAGAAGAATGACCGCAATGCTTTTCTATGCAAAGGGTCGACTGAGCAGAAGAGAGCTACGTGAGCCCCGCTGAATACGGCTGCCACATTATTAGGAAAAACTAATGTCTCATCCTCATGAAACTATGTGGGGAGCAAGCAGATGGGTTGCACTGGGATATCCAGTGTAGTTGTCACACCAACATGTTTGTGAGAGCAAAAGACACACCTGTGCTCAAACACCTTCAGTTGTTACCTCTAACCACGATCTCCTGTTGCCATTCTTTGTTCTGTGTTTGCATGGGCTCGTGTCTGGGTTTACTGTTTGCTATAAACCATGCAGTCAGTTATAGGTCAGGCAGTACCCCAGGAACTGTAAGTATGGCAGAAGCAACACGAGAGAGAGTCTCCCCATGAAGCTCAGTGCAGCTAAATGTGTTAATTCTGGTCCACCCCTCTCAGGTCAGACTAAACTCCAGTCTTCGTGACATCGTCTAGTGACAAGGTTCCTTTTGAAGAATGACCACTTCCTTCTCTGCTTTAAGTTATCCTAGTAGGAAAATAATAACAGGATTTTCGTTAATATAAAAATCTGAAAAAGTTTTACAAAACATATTTTGCCATAAATCAAAATCACACCAGCAAAAGGTGTGTTCTTAACTCTCATATCAAAAGCATAGCAGTTTAAAATACAGAAAACTGGGTTTAACTGGCTCAGATTGTAAATAGAGTATAGGAGATGTGCATCCCCCACCTACTAATCTTTTCGAGCATGACCAAATGCTTTCAATTACTGCTCCTTAGCACTGTCCTTCAATTACTGCTCCTTAGCACTGTCCTTCAATCTGAGCTTTGAAGAGGTCTTCTCTTGACAATACTTTATGCAAAGGATGAACCCAGCCCCAGCTTCCACAAACTTTCGCACCTAATGCACCTGATAAACTTCAGCATGTCTCATGCTAAACCCACCAAATTGAGTCACATGGTAATTCTGTGTTTGGTACAGCCTCTCTTGTACCTTGTTGGGCTGGCCTTGAACTCCTCATTCTCCTGCCTTACTCTCTAATGCCGGGAAGATTACAGGTACACGTCACCACACCTACCTTAACACTGGAAAGTTTTGATGGGTGGAGTAGCCTTCTCGTGAAACCGTTGTCCCTAGCCCAACAATGCCACTGGGCATGCACTCACTGACGAGTGGAAAAGATGATCTCAAGGAAGAAGAGCGAAACCACGGTCCCCAGCCTAGGAGGGACGGAAAGGGGTCCAGTAGCTGCAAGGATGCAGGTTGGTGAAAGGGAAAAGTCCTCAAACCCTCCAGCACAACAGTCAACTGTGGCTAATGCTAACTGGTTATGTCTGCTAATGCCAACTAGCTGGTTATGTCTGCTAATGCCTACTAGCTGGTTATGTCTGGTAATGCTGACTAACTGGTTATGTCTGGTAATGCTGACTAACTGGTTATGTCTGGTAATGCTGACTAACTGGTTATGTCTGGTAATGCTGACTAACTGGTAATGTGTGCTAATGCTAACTGGTTATGTCTGCTAATGCTGACTAACTGGTAATGTGTGCTAATGCTAACTGGTTATGTCTGCTAATGCTAACTGGTTATGTCTAGTTATGCCAACTAACTGGTTATATCTGCTAATGCTGACTGGTTATATCTGTCTGCTAACGCTGACTAACTGGTTATGTCTGCTAATGCTGACTAACTGGTTATGTCTGCTAATGCTGACTAACTGGTTATGTCGGGTAATGCTGACTAACTGGTTATGTCAGTCTGCAGTAAACTGGCATAGGTTTGAATGTTCCACACCCAAAGAAACTGCGCAGGTGTCACAGTGATCCTTACCAAGTCATTATGCATTTTTACATGTGTATCAAACTACCTTACTGTGTCCAGGTGATGCCCCGTATCCATGGTCATCCCCACAACCCAAGCCTGGTGGATGCCATATCGCACTGATAGGCCATGAGTGCTGAAATTAGCGTATGCTTGATCTAGGTTACAAGCTTTGAAATGTGGAGCCTTATTTCTCTTAGATCCAAGCTTTCATTTTCTCATTGTATAATGGAGGTAATAAAGTTATTTAGGGGGTTAAATAAAGAGTACAGGGCACAAAGTAAGAATTCAATCAACAGTAGCTATTTTTAAATTCTTCATAAACACTTACTGATTGAATGGTCTACAAGAAATGGCGAGGTCCTGCAGCTAATTTCTGAGCTTAACTGGCATCTTCCCTGTTCACATCCTGTGTCCTCTTTCTGTGCCATGTGGAGCCATTGACACAGCAGATGACCATTTCTGCTGGCTAGCCAGTGTCTCTGCTTCTATTCTAACTGCTGCTCCCTGGATAATCACTAAGCATCTCATCTCCATGTACTTCTCTTCTTTGGATTGACAGAACAAAAGCCAACTCCCCACCTTCACCACCCACTCCGGCTTTGTAGAGGTCTATGCTCACACACTTCCTGACCATGGGTATAGCCAGTGTCTGTGAACATGGCTAGTAAACTGTAATCCCTAAGAACAGGATGATAAACTAAGTTTAGTCCATGATAGGAAGAAAAGAAGAGACAAAACAGCTTAACAAAATCACAAATGTATTCCATATTTTGAAAGCTGTAAGTCCTAAAGAGGTCAGCATGATTCTGTCTTACGGTGTCAAGAAGAAGTAACCTGAAGACTATAAGCAAGAAGATATAAGACGGCCAACATGAACCCCTCATCTTAGTGGGGTGGGAGGGAGGGGTGGGAGGAGGGTGAAGATGGAAGAAGGTATACTGACTTCTTCTCAGAAAAAATATACCCGTGTGTCAAATCATGGGATCTATCCCTTCCCTTAGCCATAGGTCAGTGAATTTGGGCTTCCACGTGCTACACTGGCCATTTCCCAGTTCCCTGACAACCCAGACTGGACCAGAAATGGGAATTAACCCAGTTAAACAGAATTAAGATGTGGAAAGTTGAGTTATATGCCTTTGCAACATAGAGTCTTCACAGGTCCAGGCCATAGCTACACAGAGATGCCATCAGTGAACAAGACTTTTTAAAGACAGGGATAAAGGTCATGTGGAGCTGAATGTAAGGATGGATCTGCTGGGCAGGGGATTTAGCTCCGTGGGAGAATACTTGCCTGGCATGTGCAAGGCCTTGAATTGACTGGTTTCTCAACACACACACACACACACACACACACACACACACACACACACAAAGGTCTGTTCTGTGAACATGGATGGAATTAAAATATTAAATGCCTAAATAAGAAGAACCTTGAAAAATGGTAATGTTAGCAAAATAGCCCTCTATATTTAGAACAGAAGAGCAAGGGGCTAAAGTTAATTATTAATTAGTAAATAGCAAACAGAAAATATAGTTGTTAATAAAGACTTTAAATCATAAGTAATAAATATATCAAAGAACCAAGAGAAACTATACCCAAGTAATTTAATGAAGCATTATAGTGACAACCAAATAGAGAATCATGATAGAAGCATATATATGTATATATATGCACATATAAAAATTATATAAAATGCATAAATATATAACATATATAACATGTAAATGTATAAAAGATATGGCATATATAACATATATTTCATATATGTTCATATATATAATTTATATATGAATCATAAAATTCTCAAGTTTGGAAAATAGAACTGAAGAAAAGAGCTGTGCCTGAGCTCAGCAGTAGATCTGAGAGGCCATAAGGAAAAGGAAATTCAAAGAGACAACAAGACGAGTTATCCAATCCAGAGAACTTAGTCCTGCAGAGATGACTCAGGGAAAATGAACAGACATCCACAGATCTGTGTCACAGTGTTGGCCTTGCTCACGGATACCTAATGGACTCTAGAGGAAAAAGTGAAGGGCGATGTGCCTGAAGTCATCATCAATGAAAATTCCCAAATCAGAGGAAAATATTAACATCTCAGCAAGGTCCTAAGAGGAAACCTGAAAGAGACGCAGACCTAGAGACAACATAATCAGAATATGGATGGTCACAGACAAAAAGAAAACCCTGCTCATTAACAAAACAGTGCAGACCAGGAAGCATTAGAATGACTCATTCAAATTTTCCAAAAGAGAAAAGAATTCAGTCCATCATTCTATATTCCACAAAACTGTCCTTCAAATTAATGGCATATTAAATATATCCCCAGGTGAACACACACTGAGAGGATTCATTTCCAACACATCTCACAGAATTCCTGAATGTAGATTCTAAGATTGAAAGAGGGTACTGCCAAACAGGAAGTGAAACCACCCAGAAAATTAAATCAAACAGGAAAGAAAAGAGATAGCTAATGAAACCAGGATTTGTTTATTTGAAAAAAAATCAAGAAAATTAACAAAGCTTCCTGTGGCTAGACTATCCATGAAAATACTGCTAAAGACAAGTGTTACCAAAGCCAGGACAAACTGACAAATAACTCAGATATGGCAAAAACAGAAACGGAATTGAAATTCAGCTACTCCAAGGAATAGATGAAACAGATAAATTTCTGGAAAATTACAAATTCCTCAAACTATCTCCACCTTAACAACTGTTTCCTGTTGATCCACATATATAGAAGAAAAGATGAGTAAGTAATTTAAAAGTCTTCCTGAATAAAGTCCATAAGCTATCAGTTAAATTCTTTCACAAAATAGGGGAGTAAGTTTTCCATTCGTCTCCTTAAGCTGGCATTGTCCTGATACGCCAGAAAGACTTGGCAGGAAAAGACAACTAGAATCCAGAGATGCACAAGGGGATCTAACGTAATCGTGGAGAAATTACCTGAGGAATGGCTGACAGTCCAAAGATCAACATGCAGAATACACCAATTAATAAAAGGCAAACAGTATACCTCTGCTTGAATTAACACCAAAAATGCATTGGACAAAACTTAATATTCACACATGATTAAAAACAAACAAACAAAAACCTTTTGACAAATTAGAAAGGATGGAAGGAAAGATTGCTTCAGAAGCAATGATCTAATGACAAAAGGCTGGCTGCTAAGATCAAGAAGCAGGCAATGGTGGCTATTTCTATTACTTCTGATTTACTGGAGGTTGTAGACAGTACAACCAATCAAAAAAAGAAAAAAGAAACCAATCGAATATCTTAGTGAAATGAAAAAATTAACTGTCCTGTTTCATAGATAGGGTTCTGTTAAAATTTTAAAAATCTTCTAAAAATCTTTTAAAACTCCACTGAAACTAACAAATAAGGCATATAAGACCACAGGACATATGAATAATGTATCAAGAAAACTAATTAATAGCAATTAATTAAAAATAAACTTAAGAAGACAATTTCAAGTTGAGCATGGCCAAGTAGGCCTACAATCTCAGCACTGCAGACTTAGAGAAGGGGGCAGGAGGGGGAAGAAGAGAGAGAAGGAAGAAAGGAAAAGGGGGAGGAGGAAGAGGGAGAAAAGGAAGAGGGGGAGAAGA
>NW_022196905.1:98924707-98981340 GCF_008632895.1 Mastomys coucha
GGGGGGAGGAAGAAGAGGAGGAGAAGGAAGGGGGAGAAGGAAGGGGGAGAAGGAAGAGGGGGAGAAGGAAGGGGGAGAAAGAGGAGGAAGGGAGGAGAAAAGGAGGAGGGGAGGGGGAAGAGGAAGCAGAAGGAAGAAAGGAGGGGAAGAAGGAGGAGAGAGGAAGGGAGGAGGAGATAATAATAATAGAATGTGTTATTATTATTTAGAACCATTTTTCTATGCATTGGAAGGTTTGATATTTCTAAGGCAGCAACTCTTCCTTCTAAATTAATATAAGTCAACATAAACTTAATCAAAACTCCATTGAGAACTTTACAAAAATTGTTTATCTTATTTAGATGGAAACACAAAGAATCAAGACCAGAGGCCTGAAAAACAAGTCACCTGATTCCAAACAGCCCCAGGGCTGGTACAGACAGACACACAGACTCCAATGAAGATGTGAAGCCACAGTCCCAGGGCTGGTACGGACAGACACACAGACTCCAATGCAAACTCCAATCCATGAGCAACAAGATTATCTGGGAAGTCAAAAGTGGATTCTCAACAGATACTGCTGGAATAATTAGCAATCATACGATAAAAAGCAAGATTTTGATTGTTTATAATTATATTCATTTATTTTCCTATGATGAGTATTTTCTCTGCATGTATGTCTGTGTACCACATCCATGTCTGTTACCCATGGAGGCGAAAGAGGGCATTGGATCCCCTGGGACCATTACTGATGGTTGTGAACTGTAATGTGGATCCCTTGAACCAATCGCAGGTCCTCTGGAAGAGCGTGCAATGTTCTTAATGCCTGAGTCATCTCTGCAGCTCTGACTCTGATCTTTGGGAGACAGGAGGGACAGAAACAGGACACCTAGATTGTCATCCCCCACAACCCCACAGGCCAAGCCTAACTTAAAATGGATTGCAGATCTAAGTATTAGATTTGAAATTAAAACTTCATAAGGAACAGAGAGGAGTAAATCTTTGCAAGCCATACAGCAGGCAATGCTTTCATAAATATAACATCAAAAGCAAAATCCATTCAGGGGAAAAAAAAGAAATCTTTTGTTCTCCCAAATGCTATTAATAAAATGAGAAGTCAAGCCACAGACTGACCACAAAAGACTTTCGCACAGAATATAGGAAGAACTTTAATGAGTCAATAATAAGACAAAAAGGGTTAGTGGATAAAGGAGTCGAATGAACAGTTTACTGAAGCAGATACACGAGTGTAATGTGCATATAAAAGGACCCTAAAGTACTGTACCATTAGTCATCAAACAAAGACAAACTAAAATGGTTGCAAACGCTCAGGCTAGGACCTGTGCTACCCCTAGGCTGTCACTACACATTCATTAAAATGGCTGCCATTAAGGGCTGTGGTCACACCTTTAATCCCAGCACTGGGGAAGCAGAGACAGGAGAATCTCTGTGAGTCTGAACTGATGTGCAGAGTGAATTCCAGGACAGTCAGGGCTATACAGAGAAACTTGGGAGGGAGGGAAGAAGGGGGGGGGAGGAGAAGTAGGAGGAGGAGGAGGAGGAGAAGAGGAGGAGGAGGAGGAGGAGGAGGAGGAGGAGGAAGAGGAGGAGGAGGGAGGGGAAGGGGAGAGGGGAGAGGAAGGAGGGAGGGGAGGAGAGAAGAGAAGAAAAACAAAATAGTTATGAAGTACTAAACATTAACATTAAGAATATTAATTAATTAAGAACATTAACAATAACATTAAGATACCAGACCCCATGTAGACTGTTGTGGCCATTCTGGGAAAACACTTGGCACTTGTCTTTAAGTTAAACAGAAATCTTCCATAGTCCTCAGCAACCACCAACTCTTAGAGAGGTACCTACCAAGGAGAAACCAAAATGATTGGCTGCACAGAGGTCTTTATACGAGCACCCACAGCCACATTACTTACAATGTGGAAAGCTTGGGGTGAGGGGAAACTCAAACCTCCATTGGTGAGGAACAGATAAACCAGTGTGGTATGTCCATGAGCGGAATGCTCTCAGCAAAGAAAAGGGGTGATTAGCACTGTGCTGAATAAGAACAGGCAGTGAACAGAGTTAAGAGGCAGAGATGGATAGGGAAGGGGGTTGAATTGAAAAAGGCTAAGGCAGAGTTCATGCCCTCTTTGAAATGAGTTCTTCCTCAGGGAATGGAGTTCCTAGGAATAACAAACTTCCTAGACAGAGCAAATGCAAGGGCTCAAAGGAGGGTGAGAAATCCAACAGCCTGGGAGGGAGAGATGATGCTGGTTAGTGTGAGACCATAAAGAGACCGTGAATGGTAGCATAGGTGGTTCTCTCCTCCACATGAAGGAAATGACTGACTCAGAGAACAGAGCAGAAAGCAGGTGATGGAGGACAAGATTCAAGTCCAGAACAGTCTGACTCGAAAGCCCTTGCTTTCACCACATACATTGCCCAACTTCACAGCCATCAGCAGATGAATAATCTTCTAAAAATCAATGAGCTAAAAGGCACTGTTAGAGCCGTGACTCCTGTTTTTATTATGAAGAGTGTTCTTATGTGGCAAGAACTGTCTTGGGTAATTCTGAACACTCCCACCATCAACAATACCCCAATATCCAGCTTTTTATTCCATGCTGAATAAAAACCCCCATTTTAGGCTTTACAACCTCTTTTCTCTCGTAAGATAAAAAATAAGAAGTTCACTGAGGTCCAGCCTTCAAGGAGGAAAAGTCAATGGGGGGGCGGGGGAGTTGCCAAGGGGACCAAGCAGGGCTGAACACAATGTCATGGTGCTAACTCCTCCTTAAGCAATGTTCCATGGGGAGCAAAGGGAGTTTAAGCTGGTGGACCTAATATTTCAGAGGCAAAACAGTGTGGACATAATAAAGCTGTAGCATAAAAAGTAACATTGAGGCCAGGAAGATGATTCAGCATGTTAAACATTTGCCAAGCAAGCAGGAAGACTGGAATTGGATCCCCATAACTCACGTAGGTGCTGGGTGGGGGCATAGCATCCTTCTTGTAATCCCAGTACTAGGGAGGCAAAGATCCCTGGAGGGAAGTGGGTAGCTAAGCTAGCCAAATGGGATATCTCTGGGGTCAAGTGAGAGACCATGCCTTAATGCAGAAGGTAGAAAGACATCAGCATCAACTTTTGGCCTCTATACACATGTGCTCACACATGTACCCACAGACATTCACATGAGTGCGTGCACATGCATGCACACACACACACACACACACACACACACGTGCACAAAATGCACATGCACACGTACATGCACATGCACTCACAGAAACAAAAACCCCTTGCCTCATACGCAGGATAAGTAAGAAATCCAACAGACTCCAGCTGCCAGGCGATGGTGGTGCGTAGTCATGCACGCACACTGATTGGGAATTCAGCGGTAACCTTCTGTGAACTGTTATCTTATGTGTTTATTTAACTAACATTCAAACTGACAAGACTCCGGTTTCTGGGCCTTCCTTTCAGACTTTTATGTGGGAATGATCAGATGGAGCTCAGCTCCCACAAACTTTGCATATTTTTGATTTCACACACAAACTGAAGGTTAGAATTCTACCCCATCTCCTCAGTCGTTCAGAATTTTTTTTTTTAAATCTTTGAACATGACTTCAAGCCCTGCCAAAACACAACCCAAATACACTCACTTCTATGTCTGTACAAATACGTAAAAGAAATGGGTATGTCAGCTTTCGATGGGTACCAGCCTAATGTAGGCTTAGCTACTGCCAGGGGACAAAGGCAGCCAGAACTAACTAGGGCCGCTTTGTTCACGGGTTGGAAGATGTGCAGGAACACGGAGATGAACTGCACATAGCAACAGGGATAAAGCAAACATTCCTGTGGCCACAGTGACCCACACCAGCTTCTCCCCAAGCTCCTGCTGTACTGATAACAGCCCCCAACCAGATTAAATACTTAATTACCCAGGTTGTGAGGAAAGCACTTACTTCGTGTCATGTCCATCAGCCTCCCAAATATAAACAACATTATAATTATATGGCATTTCGGTACTTCCTAATACAGTGCCCATTTTATCTCCACAATGGTCCATCACTGCAGGCACAGCATACCTTGGTTTCACAGTGAGCTGCGACTCCACGGGCCCCAGTCATACTGCTTTCTTTGATGTCACTCAGCCTAAATTTCAGAATAGAGACATCCCAGTGCTGTGTAGCATGTACCCACAGAGACACCTAGTAAACCATACCCAAATGACCCCTACCATTCCACTGTGGAATGGGCAGATGCCCTAGATCTGTAATCTAGGGCAGAGAAAGTGGTTGATTTAATTTTGCAGTCTTCAATTATGAAGCAGTGAAAGTTGGGTGCAATCCCAGGGAACCTCCACAATTCTTATGCTTTGAGAGAAGATACTGCCTGGCCCATCTCCATATCAGGCTCATTCTATCTCCTCCCCTGATGCCTGCTGGTGCACGCCTTTAATCCCTGCACATAGGAAGCAGAGGCAGTGGGATCTCTGTGAGTTCAAGGCCAGCCTGGTCTACAGATCGAATTCCAGGACAACCAGTGCTACACAAAAAACCCATGTCTTGAAAACAACAAACAAACAAACAAACAAACAAAAGACACCCAAAGGCCAGAAGAGACCATAAACCTTCACATCAGCGGTGTCTTTAGCTCTGCCCCAACTCCTTTCTCACAGCTAGGCCAGGTGTTTGTCTCCACATTCAACTCTCTTTTCTGAATGTTACTCATCCTGCTGGGTCACCCTGGAAATATTTTAATAAATGTTAGAATATTTCCTAGGGTCTTTCACCAAAACCAGACTCTCTATTGTCACTAAGGATACCATCCCACTTTGAGGAGCCTGCTCACCCACCTCCATTCCAGCTCAAATGCCAAAATTATCACATTTAACACAAACCAGATCTGAAGTAGCAGGATCATGGTGGAGGGACAATTCTTGTTTCAAGGCCAACACTACAGCTGTGCTGAGTCACACAAAAGCAGGCAGAGCCTGAGGCAGAGCCCTTAGCCCCCACTCTGACTGCTGCTGTCTTAGCTTGGTCATAGCAAGTATACTTCCTGAAGGGGGAAGAGGATAAATAACAAACAGTTACAGTAAAGCCTTCCAACACAATGCTAGAGGATTCTGTGCCATCGATATATTGTATAACCCAACACCACCTTCTTTCGCATTTTGGGAGAAGTTACAATACTAGCAAGACTGCTAATGTTCTGTTTCAAGCAAGAAAGGCTCCAGACTAATACTGAAGTAATAAAGTGAAAAACAGAGCTCTGGAGATGAAGAAATAAAGCTTCACAGTAAAATAAGAGAGCCATATCCCAGCTCTTGTAAGCAGCAAGCAGTGTGGAAACAAAGTTTTACAGTAGCAAGCAGCAGTTTCAGACACTGAGAAGTTGTGTTCCAGGGATAGCCAAGGACATGTTGTAAAAACAAAGTTCTGGTGGTCAGAATGTTGAGACAGAATGAGCAGGCCATTCTGACTAAGCTACGTAAGGCCAAAACAAAAATAACTGGTGGTTGCAATGACATTAAGGTCCATGAAAACAAGATTAGCAGTTCTCAGAAGAACCCCCCCAACCCCTCCCTGTGGTGAATTTCGAAAAAGACCACAAACTGTCACCCTGACCTTGCTGATGACAACCCCCCCTTACCACCTAGTTACTCAGCCCCTTCCCAGAGACTTTTCAAGGCCAGGTGCAGAGCTGAATAGGGAAGTTGGCTGACTAAGCCAAGAACAGCCCCCTGAGCAAGCCAACCAATGCCTGATGAGATCCTTTGTCCTGTGTTCCACCAACCAGAGTAAGCCAGCTAGCCTTGTTGCAGAAATCTGCCCTCTGCAAGGTATAAAAGATGTGTGCTTTCTGTGTTCAAGGTTGACCTCCCCCCCACACCCCCGTGGGGGTGGGCAACCCCACTTACGTGGATCAATAAACCTCATGTTATTGCAATGAGCTATTGTCAATCTGCGTTCTCTGGGTTGAGCCAAGTTTACAATACACCAAAATCTTTGGGCTACAGAAACATCTGCCATTAGCTTGACACTTCCATAGATGCTCTGGAAGACTCCGTTTATCCTATCATTTAAAACACTGTTCATTAGACCAGCAAGTGCATATTGTACTTGTACTTATTGAGAAAGCCAGTAAGCAACCTGAGTTTGATCCCCAGGACCCACATACAAATAGAAAGAAAGGACAAACTTCATTTAAATAATAAAAAAAGACCTTCCAGCTGCAGAAAGCACAAGACACACACTAGCTTCCTGCAGAGGCGCCTAGTTAACTATAGCAAAGGATTTTTGAAAGAACTTTATAGATGGGGCTAGGAAACTGGACTCTTGGAGTTGAAGTCAGAGACATTAAACTCAAAAGAACTTGAGAATGGAACAGAGAATAAGCATGAGGATGAGCTATACACACATACCTTTAACTATCTGTGGTAACCAAGATGGGGCAAGAGGACTTGGAAGCCCTTTCCTAACCCAAGACAGATGTTTCACCAAGGAGGACATAGGATTCCAAAAGATGTTTAAACTGATGTGAGTGAGGCATTTGGCTAGGCGGGAAAGAAAAGGATGCACCAGATATGTTCATTCAAAATGCATATGCTTGTTGATTCAAAGCCACTGTCTGTGTGGAAAGAGGCAGAAGTAAGCCCACTATGAGCTGAGGTACACAAATAAAAGATCTCTAACACTCCTGCGTGCATGCTATTTAGTCACCTTCTAACCAACAAGCAAATATTTGGCCTTCTACTTCCTGACAAGATTAATAAGAACCAACATTAGTAGTATAATAATATTTATCAAAATAATGAATATTAGATAAAGCTATGTAACATAGAAAGATAGAACGATAGGCTTTCAAGGTTCAAAGGGTTTTCAGACTTAGACCACCCAACTCATCTTTAAAAATCATGGCTATCACCATGCACCCTAGGCACAGGTATGCGTCTGGGGCTCTGGAACCCTAAGTTTTGGGCCTTACAGAACTATGGAGCTTCTGCCAAGTCCACCATGGATGGCAGGACAATGTCACAGGTCAGCCACCAAGCTGCCGGAGTATGTCCTGAACTGGTTGAATGGGTCAGGTTCCACATGAAGTACCATTCACCTCTGTCACATACCACACTAAATGTCATGACAGAGAGACTTAGCTTGACCTTTGGCTCCAATGAATAACATGGCATCACACTGTAACTTCCAGGTGAACAGAAAAATTGCAATATAACTTCTATGTAAAAATCTCTTAAATCACCTAGGATATACTGCAGGAGTGTCTTGACGTTTATGTTTCATTGTCATGTCTTGCATGCATGGGAGCCTAGCTGGTTTAGGCCACCTCTGATGCTTTCTTCAGATTATAGAGTGATGTAGAATGAGCTACTTGTGAAAGAAAACCCGGTGCACTCAAGCCACTCATGCCAGAAAGACAAAGCTTTCCACTTATTTGACAGGGGAAAGTGTCAAATTTTGTGTGACCTGGGTACAAGCACCCTGTCAAGATGCAGAAGTAGATCTGGCCCCAGTTGGCCAGGGTGGAACCTTGGGAAGTTCAGCAAACTGTTGATGTTGGAGTTCAAGATCTCCATCCACACTAGCAGTTTCTCCAGGCCTTTAGAAACCACCAGTGACTCTCCAAAATTCATCAAGTATAACAAGGAGACTGGAGATTTTACCCAAACTCCAAGCTCAGGCCCCCCAGCCCTTCCCTGGCCACTGATAAACGTAGCCACTTCTTAAGGTGCTTCTTGTACTTGCCTTGTCTCCTGTCAGCAGCCAGAAGTTGGGTTGTTGGAGTTGGTTTTTAAAAAGAAATCAGGAATAAGATTCAAAGAGCCTGCCCTGCAGCAATCCCATACTGCACTTCTTCTTAGAACCTTAATGGCAAATTCTAAATACATAAGAGACCATCCCAGCTGTAAAAGTGATGTGCTTCCGGACCCTGTTGAGTTCCCTGACCCCGGACCTATTTTTCTATTTTGATCTTGGGGGCCGTGCCTCGTGACTTTCAGAACCCTCAAGTTATCCCCGGGGTAACAGCACAAGCTTAACCAGTCCTAGCAAGACTTAAAGCAGGGCGTCAAGGATCAAAGTGGCCAACAAACCCACAAATTAGCCACGGGACCAACCCCCAAGAGGACCGCACAGCTGCATTGTGCAAGTGGCTAAATTCTTTTCATGGAAAAAAAAACCTCAGCACCAAAGGCTTTAAGTGTGGACGTCCGAATAGCCACGTTAGCAGCAGTTCACATTTTGATATAAAATATATGAACAACACTTCGGTGTCTGATTAAAGTGTAGAAGAGACAGCACAATTTGAATGTTATTTATTTGCATTTTTTTTATTTAAAGCCAACTAAAATCTCCAAAGATCAGTGTCCCTTGCTCTACATTTTCCTCAGGATAATATTAAAGGGGATTTCCTGTATTCAGACAGGGAGTAGAACTGAGAAGATGCCTTATGAATGAAAGAGTGAATGAATGAATGAATGAATGAACAAATGAACGAACGAATGAAAGACCCCAGAGTCTGGATGAAGAATAAAGTAGCCCAGAGCGGTTTTGTCAGTGACCTGACACTTCATTTTTCCCTCCATTGTCTGCCTACCCAGAGAGCAGGAGCCCAGCGATGATCACATGAAGGCGGGAAAACACAACTGTCAAGCCCTGGGGACAAAGCTGACTCCTCACAATACCCTTCCTTAAATCCAGACATTAGAGGGAAGGGATGAGAGGAGTGGCAAGCAGCTCCTGGTGGCTTTCTGAGGACACGGCAGAGATTATGCTAATCCACACTACATTGTCCCCTGCAAAGTGTTCTCACAGCAAACCTTTTATCTGGGGAAGAAGAGCTGCCCAACCTCTCAACTCAGTAACAGGCAGTACTTTCTGTGTGGTTTCTGTGTAATTAACACCAGCCCCAGACCTTTTCATTGGTGCTGCTCAAGCTTAGGCCCTTTTGAGGGTGTCCACAGGGGAGCAGCCCTCACCCCTTGCCTGTGGCCTGAGAGCCTCAGCTTATGCTTAGATCTGCATGCCATCTGTTAATGGCAGAGGCAGGAAAACTTGAGCAAAACTTTGACTGTCAGAAAATTCGAGGGACCAAATCCACCAGGGCAAGATAAGCAAATTATTACCTTACCTTACCAAACAAACAAACAAAAACACTTTAAATTAGTAATTTAAACCAACTGCTTCATTTTCCAAGACATAACAGGCATAAAAACACTTGCATAGATGGTCATTTGAATGCATGAAAGGAATTTTTAAAAAATAAAATTTTTAAAAATAAAATATTATTTAAGAGTTGGATCACAGCTGTGCTACATCCATGTTCCCAGGAGCCCTTGGAGACAGTAGACATTATGGCTGAGTTTAATCCGCTAATTGATGTCTCCTGCTTTTGTGGGCACAGGTAAAAGCCATATGACTATCATAGAAGCAATCATTATAACAATGGAAGCCATGTGCAAATGTCAGGGAGAGGCAGCCACCCCAATGCTCCTGCATGCCACAATTGTTAGTGTGAAGACTGGATCACTAGATATGCTCTAACACTTAAGAGAAAAGGCTGTGCATGAAAACACACTTGCCTTCAGGTGGATCACACAGGTCAGGAGCCATCACCACCCTCCCCCCTTGTTCTCTGGAAAAGTTTAGCTGTACTTACACAGTTCATCTTGGCTCTGGTCCTGGCTTTTAATCTACAACAACAACAACAACAACAGCAAAAAGGCCTTCAGGAATGAAACACTGTCCTACTTTAGTAACTCTTCTGGGTGACCTGTGTCCTGCCTGGACAGAGGGGTATGAAACCAAGGACAGGCTGATGCAGTAGTGATGGCTGGAATGATGTATTGTTCCGCAATGCCATGATTTCAATAGCATTGTGTGAATTAGTTCTAATCAGTTAGCAGTACTCTGGTTAATTCTGGAAAGAGGAGCATGAACCATTATTGTATGCCTCCAAAACATGCCACTGTCTCCAGAGAGTTAAGCAATGTCATTCTCCCTAAGTAAGCAGAACTGTGGAGCAAGCGCAGCTCTGTGGAGCACAGCTCTGGCCCTGTAAACCCACGGGCCTCTTGCTGAGTGGTGGCTACTGGCTCTGATTCTTGCCACTCTAATGGTCTCCGGGGCTGGACACACACTGGGTCTGGCAAATACTGTATGTTTTAGAAAGAGCCTGTCCTGCCTTTGAGTTCTTACTGTGTACAACACACAGAAGTCACTATATGCTTTCCCTGCAAATTTAGGTTCAAAGGTCTAGAAAGAAAAGTCGATGAAGAAGGAAAATGCCAAAGACAGTGTGTGAGGACCGGCCTGGGTTCTCGGCCTTTGATCTGAAGATTTTGGCAGGTATTTAGAATTTCAGAAGATTACAAATTTGACCTGCAATCATATCTTTCTTTGCAAGTACAATAAGAAACAAGAATATTGTTATTTTTTAATACTTTCAAGTCTAGATAAGTCCTAAAGACTTGCTCTTAGACAGTGAAGGAAAGAGATGTGCAGTTTTATTTCTATGGGAAAATGTTATCATCACACATACACTATATATCAGACTGTCTACAGCATAAACCTTATAACTTGCGAAAATGCCATTATCATGTGCGTCGTGTGCATGCGTCTTATGGTATATTTTTATAGTATTCGACTGTAAGCTCCTGTAAGTTGCCAGGCTCGGGAAGGTTGAAAAGCACTCCTGGTCACCTGTGCCTACTGGGGTGAGCACGAGTCTTCACGGGAAAGTCAGGATGTCCTTCAAAGATATGCATCTAAACAGAAGTGGCCACCTGATTTAGGAGAATGCGCCAGCGTGGCGGAATTAAACTATTCCATGGAGAAACTGCTGAGCTGCACAAACACCATTCACTTGAGGATTCTGCACAGTATAAGCTGTTTAGACCACATGAAATCTTCAAGACACTGTTAGATCTTTACAAATTTCATGAAATCTTTTTCGGATATCCAAAAAATCCTGAACTGCTTGAATCTATTGTCCGCCAGCACTGGGGACTGACCCGTAATCTCTTTCCCAGCCAGGATACCAAATCTGTACCCAACCTTGTCACTGGTCCCAGCAGCTGTTTGAACTCACCCGAGGGGATAGCAGCGATCCTGCTTCTGAAAGAACAGCAGAAGGGCTTACGTGCACTGTGCCTTGAAGAGGGACTGAAAGGAAGGTCAAAGGTCAAGAAAAGATAAAGTGCCAAACAAGGAGATCAGTAACTCGGGACCTTCTTGATGAAATCCGAATGTCTGCCTCTTCAGGACGAAGGACTCATAACTTCATTTCAAAGCAGCCTTGTTTTGCTGGTGTCTGTGTGTGCATGTGCGTCTGTGGATTTGTGTCTGTGTATGACTGTGTGATTGTGTGTGTGTGTGTGTGTGTGTGTACGCTTGCACACTCCAGGCTTTCAGGCGGATCACTGTCCATCTGAAAGCCTATTCAGTTGTGTGTGTCCTGAGCACTTTGTTTTACACAGGCTGCATTACTCTTGTAAACAGAGACAGCATCAAAGTGAGAGCGGAGAGTCCCATCAGTGGATTAGGGCCTTCTGCATGATGAAGTAGCTACCTACAGGGGATAAACTTAATATGTGAAAGAATGTTAGTGAGAGGAATAAAGTACCAAAACTCTGCTACTCTCTTCAGAATATCCTAATCAAATGCGTGACATCAGGGCCTTGGAACAGGGTGAGTGTTAATCAATGAAACACCCATCTGGGTCCCCTGTCCTTATCGCTATTTAAAACTAGCCCAAACTCAATTATTGTCCCTTAGAGACCAGGATGGGATATTAAGTTGATTGAAGGGAATTGTGTCCCACAGAGAAATCCCAGTGTTGAGATGCAGAGGCCTCAACATTGCTGACTAAATTTCAGCTAACCAGAGATTAAACACCGAGTCGCAGGACTCCATCATTGCACAGACATCTGGCTCAAAATGTCTTATTTGGAAACAACTAAATTTTGGTCAATAGAGAAATCAGTCCATGCTCTGTGGATTATAGAAATCCTGTGTTGTCGTGACACAGATATGCAGGGTGGCAGTGAATGTACATATGGGGGGCAGATCTGAGGACAAAGAAGGGATCGGTATTTTTAAACTTATAATAATTGTTGGAATTAGGGTGACATCTGGGAAGATATATAATTTAACCCTTCGATGCCTGAAAAGGATCGTTCTAAACAAGTCGTCTAACTCTTAACTAAATGAAAATGTGTTTGTTGATGTTTAATAGCAGATTGCTTTTAGAACAGAATCAAATCTCTAAAATCCAGTTTCATGGCACAGAAACAATATGTATTATCAACTGTCCTTTTGAAACATAACTTCTCAAAAGAGAAGACAGAAAGAGTGGCTCTTTAAATATGCAAACAACACATTCTAAAATGGCATGGGTACATTTTAAAAATGCTCCTTAAGTCTACAGTTGTGGTTAAAGTCAGGTGAATGTGGGTGGGATACCATTAACAAAACTAGAACAAGAAGCTCAGCTCCTAACTACTATAGAAAAGAATTCTCATTTCCTGGAACGCTGGCTTTACTGAATAACAATGACTAGTATAACCTAAAATAGGCACAAGGGACTGGAATGGGGTGTTATGTCAAAAGGAACAGAGTAGGTGGCCAAAAATACAGTGCATAAAAAGAAGTGAATATACACGATCAAAAAGAAGAGAATGAGGAGAATGGAAACCAACTCAGCAAATGCACCACTGGGAAGAGAAGTCGCTTCACCATCTTCTGCCAGGACACAAATGCCCACCAGAAGTCCAGATGTCTCTAAAGATAAATGCAACAAGACAGAAGGAAAAACCAGAGTTGAAAAAAAAAAACATGCTAATCTTAAAACAGTGAATGAAGTCACTTTACTACATATAAGTTGTTCAAAAGAATGAAGACTGAGGGCTGGAGAGATGTCTCAAGTGCTAAAGTGATTGCCTTGCAAACCTGAAGAGCTGAGTCCCATCGCTAGAACCCATGTGTAAAATAAATGAATGAACAGGCATGGCAGGACATGCTTAGAAACATATTTAAGACAACAACAAAACCACAAAGCAGCATAGTGGAATATGCTTGTAATCCCAGAGCTGGGAAGCAGAGACCAAGGGCTCACTGGGCCACCTGGAAAGCTCCAGACCAGCAAGAGAATACGCTTCCACCACCACTACCACCACCAACATCAAACAAACAGACAAAACAAGGCAAAGAGCTCCTAAGGAGGAGACCTGATGCTGATTCAACCCACCAACATGCACCTGCATACCCAGAAAATCACCCCCACACATAACCAGAAAAAAATTAAAATATAAAAGTATACAACTAACTGAGAAGACTTTCAGCAAGTCAGTACTGAAGAGCTTTCTATAGAACACAGTAAGGCAGAGATCTCAGCACAGCCAGCTGGCTCCAGAAGACTTACCTAGGGTACTTTTCAGTTGAAGACATAGAAGAAGCCAAGAAACCTCTTGGACACAGCCAGGAGAATTTGTGTCCTGGCGTAATTGACTTTCATCTCAAACTCACCCACTTTATGGAACAATATGGGCATCATGAAAGTGCCAGCAACGCTATTATACATTCATGTTGATAATAGAGAACCCAACGACATGCTCAGATTTGCAAGTTTCTCAGTAACCACCTGCTGACATTGCTCCAGATGACAATCCAAAAAAGATACATTGCTTACTTCTGTAGCCTGTGCCAAGTAATGAAGGTCCCGTTACATATGTCTATTGTTGCCAAACACTTACACATTAGAAGGCTGTCTCCTGTAGCAACAATTGGGCTATTGGCTTCTAGCATAGTAGTTGATAATGTTTACTGAAGGAGTAGTCACTGTATATGCTACCACTTTTCTTCATTGATAATTCTATCAAAGTAAGCGCACAGCTTGGACATATAGTTTGTTCGAGTTGGTAGAATGTTCATGTAAATAAAATGAAAGGCCCTTCAAGAAGAATTACACAGCCTAAAATTATGTGTTTGAAAAAATTATAGACCACTTAAGATGGTTATTCCCTTATGGGACTAAAGATCAATGGGAAAACCTTTCAAGTTGCTACCTAATAACTATATTTCTCACTTAGAGAGTAACAGGACCAATACAAACCCTTGACCTCATGCTATACTCCAGCAAGGTAAGAACTGCTCATCATATAGAAGGAAGGAGATAGCCAGGTCTAACCTTTATCAGGTACTGACTAGAGAACTGCACCTCCATGGAACCTTGAATAACTAAGGTCTTGCACAACCAATAGATTCTTCTAGAATGTGCAGGCTTTCACTCCCTTCTGAGGAAGGGTTTGATCTTTAATTCAAAGGTGTAGGAGAGGAAATATTTTAGGTATTTGCCATTTAGCAATTCATAGGTATTGAAAATACTTAGAAGTCACACACACATATGTAACAACATGAAACATTGTTGCCATGAGACAACAATACAAAACATTGTTGCTAACCATTTTTTTTCCAAATTTATAAAAGCAAGAGTAGAAGAGGACACAAACCATGCCTGAGGTGTGACTTTTGTATAGACAGTTTTGAAACTCATTCAAAGCTAAGTTATTGACTTTTCTGTTTAATTTTTGCTTAGTATTTCTCCTTAGTCAAGGCCAAAAATCACCTAATCAAACATCAACACCCAGAGCTGGTACAGGGTGGTCTTGTCATTGTTATTTGTTTGTAACAGGGTGGCATGAGGTCTCAAACTTGCTATGTAGCCTAGGCTGGCTTTGAACTCTTGACCCTCCTGCCTTTGACTCCCCAGTACTGGGATTACAGACCTGTACCACCAGAGTAGATTTTTAAAGACTTACTTGACATGATTTTGAAGGTTGGCTAAGACAACAGCTGGCTAGGCTGAATGCTATAGTAACCTGTATATTTGTTCTCTTTATTTTTGTTTTGCATTGACTTCCCCTTGGGTCTACAAGATTACTAAAAGTGGGCTGAAAGACTGGCATCTCTGCCTTCCTTCTCCATCTTTGGGACACCTCCTTACCTCTGCTATAGACATCCTATCACTAAAGTGTCACTTTAGAGCAGAGGTTCTCAACCTATGGGTCATGACCCCTGGGGAGGTCAAACAACCCTTTCACGGGAATCACTAAAGACCATTGGAAATCAGAGACATTTACATTATGATTCATAACTAACAAAATTACAGTTATGAAATAGCAACAAAATAATTTTGTGGCTGGGGGTTAACCCAGCATGATGAACTGTTTTAAAGGTCCATGGCATCAGGAGGGTCGAGAACCACTGGTCTAGAACCTATCTTGGTGTTTTCTGAGACTGCAATTAAAAAGATAATCCTGGATCCTCCAATGTTGGTCCCTCTTTCCCAACATTACTTGTCTGTTTAATTGGCATACTGAGACATGTGCCAAAGCCCAGACAGAGTAAGGTTCAAGAAAGGTTTCTACCCCCAGACTCTGGTGACAGGAGTCCTGGGATTGCAGACATGCACCCCACATATGACTTTCCTATCTGTTCTCCAACTGTTAACCCCAGCTAACGTCAGCTGCTGTATGACTCCTTGGAAACAGGTGGCAGCTGGCCCAAGGGTCATGTTTGCTCATATTTAGAGGCAGACAAAATGAATACAAAGAGAAACTTAAAAAGGCACTTGGAAATTTTGCTTAAAGTTTAGCACATAAAATTCTAGGAAGCTCAGTCAAGTCTCCACTGCTTTATGCTTAAATAAAATTCTTCATTTATACCAACTCAGAAAGTTAAGAACAATAAGTTTAGAGATACATTAGGATGTTAGCAGACAAAACTGTAAGTTCAACTATCTAAGTAGAATGCTGGAGAATGCTACATAACAGTGAATCTACTTATATAGAGAAAATAGGGGATGGCCTCAGTAAAACTCAGTCAGTCCAGCACAGATGACACCGAGGCAGACAAGCGTGTGTCAGCACTAGTGAGGGAGATGCTTCTGAAGTCAAGTTCATCCAGAACAAGCCCAATCGTCAGACAGGGGGAAAGATGAAAGGAAAGGTTTTCATCTTTCAGGGACTGAAGTGGGAGCTGAAGTGTTCTCCCTCAATTAGGCAAAGTGTGGTACAGATGATTAACCTAATGTTACCGTGGTAACCCAAGAATTACACTGTAAATGAGATGTGTCTGATGGTGGGTACCTTTCATCAGACAAGAGGCACAGGAGCATTTTGAGCAACAGAACTGTAAATCTCGTTCCTAGCACTTTGACCATTCATGAAAAAGCAGTCCTTTTTTACAGGAGGCAAGTATGGTAGTAGCTACTCCTAGAGTAGAAAAAGAACACATTTTAGGGCAACTGTAAACCATCCAAGATGTCAACAATCAACACCAAGCCCCATAGTGTTAATTCAATGCCCATGAGGTATACTGACTAGAAAAACACCTGGGGTGTGTGTGTGTGTGTGTCTGTCTGTCTGTCTGTATGTGTGTCTGTGTGTGTGTGTGTGTGTGTGTGTGTGTAAGGCAGCAGGTTTGTTAATGCCTTGTGTAGGGCCTTTTAAGAATACTAATGCAATAATTTTTTAATATGGGTGCTTTTCATTCCCTGCATACATAGGAAAAACATCACATGTTTACTGATTGATAGTCTCTCTGTTACCCATCCTTCTAAGAGTTTTTATAATAGGATAGATAAACTATAACTCCTACAGTGTGTATGTATGTATGTATGTATGTATGTATGTATATGTATATGTATGTTGTAATTTCTCCCCATGATAAAAGCAGTATCTTAGGAAAGAAATCATGATAATTTGATCCTTGTCTTTCTTGTGTCTCTGAATTCTGGACTGTCTGGTAATCTTCCAGGCCTGGAGCCCTGGTAAACATTTGAAAACTAAATGAAGCTTTTAAGGTCTCAGCAGTGCCTCCAGGACATACTTGTGACCACCATTACCTTGAACTTGAGTCTAAAGAGGAAAGTCCTAAGGCCATATCTATGGCTTTAAAGACACATTTTTAAATTGGTCATGAGCCTTTCAAGACCTGTGATCAGGTGTGAGGGAAGAGGCCAGCCATGCATTTCCACTCAAGGCTCTGTCTTTGCCTAGGGATAGCTCTTCTGCCCCACCCAAGACTTTAATTCTGTTATAGACAGAGGACAGACAGACAGATGGACAGATGACACTCCAGTGCCCTTCTCTCTTTATCACCTTTATTTTTTAATCCTTAATTATATATCACCCCAAGGCAATGTTTCTCAGTGTGCTGTAAGAACTACTCTGAGAGAGTCTAGGGATATCTTCATGAAAATGGCTCAAAGGCCGATAAAACACAAGGTCAAGTGAAGCGTAACAGGTTTCTTCACTGGAGATGTTTTGGAGGCTTTGAATTAATATTCACCATTCCAACAAACACAGGGAACAGGAAGGAAATAACCACTTTCCTTTTCCATGACGCTCTAGACAGCTCATGAGAAAATGTTACCTTGAAATTATCTGCCATTTGGTTGCCCAAAGCCCTTTAAAGTTCTTTGCATAATAGAGCCAGAATGGGTAAGTGCTCGTATCTCCAATTTTAGCCACAATCTAACCTGTGTCTCTCAGTAGTTGAGAATAAGAACCTCTGCCCCCACGTCACCCCCTCAATGTGCCCTACAAGTTAATTACTATCAAACCCTCATGAAAAATGGAAGCATTTTTGACACAGAAATCTTTATCTGAAGCCCATACGGGCCTCAAACTTGGAGCAATTCTCTTGCCTCAGCTTTTCAAGAGTGAGCCACCACAGCCAGGCTAAGTGCCCTCCAATCTTTGTTCTTCTACTCCCACACTTGTGGGTCACCCCCATCTGACATTTTCCCTGTCAGTGACACACACACACACACACACACACATCACACACCTTGGCTCTCACACCACAGACTCTTCTTAGAACCCTCTTAGCTTCTTACTTTGGTTTGTGAAGACAATTGGCCTCCAAAGGTGAGAGCTGCCAGTCTTGTCTCACAAAAGCCTTCTCCCCTTACCCCTCATTTTGCCCACAGGTATCTAAATCTGCAAGCCAGCAGGGAGAGACTTGCTCCACCCACAGCTAACAGAATAGATGAAATGCCACCCATTTCCCAGATAAAATCCAACAACCCCATGAAGACTGCACACCCTTGTATTCAGAATTGCCTTCTGTCCAGCCTGGACTTCCAGCGTGTTTCCTTATTTCTAGTACAGTACTTAACATACCTTCCTCTGTCTTCAAACCTTTTTATGTGTTTGTCAGTCTCAGTCTCTACATTGTGACACACTGCATCTTTTTTTCTTTTCTTGTAGTCACAGCATCAGCACCTGGTACACTCATGGTAGGCATCCATGATACATTTGCTGCAAGGACATTGGACAATTGGATTAGAAAGGCTTAAGTTCCAAATGGGACCCATAATGGGGCCATAAGCAATCATGAGTAGAACAAAAGTCTCCAGTCGACTGACCAGAAATAGCCAGCTAGTCATATTCAGATAAACTCAAGTGGTGTGGAGGGAACCGTAAGGACTTTCAGAGATAACTTTAAAACTGGCAGCCGGGTCCTTAAAGAGTTAACAAACTGATTTCAGCTGAAACAGACACCTTTAAAGTCCACATATTCCTCAGAAGATATCAGAGACAGGAATAGAGTGATGTGCTAACTGTCCATTGAAGCACACCCAGCATCTGGCACTTACACTTGATGAGATGTGCTGTAGACAAGAAAGCCATTTCTATTTTTAATCACCTATAAGTTGAGATGACCCATCTACTCCCTCCCTCGTGAAAGATTCTACACAGACATTCACGCAGGTCAGCAAATCTCCCTCAATATCCCCATTTCCCGTGTTTTCATTAATATAAATCTCCTCTAGAGCTAGGAAAAGGTATCTAATTGTTCAGTTAGGAACTGCATTTCCCAGCATTCCATTAAAGTCAATGAGACCTTTAAGATAATTCTGGCCAGTAACATTTAAGGGGAAATGATTGGGACAGTGTCCAGGCTGTACTCTTAAAGGAGGTGGCTTTCCCTCCAGTCCTCCTCACAGCCTGTGGGATGAGAGCCTGCTATGATGACAGATCTTCCATGGTTATGAGGCCAGTGCCCTAAAGAACAGTGGTGTGACAGATGGGAGACAGCCAGGTGTGAGGACTGCCTCATGGAACAGGCAGTCCTGTTCTCCACTTCCCTGGAATGGCAGCCAGTTCAAACCTTCGACAAGAGGGGTGACACTTTATTATGCTGTTCACACTTGAGTCTGACAGTGGGAGCGGCCTAACCTGATAGACACCTCAAAGAAGGCCACAGCCCTTCAAAGCTCTAAGCCAAAGTGACACCTGTCTCCAGCACCTAGAACAAACCCTGGCTCTACTCACTGTTACCCACACAGGAAAACACAGGCTTAGAGTTTAGGTATGTTGGATACTAGAAAGGAAAACAGAACATCCAGGACTTGGTGTATGGTGCTCTGTGTGGAGGAGCTGCTCTCTCAAACACACACACACACACACACACACACACACACACACACACACACACAAAGAGAGACAGAGAGAGACAGAGAGAGAGAATAGACAAGGATAGAAAGCTGAATCCACAGTCTTATAAACAGACCATTGGATGGTTGTTCACGATGCTCAATTTCTTGAGGGAAAAGAACTTTAACTTTGCTTTGAATCTGGTAGTCCAGTATAGACAAACTGCACACATTCTTCTAATGGGATAAATAGGCAAATAACCTACTCAAAATAGATGGTCAAGTTTCTATTTTAATACTTGGATTGCTATTAGTCATTCATCCATCATAATTATCTCAATGGGAGCTTTAAAAACCCCATTAAATAATTTTGAATTTGCTACACTCGTGGGTGGCAGTGAAATCCTCAAGTGTCTACCTGACAGAGTGATCTCAGGAAGCAACAGGGAGCACCAGGGAAGCAGGTAACAGATGCCAGAATTAGGAGGCAGTTTACACCCTTTCCAGATGAAGAACTGTAAAGGGAGTGATGGGTTGTGGCACGAAGAGAAACCTTTAACTAGGCTTTGCTCCTTCTGCATGGCGTCAGGGAAGCAGCATCGGCCTCATTCAGCAAAGCAAAAAAAAGTGTCTGTCTGCCGAGATGTCAGCTTGTAAAAGTGTCATTCTCTAAAATAAATCAAGCAGCAAATGGAAAACATATAAATAACTATACTTGATGCCAGCAACACTAAGGGGAAAAGCCATTTTAGAGGAATTTTCCTTGTTAAGCACACAGTGAGCATGAGGGCTTCTACAGAGTGGATGAAGTTTTCTAGGTTTATATACAGTAGGGTGGTGGTCACAGGGTCCTGTAGAGAGATCACAGTTGGTAAGCCAACCCTGAACCTGGGTCTTTACTTTTTACATAGTCAGGCTCTGGGTGATATTTCCTTAACTTCTACTTTCTTCTTCATAAAATGAAGACTGAGAAATTCGTTCTTTTCTTTCCCTTATTATTCCCTGGAGAGGCAGCTCAGTCTGTAAGGTGCTTGCCTTGCAAGCCTGAGGACCTGATTTGGATCCCCATAGTCCATATAGAAAGCCAGGCAGGTAGCAGATGCCTGTAATTCCAGACAGAAAAGCCCCTGAAAGCTTCAGGACGGTGAGCCTGGCCAGTACAACGAGGATCTGGGACACTGGAGATACCTGCGATCTGACAGCATGCCTGAGTATGTATGCCCGTCCCACATACCCACGAATCTGACAAGGACACCACCATCTTAGGCTCATATTTTAGGGAGCAGGATGTGGATGAACTATTATACCAGGAATAAGGTATGTGATTTCAGGAAAGCTTGGAGGGTCCACCACCCCAAAACACACCTGTTCATATGCCCTATGGTACTAAAACATCTGTTTACTATGATTCAAGACCTTATGTCCTGTAGCATAGAATGAAAACGTCCTTAAAGGGGTTATTGCACCGGCCTGAGACAGCAGCATCTTGATAGACTAGACGGCATTATCAGGTTTATGGTCAAAAGATCCGGGTTCAAATCCAAGCTGAGGCTTCCACTAAGTGTGTACAACTTCAGTTTGTTAGTTTCCTCTTCTTCAAAATGAGTGTGAGGAAGAGACTGAAGGGCCATGAACCAGCTGAGAGAAGTCAGTCATCGAACAGATTGCCTGCTGTGCTGTTGTTAACAGTGTCTTTGGTCAGTGGAGGTTGGAGGAGTTGGGAGGGTGGGGGTGACAGGCCTCAGCACAGGCTGTTAGCAGGTAAAGAGGACGTCTGCAGGAGTTGAGAGCTTTAGTTACAGTCTTCCCTGTGCTTCCCCACATCTACACTCTCACTTCCAAAAGTTGCAGCTCTTTGGGCTTCTGGATATCAACAGAAAGACTTCATTTGCAACTATGTTTCTGAGTGTCTTTGGCTGGATCTAGTGGTTTCTCCATTATCACTATTAGTTGAGCCTTGATCTAATCTCTGTCAATTAATTGCCTAGACTCTAAGGAACTTCTAAAGTTAGGGGGCTACTACACCTAGGTGGAAGGCCAGGAGACACAGAAGTGAGTCTGTTTGCGTCCCAGATCCATTCCTCCTGAACCTTCCTCAAGAACTATCCTTCGCCATGGATTCACTAAGTGCCTTTATGACATAAGACTCACTTTATGGTATTAACTCAGAGTGATATTCCCCTTGAGGTGATTTAAACCCTGAATTCTCACCTGCCTTTTAAAGAGGCATTTAGAATTAAATTAGTTATATGGCTGTTTTGAAAACACATGCCCATATTTATACCCTCCTCCTTATTTAAAAATATGCATATGTGGAAAATTACCACCCCCAATGACCTGATCTAATTCTGTCAAATGGCTTCTGTCACAGTTTCCCCTTCAGGGTCTCCTGACTACGGCTTTCATTCTCTTCCTTGGGTGTTCTAATGAACTACTAAGCCAAACAATTATAATTAGGGAGTTTTCTGGGTAGAACAGTTGAGTTGGTGTGAGTTACCTTATGCATAGACAGTAATTACTTCATGGAGAGGAGCTCTGTAAGCCTGGGCCAGCATCTTTCTCAATAACGTTCCTAATTTGCTAACGGTTAAATGCCTGCCTTCTACACATATAGATTTCCTGTCATATAAATGCATCTCTGCTAGCAGAGTCTCAATTTTGTTATCACTGTGTGATCCTCTGTACATAACGAGGCCAATGTTTTATGCATGTTTTATGGCTCTAATAAATAAAATAATTAGCTTGTTTACAGCTGCCGTGTGGTCTGTTAATTTGGTATTTCTTCTGACTATGGCCAACTGTGCAAACTAACAGGAAAGTCACCATCATTTCTCATTTCCCTGGGAACTTAAAATGAGGAAGCTAACTTCTCAGCTGCCCATCTCTGTAAGCTGACAAAGTCCTCAGAAAACTTTCTGTGGTGATGCTATTTAGCCAGAAACCTCCCTTCCCTCCCCGTTTCCTCTTTCACCTCCTCTTCTAACAGCTTCCACAGAGCATCTTATGCTACTGCATCTGCACCCACCTCAGCTCCCCACTGGCTGCCTTCTCTACATCTCTCCCACATGAGCTTCCCAGAGGTATTAGGACACATTACCTCATTGCTGGAATAAAAATCTGACAAAAAGAACTGAAGCATGGGGGTTCTGCTGCCCCCCCAACCCATGCCATGTCAGGGAAGGCATGGAGGGAGAAACTGTGGTGGGTCATGGTGACAGAGCACATTGTGGCCCCTGTCAGCCACACTCGGAGAAAGATAAACACTGGTGTTCGCCTTTCAGCTCCTTCTCCCTTTCCCACTGACCTTTCACCTCTCTGATCTTAACTTAGTACACACCCCAGAACACAGGATGGTGACACCCATATCTGGGGTGGGGCTTCTCTGCACAGATAAGACTCTCTGTGACACCCTCACAGACAACACAGAAGTCACTAAGTCCACCTAGGTTAGCAGTGAACCCTAACTCTCTCCAAGACGACAGGACAAGTCACCTCTGCAACAGAAGTGGACCATTCGACTTCCTTTCAATGGATGATTCTCTGATTCTGTTTATGAGCTTATACCTTGAACTGGGGCTGCAGCTAGTAGGAGCAGAAATGAAGAGATGAAATAAATGTGGAAACGTTAAATGTACCGGTAAGAAACCAATGATAACTGCAGATATGATGCTCTGGACACAGGGGAGTGGGATCATGGTGCTTTCCCATCTCACATAGCTACAGCCGTCTGTAAGAGGCAGGACCACCAACAAACCAGCATTTACACTCCTTTGAAGTGTTCTGCATTTGGCATGAATCTTACAAAGCCTGCTTTTCTAAAATATTTAAAGAAAAAGGTATAAAATAAATCCTACATCTTTTCTACAAGCTAACGCTTTGAACACTGCAAATGAGGTAAGGGAGGTCCAGGGGAAGGATGAGGAATGGCCAGTGGCTCATGTCTGGCACAAAGCTACCTGAGTGTTTATTCAATGCTAACACACGGCCAATGGTTTCACAGGTGTGTCCTCATTTATCCACAGTTAACCTTGTGAGAGAGGTACTGTTTTAGCCTCGTTTTATAAATAGAGAAGCCAAGATTTAGAGAAGTTAGATCATTTGCTTCAGGCATAACAGTAAGAGAAGCAGAGCCCGATTCTAAGCCCACATCTCTAAAACCCAAGCTCTTCATCAAAACTTAAGATACAAGAGTTGAAGCTAACATCCTGCATGTTTAAGAACATCGTTCATAGACGCCTAACTCCCAGACGAGACCAGAACCCAGGAGCTACTCCAGGAGCTGGGGCATAATCACAGAACTGCTAAGCCTACCGGAGGCGCCTGGGAGATTGCAGCCACTCAGAGTTCCAACACCAAGTGGGTTTTTTTCCTCAGCCAGGTGGCTCTGTACATATGGCAGCCCTGCTTGCTAGCAGGAGAAGCAGAGTGGGAATCAACTTGGCTGATGGAAAACAGCAGGCATTTAAATACTTCCACTCAGACAGCAGGTAGCTTGTTACCTGAAATGCTCAGGACCCATCATCTGGCAATAAGTGCACACACACACCAGACGCTGATTTTAGGGACCCAGCAGTCAAAAGCTACCATGTGCATACTCATGGTGGAAGGATGTTTTTCTTTTTCAAATCTGGTCACCTGTGGTATCCTACAGCCCTGACCTTTGGCATCTTGACTCCTCCCCTTAACAGGAGACCTAGAACTTTCTCAAAGAAATCTGAATGATTCCAGACCCTCCCCTATCCTACCACTTTGTAGAGCTGTCTCATGGGAGGTAAAGGGACGATGGAAAGCAACAGACACATTTTAATGTGCAAACATTAAAACCACATTGCTGCAGACGCCTGACTCTGCCTATCAGCCAAGACATTTCACTGGAGGAACTTACCCAATGTCCTAAAATTCAATGACACTCTACCTGACTTGCTTTCTTTCTCCTCCTTCCTTGTTCCTTTGATCTGATTTTATGATCTCCATGAGTACTGGTGGCTAATGAACGAGGCTTGCTCACTTCTTTGCAGAAATCTAAAGGACTGTGAGTAACCACCAAGACTCTTGCTAAGACTTGGCACATGATTCATGTGCATACTTCTTTTTTTTTTCTTTTTCTTTTTTATTCTTTAATCTTTTTTTACAGTCCAGACTTTACCCCCATCCCGGCCCACCCTGACTGTTCCACATCCCAAACCTCCTCCCTACCCCCTCGCCTCCCATCCCCGTTTCCATGAGGATATCCCCACCCCCACCCCACCTCATCAGCCCTCCCTACTTTCTGGGGCCCAAGTCTCTTGAAGGTTAGAACATCTTCTCTGACTGAGTCCAGACCCAGCCGTCCTCTGCTGTATATGTGTCAGAGCCTCATATGCTGCCTGGTTGCGACTCAGAGTCTGAGAGATCCCGAGGGTCCAGGTTAGTTGAGACTGCTGGTCTTCCTATAGGGTGACCCTCCTGATGTGCATGTTTCTTGGTGGAATAAAAGCCAGTGAGACCCATGAGTTCTGGTTCCCTAACCTATACCAATTACCAAAAGGTTCTGCTGAGCAACCACATGATACCAATACCGTGACAGAAGGTGGCTCCGCCCATTCCCATATTTTCTCAGTCTGTAAGGATGAGCCCCTGCTCTGTAACAGATGCTGAGGTGTGTGGTTGACTGTTCCCTTGAGAAAAGGAATGCTGTTTTTTTTGTTGTGCAAGGGTTAGCATTTGATTAGTTGGACTACAAATAACTTCAGTGGAGCTCAAGAAGATGTAAAGGAGTGTCAAGTGCTTGGATAAACATACGAGAACACTCAGTAAGACAATTTAAAGAGTAAGCACTGGGGGATGGGAAGATGGCTGAGTCAGTCAAGTGCTGCCCATAGAAGCACTAAGTGTGGTAACATACGCTATAACATACGATCCATGGTTCTCTGGGGCTTGCTGGTCAGCAGCATCACCACTGAATACCATGTTCAATGAGATAACTCATCTAAATAAAAAACTAAGGTGGAGAGTGACTGAGAAACAAACGACATTGACTGCTGGCCTCTACCTGCCTCTACCTGCCTCTACCTGCCTCTACCTGCCTCTACCTGCACACAAGTGCATATATACCAATACATAAGTAAGCACGTGTTCACATGTACACATACACCACGTGCACATGCAAGCACATGCACCCATATGTTCACCTACCCCTGAGAGAGAGAGAGAGAGAGAGGAAGGAGGGAAGAGGGAAAGAGGGAGGAGAGGAGGGAGGGTGAGAGGGAGGAGGGAGAGGATGAAGGAGGGACGGAAGGAGAGAGAGAAGAGGAGGGAGGGAGGAGGGGAAGGAGGGAGAGAGGAAGGAGGGACAGGATGAAGGAGGGAGGGAAGGAAAGAGGAAGGAGGAGAGAGGAAGGAAGGGAGGGAGGGAGAGGATGAAGGAGGGAAGGAAGGAGAGAGGAGGAGGAGGGAGGGAGGAGGGAGATAATGAAAGAGGGAGAGGAGATAGAGAGGGGGAGGGAGGGAGGAGGAGAGGGAGGGAAAGAGGAAAAAGGGAGAGGATGAAATAGGGAGGGAAAGAGAGAGAGAAAGAGAGAGAGAGAGAGAGAGAGAGAGAGGAGAAACAAATCAAGAACTACAACATGATCTTAGGATCTTAGGCCCTACTTTCCTGACACACAACCATTCTACATAGCTCTCGTGTGGGTCTTCATGTTACTCACACTGGCTCTATTCTCTGCCAGAAGCAACCTTGACCTTCCTAGCACACATGTGACCTACTAATGGCCTTTCTGCACTTCAAGACACCACTGTCCTGTCCCTTACTGGCAGTTGTCCAGTTTCTTGGAGCATCTGGCTAGTTCAGGCCATCTTCTCACACCCAGGCTTCCATTCCCTCTAGGTCAAGCTGAAATAAATTTCTCCATAGAAGTGTCCAGAAGTGTTCTTGGAAATCAAGGGACTCCTAAAATGTCCTCTTAGTTTTTCCTTTACTCTTTACTGATATTGGCTTCCATGATAAATACACTCATTACATAATTAGTATGAATTACACCTGAGATTAAGTCAGATGAGGTCCTATTTTAGGTATCAGACTGTGACTTAGAACACATAACTATCATGGACCTACTGTGAGATGGGCAAGTCCCTTACTACACTTTCTCTTTCCATAAGTCAGAATGAGCCAGCACTGGACCATGTGTCCAAGGTCCTAACACTCAGGGCACTGAGGCAGATGCACAAACTCAGGCTACAGGAGACCCTGCCTCAAACCATCGACTCCCCCCCCTGGAGAACCCCAGGGGGCTTCTTAAGTGTGAAGGAGTTACTGTTTCCTCACATCCATGACTTAGGGTCTTCTGGGATCTCTACTGCCCTCTACTTATTTTAGCAGCTCCAGCCGAACCCCACAGCCAGGTGTACACTTACTGAAAATCCTAGACAGACTCCTAAGGTGGGTGATTAGCAGGTTTTCATATGGTCAAATAGTTTTTCAATGAAGCATTTAGTAATTAAGAATGTTAACTAGGGATGTCTGGGGTGCTGGCTCAGCCAGTAAAGTATCTAACATGAAAATACTTTACTGACTTAATGTGAGGCTCTGACTTCAGAGCTATAATCCCCAAGTTGGTGGGGGCAGAGATAAGTGGATCTATAGAGCTCATTGGTCTGTTAGTTTAAGTGCATTGGTGAGTTCTAGGTACAGTGACTGTGTCTCCAAAAAAAAAAAAAGGTAGAAAGATCAAATGATACATATTCACATACACACACACACACACACACACACACACACACATACACATGCACATACTCACACACATCTATCATACACACAAAAATGAATAAATAATATCACCGATAATCTGGAGCAGTGACTCTGAATATCACTCTTGCAGAAGACACAGGCTCGGCCCCTAGCACCTCAGTCAGCTGGCTGTATCTCCAACAGGAGCCACTGGACTCTTCTAAACTCAGCAAGCACCTGTACTCACATGTGCACATATGCCCCCACACACCCTAGAGACACATCATTAACATTAGAAAGAAATCTTTAAAACTACACACCCAGAGATTTGTCTCTGTGATCCTTTCAGATGCTCTCAAGCTAACCAACATCAACCATCACAGAAAGACGTGAGGAAAGAGCTGAGCGGGGACTCCTGAGTGACGGGAGGCCTGTTACTATCCTTCCATGGTCAAACACTTCTTCACATCATTGTCTGTATCTTCTGGGTACTGTCAGTCCAAAGGTTTTACCATTTTCAAATCTATAATTGGTATCTGAGACTGCTCATTCACACACATGTACATACACACACATACACACACATGCACACACACACCCCTGCATACACACATGCACATACTCACACCAACTTACATATATGCCACACACACACACACACACACGAATAACAACATAAAAATAGTCTTGGCAACAGCTCCAAACACTCTGCACACAGCCCTGGAACTCTTGTTCAGGGATTCAGAGAGGCCCAGGATTAGCCTAGCCACCCCTCCTTGGATATTCCTCTTTATCAGGTTTCCTCAGAATGAGCTTCAATGGACTTTTTTTATCAGGGCTTCTCATCTATGCCCAACCTCTTGGGCTCTCATCTGGCTCAGGATGGAGCTTCCCACGCTCACACTTCCGAGGGTAGCAGGACCATGGGCAGCATGGGGCTCCTCCACTGTGTCTGTTACTTAACTTGTGAAACATGATTTCATTCTTACCATTAGGAAATGGAAATAATATGGGTGCTCTCTTTGATATTAAAACTTTGTAGGAAGCACTTTGCAAATGTCAGGAATTGTACGAGGACCTTTCTGAGCTCTCATAGGACTGTGTCAGACCAGGCAGGGAGACACAAATGATCAACAGCAATGTAGCCTTGAGCTCAGGTACACCCATGCTAAAACCAGCCAGCACAGCGAGGTATTACACCTGTAGTGTTTGCTATAAGATTGACAGTTTCTTGTTTTTTATTTATCTCACCCCCAACAGAAAATGAGTGTGTAGCTCCTGTTTTATGCTTGCCGCTGTAGTTTGACAAGAGGCCAGGGGAAAACTTCAGAAGAAAAGGACAAATGCCAGGAAGAGGGAGGTGGAGCTGTAAATAACATAGAAGTCATTCCAGGAGAGCCAGGAACATGGGTGGACCTCTCACCATAACTCAGTGGCTAGGGCACAAAGCAGAGCCCTGGATGACAGGAACTACACAGGGGAGGAAGGATGTGTGCAACAGCAAGCTACAACGCCCATCACCTTCAAATCCATCACATGGTCTTCCATGTCATCAATGAGCTTTCCCAGTCTCTTACGTGTTCCTGAAAGAACAGAAAAAAGAAAAACCCACTAAGCGGGCAGGAGATGGTTTTATGTTTTAACATAACAAGTAGTTAAAGGCGTCTTCAGGAGCAGCTCCCCTCCCACCTCCCCCGAAGCATCTCCCCATTTCAGCACAGGGAGAAACTCAAGTCCTTTATTTCAGAAAAGAAGCCCATGTTGAGAGCCCTGGGTTCCATCACTGCAGTTATTTCTGAAGTTAAAGCAAATAAAACCTTCAAACATGTGAGTAACTACCTTGAATTTTCTTTTCCTGTCAGGAACACTAATATTAAACCAGATTTAGGATTGCAGATGCAAGAAATCACCGTAGAAACCTCTCTCTCCAGTTGTTTCTTCTCCCATGAAATTCCTCACTGGAGCAGAGGCCATGCCAAGGGTGTTACTGGTCTCCACATTAGTTAAGCTATCAGAATGGGTGCTGTTTAAAAGTAATCAGGCCATTTCCATTGTTCTCAGCTGCCACCAGACCGGTGCCAGCAGGATCCAGGAATGCCCACCTGACTCGTTATTTTTCAACGGGTTCTTGCCAGGTCTGTGGTGTATATGGTATCAGTTCATACCAGGATTTATGTGAGGAAGCTGTTCACTGTCTGTAAGACAAGCAGTCCCTGCCTGCTCCCCTGCCTGCTCAGCATTTCTAGAGGCAAAGGACTACACCCGCATAGGAGCAAACAAATTCACAATGAAAACCAGTGCATTCTACAGACATCAACTAAGATTAGACATAAGGAAACCGGGGAGTTTGTCTGCGGTCCTGCAGAGAACAGAAGGCCAGGAGAGATCTCAGTGCAGGTCTCTGACCCAGAAGCCCAGATTCCTGTCGGTCCTCCGAGTCCCTCAGGGTCCACTGGAACTCAACCGAGAGAGATCAGCCAGACCCTCACCAATGTTCTGTCGTTTGCTGAGTAACTTAACACATCCCTGTCCAAGTGATGTGTAGGACCCGGAATTTAAGGAAAAGTGGGATGTCAACAACAACAAAAAAAAAAAACAAGGGCCAAATGCCACAGACGGACACACAGAGAAGCCGCTGCCGCTGGTGAGGTGTGGGTGTGTGTGTGTGTGTGTGGAGGGGGGTTGGAGAGATGACAGATACTTTCTGAAGAGCAATACCTCAGAACAGGAGCTGCATGTCCACTGAAATGAAAGGTATTTGGGATTTAAAAGGAAAAGATACAGATCTTATCACATAAATTAAGTGCAGATATTTTGAAATGCTGCAAGATACAAAAGGGGCTATGAGATCTTTCAGTGTCTGGGAAAGAAACTTTGAGTTTTGTTTATTTATTTTTGTTTCTTTCTTTCTTTGTTTAGTCTCAATCTGTAGCCCAGGCTAACCTGGAGCTCACTGTGTATCCTAGATTGGACTCCCATTCCCTGTAACCCTCTTCCCTGAACCCCCCAAGTCCTGGGATCATAGATATGAACCTCTTTGCCCAGAGAACCTTGTTAGTTACTGAAAGAGTTGAGTTAAGAAGTTACTTAGAACTCAGCTTTGGAGTGACAAATGTGGAAGAATATGCACCATATAAACTGTGGGAGATGCCCAGAGGCCAGCCAAAGCACATAGCTGAAGCCTAGCTGAGGGGAGGGTCTACAGGGACAGTGGCTGTGTTTTCGGGGAGAAAGAGAGTCCAGATGGAATTCTCTAAGTAAGGCAAGGTAATCTACTGCACTAACATGGCCTCTAAAAAAATTATATTCCCTATGAATGCAGTCCACCATGTATCTAAGCCTCAAGTCTGGAGAGTAAATGACGTTAGGATGGGAAGGAGCTCGGTTGGTGAAGTGCTCACCCTGCCAGCTGATGACCTGAGTTCAAGTCCCAACAACCACGTTTAAAACCAAAGTGAGATGGTGTGGGTTTATAGTCTCAGCTCTGGGGAGGCAGAGACAAGCCGCCCCTGAGGCTTCCTGGCAGGCCAGGCTATCCTACTTGGGAAAGTATATGATGCCAATTAGGCACTTTGTCTCAGAAGCCTATGAGGTTCTTTCACCCAAGACTTTAGTCTGTCCCCATGAATATACTCAAATTCACCTGGAGATCCTGGGATGGATGGGCACATGGACAGACAGACGAACAGACACACACATATGCAAAAATATACAAGTAGTTAGGTGTCAGAGTCACTTCAGACTGTATCCCTAGACATGTTTGAAACTCACACAAAGGTGTCCTTCATTCTCTGGGACAGCAAAATACTGAGCTTCTCTCACCTGGCTAGGTAACCTCACAAGGTCATAATCAGGAAAAGATTGTTTTCTACAACCACTTAGACACAAGCCAAATCAAAATAAAATAAAGGAGAAGTAAAGGAGAGGGTTGGGCTCAGGCAGGGAGACACCAAGAGAACCGTGACAGACAAGCAGAGAACGGTTTCTCCTGAGTCTCCTTCCAGTGGGTATGGCTAGCCATGTTAATCCTCCACAGACTCACACTGTCCACCCCCTGCCTGACACATGTGCTGGGAGACAAGTGGATTTTCTTTTAACTTATTCTTTCATGTGCTCATCCCCAAATGACATCCAGAGCACTACTGTGGCAAGATACTGTGTTGGCCTTTGTCCTGAAAAGTCGGAGGAGACTACGAGCCTCCGAAGGCACAGAGCTCAACCAGCCTGGTGCCACCAGGGCTGAGGCTGATGGCTAGCCTGGGGGACCCTTATATTTCTACCCAGAAACAAGGAGTTGGGCTAAACTATTAAAGCCAGGCTTGTCCATGTGACAGTGTTTCTGGGATGGACTCTTTAGTGCCAAGCAAAGAGTTCTGAGCAGTAAAGCAATGAGTGGGTGGGTCTAAGACGGAACAGCCCTTTATCTGAGATGAGAAGAGTAGCTTACATAATAGAATCGGGGCAGAATTGTTGTGAGTCGTGTGAGTAGAGATGTTTTGCTGACTGCTGTTGAGATGGGGAGCAGACTTTGCATATTATATCACCACTTTTTGTTGTGTTTGGCATGCAGTGTTTCTCTGCTCTTGACTCTGAGGTGTGAGGGGGAGGCTCTAATCATATGGCCTCGTGCAGATGCTCTATTTGCATCCCTATTAATCCAGGCCCCCCTGGAGATACTCAAGCAGAGACACATCGGGCTTTGTGTTTGAACTTGTGAGAACCCATGCCACCGCTTAATAACTTAATGCATATGTATAGCCTCCTCAGACAGCCCTCTAGGAGGCAGAAGCAGGAGGTGCCACCAGCTTGCAGACTGCGGGGCTCTGCGGAGATATGTTCTGACAGGAAGGAGCACCTCGAGTGGCAGAGCCTCTGCACCTTCTTCCTGTCTGACTGGAAAGCCTGCTTTTGAAAGCTTGGATCCAGAGCGTTTGTGATCAGTGATCAGAAATAGCTGGATGGGCTGATAAGCTCCCCCCCCCCAACTCCCCACCCTTGTATTTAACTTTGTAACACTGCTGTGGTTTTTTTCTTTTGTTTTAGCCATGAGTTAGATGATACAGAACTGTCAAACACAAGTCATATAAGGAAATAAGGGGTGTGGTGCATGCATGCAGCATGCATTAGTGTGAACTGTGGTCCTACCCCCTAGCTGCAAGATGGAGATGGGATAATTCCTCTGAATCTTGTTCTGCCTCTTCCAACTAACAGAGATGGCATCACTGTAACACTGCAGGGTTATCTTGAGAAACTGGGGTGGGAGGAGGGGGTTACAATGGTGTTCCATCCACTGATTGAATCTTCTCCTTCTCTGAAGGTGACTTGGAGCTATCATGGTATCAAGAACAGTTGGTTCTCCCCTGCACTGCCTTGCAGAGATAAATGAGAGGAAGACCGGGTGTACAGATGTGCACAGTTGTGTTTGGTGCCTTCGGCTTTGTCTGCATAGTGCATAAACCAAACCAAAGTGAACCATAGAACCCTCTCTGGAGATTTGGTGAAAACACACACTATTTTTTTTTAAATGAACACAGGGCTTCCTTCTGCCTTTTGAATTTTATTTTGAAAAAATAAAAACCTATGAAGTTGGGAAACATGAATGAAAACCACTCAGACTCTCAGAATGTCTGAGGGGAGCCCAGTGGAGAAGCCACAATGGCCACTGGGGAGCCCAGTGGAGAAGCCACAATGGCCACTAGCATTTCTGCCAAACACAAGATTCACTTCCAACTAGTGACATCACACAGCCTCCCAGAAAGAAACCTGAATTATCCACTAGGATTTCTGGGACATTTTGAGGTTAGAATTACTGATTCTCCATCTTCCACCATTTTCCCCAAGTTTTTATGTCCTGCTGGCAGGCAGGGCCCATCATTGTGTACCTTTACTCCATAAGCAGAATGAATCCTGGATAGGTTTCTAACTGCAAAGTGCCTCATAGGCCCTGTCCTTTCTGCCTAGGAGATGCCAGAAAAGAGTGTGAATAAAAGCCACATGGGGGGCTCATGAGCAACACATCTATACTTTTAACATAAACATGGGTGAGTTAAAATACCTACTTATAAGAGTGTCAGAATATGCTCCAAGAATGGAGTCACATGTGCGGAATTCAGAGCATTTGTGAGAAAACTCCAAGAAATGGAGGAAAGAGCCTTCTGACCTCGGTCTCCTTAAAAACACAGAATTTTTCTTGGAATGTGCTTTCCTGTGCCTCCCAGGTGTAGCGGATAGGAGTGAGTTTACTTCGGATTATTCATTGCATCTGGCTATTGTTACTTGTTTATGTGGCTCTATGGAAAAATATGTCTTTGCCACATGCATCTTGTCCTTGTGATTGCATGCAGTTTGAACTCATGAGACCTTTATTCGTGGGACTATTAACTGGCAGAGTACAAGTTATTTGATGCTCTGAATAAAGTTGGCATTGCATGAGACTTTAGTCTGCCTCAATTTTAGGCTCCATCTTCCAAGGTGCCACTGCCAATTAGAGCAGTAAGCAGAAGGGATATTTTTTCTTGTAATTCTAATCAGACTTCATGCATATTGGGTTTTCAGTAGGGTTGAGGAGAGCAATCTATTTCTACAGTGTAACTTCTAAGAATCCAGCCTGAAACAAATGCCCTTGAGAACCAGTGGTTTCATTGGTGCAGATGGGATGGATACACTTTGTAGCTTTATTTTCTTTGTCCCCTCAACACCTGCCCTTGGCAGAGAAGGAACAGAAGCCAGCACTGCACCTCTGCCACCCCCGCTTCATTTGTAAGACACCAAGCTTCATCCTCTTTCTGTCTGGAGACACTTTCAAGCCATTCAATATAAACTAACCAACGATTCCATTTCTTCCCTTAAAACTCAATCATAAAAGAAAAAAGAAAAGTTATGAAGGAAGAAAGCCCTGCTCTCGGACCTGGTTTTATCCAAAGTTCTGAGATTTGCTAATTGTTTCCTGGTTTCTGTTTCCTTCAGACTTCCTGGAAGTTCGAACATGAAAGCCTTGAGGGTGGTCTGTTATTATCCAAAACCTCTCTTCCACTCTTGTAACCTCTCCTTCCTTCTAGTATCATAGGTGTACTGGCTGGTTTGTGTGTCAACTTAAAACAGGCTGAAGTTATCTCAGAGAAAGGAGCTCCAGTTGGAGAAGTACCTCCATGAGATCCAGCTGTAAAGCATTTTCTCAATTAGTGATCAAAGGCAAATGGCCCCTTGTGGGTGGGACCATTCCTGGGCTGGTAGTCTTGGATTCTATAAGAGAGCAGGCTGAGCAAACCAGGGGAAGCAAGCCAGTAAGGAACATCCCTCCATGGCCTCTGTATCAGCTCCTGCTTCCTGACCTGCTTGAGTTCCAGTTCTGACTTCCTTTGGTGATAAACAGCAGCATGGAAGTGTAAGCTGAATAAAGCCTTTCCTCCCCATCTAGCTTCTTGCTCATGATGTTTGTGCAGGAATAGAAACCCTGACTAAGACAATAGGCCAGGGGTTGTGCTTATATGACTTAGAGTCAATTCAGGAATGCTAAAAGAAAAACAAAGCACTCAGTTTTAGAAACTTTGACCAAAACGAGTCTGGACTACAGTCAGCCTCCCTGGGCTCAGGCCTTAGCTCTGCCCTTTAACAGTCATTTGAATAAGTCATTCAAGGACTTTACAACTGACTATTCCAATCTCAAATGAGGGCTATCATAGAGGCTAGCCCCCAACAGGTGTATATGAAACAATGCATACACTCAAAAGCTTGGAACAATACTTAGTGCACAGGGAAGTAGCCCTTTTTCTCCACCCTCGTATTTATTTTATAGACACAAATCATTCCTTCTTTATTTTCCAGGATGTTTCCTAGTTCCTCTGTGGTAATGCCAACCACACCAATTTTGTGGTATCCTTATGATAACCTACAGTTCTTTGTTGCTATGATATTTGATTTGGTAGACCATATATCAAATTCTTGCCATCCCTTTTTTATATTGAGGTAATGGTTACATTGCCTGTTGCTATCCTGAACCATCCCCAGCTCTCCCTGGGACCTTTACATCCCTGGGACCTTTACACCCGCACACAGAATTACTGGTGGCCTGCATTGCCTGACCACAAGAATGAAGTCTCCTTTGATGAATTTTGTAGTTAATAAAGTTAGTAAATTATGCTAAACATATCTCTGTCAATAATTGCCAATTAGACAGATTCTAGTTTTCGTCTTTAGCTGGGGAGGAGCAGAAGAGGGCTAAGCATTTTTTAAGCCAGTGCAAGGGTTCCAGGCGGAAGCTACTCAGTCAAGGGAGGCCAGCCTGAAAACAGCAGAAATCAAAGCAGGCCTGGCATGGGAGACAAACAGCAGACCACAAAGCAGACAGAGGCTGAAGTCCAGAGTGGACAGCTCTGAGCCTGGACCCTTCAGAGAGCCTGCATCCCATGTTCTCTCTAAGCCCTGGCTGGGAAAACTTGCTTGTTTTCATAGTTTTATATATATATATATATATATATATATATATATATATATATATATATATATATATATATGTTGTTGTTTGTTTTTTAACTATCTTTCTATGAATCTAGGATTTGTTAGACAGAAAGGAAAGACAGTTGGGAGGAGGAGAGTTCTGTTTGGGAGCATCTCTTTGGTTTTCTTGTCAGTTTTTATAGTGATGACACTGAATCACTTCAGCCAGTTAAGTCTTCAGGAAATGAAGATTTAAATGAATTGAGACATAAAAATTACAATGTATTCACTAGACTCAAAGTTAGAAAATGACCAGAAAGGATTTGGCTATAAACGCTAAATCACAGAAAGGTTCTCTAACTAAATTTAAAGAAAATTCAAAATTCAAAATTTTGGAAAATTAAAAATTGTACTAATTACAATAGGAAGGATGGGGGAAAACTCCCTCCAGCGTACACAACAAATACAGCCCACTGGTAAGAGCTGAGCTTCCTGTACTAGTGTGTTGAGAAGATTCTGAGGTCTTTTGGTTGATCGGGATTCATGTTATGAACAGCCAAGCATACTACCATGGTTGAAATTTGTGGAGTACAATTCAGGTTTTCACCATCCTTAGTTATGGGCATGATATTCTTTAAGAATTCTAGTTAAGGGGCTGGAGAGATGGCACAGCACTTAAGAACACTGACTGCTCTTCTAGAAGACTAAGGTCGGATTCCTAGCATCCCCATGGTGCCTTGGAAGGATCTGTAATTCCAATCCAGAGAACCCAATGCCGCTTCTGGCCTTTGTGGGTGCTGCACACAGGTGGTGCACAGACACATATGCAGACAAAACACCATATACATGAAATAAAACTAAAGCAAAAAAAGAATTCGGGGACCCCAGTAGAAGAGCTAGGGGAAGGAGTGAAGGAGCAGAAGGGGTTTGCAACCCCATAGGAAGAACAATATCAAGTAACTGGACGCGCCTGCCTCCAAAGAGCTCCCAGGGACTAAACCACCAATCAAAGTGTACCCCATGGCTCCAGCTGCATATGTAGCAAAGGCCTGCCTAATTGGGCATCAACGGGAGGGGAGGCCCTTGGTCCTATGGAGGCTTGATGATCCATCATAGGGGGATGCTAGAGTAGTGAGGTAGGAGTGGGTGGATGGATGGGGAAGCACCCTCAGAGAGGCTGGAGAAGAGGGGTGGGATATGGGGTTTGCAGAGGGGAAACTGGAAAGGGGAACAACATTTGGAATGTAAATAAATAAGATAACCAATTAAAAAAAAGAAATCTGGTTAAAAATCAAGGGTTTGCTCCCCATGCAACAACTACTATTCCTGAAGAAATCACACATCTATGCTCTGAGTCTGAGGAACTACACATTTTATAATAAAAAATGAAATTCCAGAAAACCATACTTAAGATCAGACTGCATCCACAACTACAAGATGTATTTTTTTCTCATTTTAATGACTTCTATCTTGATTTCACACGCATTAGCCTTCATGCGTGTTAAGATGTTTACAACATGCTGGGGCGATGGCTCTGTTGGTCAAGCACTATTACACAAGCAAGAGAACCCACTTCAGCCCCCAGGACCCACCAGGACCCACATAATAAGATAAAAACTAGATGAGAAGCTGGGCGGTGGTGGCGCTCGCCTTTAATCCCAGCACTTGGGAGGCAGAGGCAGGCGGATTTCTGAGTTCGAGGCCAGTCTGGTCTACAGAGTGAGTTCCAGGACAGCCAGGGCTACACAGAGAAACCTTGTCTCCAAAAAAACTGAAAGAAAAAAAAAAAAACTAGATGAGAAACTCCCTGACTTCACTATATACAAGTTATTCAAAATAACTACACCAAATGGCCTGGGCAATCCCTTCATCAATAAAATACTTGCTTTGCTAGCAGGTGAAGAGACAAATTCAAGTTTAATACTTGCTGCCTGCAATCCCAGTCCTGGAGTGCACTGGCCACACAGCCCAATCAGCCATCCCCACTCAAGGAAAGGTACCGTCTCCGAAGGTGAAGACTGGCCTCTGACCACCACATGCACACATGTGCACACACACACATATATAAATACAGGAGAAGGAGGGAGGGAGGTATGGAGGGAGGGAGAGAGAGACAGGGAGACAGACAGACAGAGCTAGACAATAGACATCCCACCAAGCCCATGAGCACCCACAAGGTCTACATCCCTGTAGATTTTTATCTCTAATAATATATTCAAAGGGAGTTTATAATTTAGGCATATTCTATTTTAGTTAATGAAGGTTCTGAAATTTTAAGTCCTGGGATCCCTAATTATTCTTATTTGCTCATGGGCATCTAATTCCACATCTCCGAGCTAAATCGTTTTATCGTTTAGATTAGTGGCCCTTGGCTTTTTGACCTGCAGTGCGTGTTTAAGTGTCTTTTCAGTTTGGTTTCTCTTTAATTAGGAGAAGAAACCCTGTATTTTAAGACTGTCACTGTTTAAAACAATGTGAATTTTACCTAACACATTTGCCTTGAAGCATCTGCAATGAACTTATTTTTATAAATCAAAACAAATATGAATTTAAAAGCAACCATTAGGTTCTATGGCCAAGACGGTACCGCTCTTGACCCTCACAGCATAAAAATTCAAATTCCTTTGTTGAAGATTGTTCTGTGCAAGAAGATGTGATTTTCATAAATCTCTTTGTTTCTTAGGAGTTCAAAAGGAGCAAAGACAAAATTCTGTAGAGCAGTACCAAATTAGCAATTAGAGCCTGCCATGGAGGGCTGGCCTGCCATGCTTTGCTCGGAGGACGGAGGACCAGACACTCAGCCTGCAGAGCTCCTTATTCCGTCCCACGGAACCAAGAGGGCAGCCAGGGAAAAGTGCAAACTCCAGCGGGAGCCGAGAGTTCAGTGTTGCTTACAGTTTTCCTCTTTGCTCTCAATGCTGTTACAAATAATGCAAACCTGTTTTTATTAATTTACATTAAGTTCATTTAACACTGATGAAACAGACCAGAAATGTATAATGAGGAACATTTAACAAGCTCCCGAGTTAGGCTAATCTGCTCTGTTCATGAGAGCTTATCTCATTCCTGGGAAATAGTCTGGTAGAAGCCCCCTCCTTACTTAGCAAGTAGAAGCGAGGAGGAGAGTCGCCAGCTACTGATGACAAAGAAATGAACAAGCTTAATAATCTCCAATTGGTTTTCCACTCCACTTAATGATGGAGACAATGCTCTGTGGCCAGAAGAACACGGGAAGCAACCATGAGTACTGAAAATTTAATTAAAAGTCAGAAAGCCATTGCAATGAAGACTCAGCAGAAAGCCATTTATTTTTAAAATCTAATATATTCTTCATGACTAAAGGCTAAAGCACATGCTGACTTACACACTTAGCTGTAACTGATTTAAGCTACTTGATGACTTTTTCCCCCATCCCTCCCCCTTTTTTCTGTCTACCTTTTTTTCCCCCTTTTGGCTCACAGGGTGGTACTCAATTTGCAATGGAGTAAATTGGCAGAATTTAATTTGGTGGGATTTTTTTTTTTTAACTCTGTAAAAAGAATCCTCATTAAAGCCACAGGATCGGCTGTATGCTTTTTCCATCATTAAGTAGCCTAACTGCAGGTAAAAGTTACAATTATGGATTTATATAAATCCTATTGTCAATTTATAGCTGAAAGACTGGGGAGCACCTCGTTTTAAACAGGTTATTTTTTCCCCTTAACCTTTCTTTGTTTTAATGAGGATTCGGTTTGTCACTGTCTGAGCCATCTCCTGGTAGGAAAGTTTCTCAGGAAATTATAAGGAATGAAAAGTAGCAATGGGGGAAGAGGCTTGGCTACATTTCAAATCCCTAGAAGACTCAATACTTGAAATTCATCTCCAGAGCCCTGTATGCATTATTGAGTCTCAGGTGCCATGCTAGTCTACAAAAACACAGAACAAGAAGGGCTTAGAGAAAGGGGAGCTGAGAGAGCACCCGCCCCCGGGTGTGGTCTACTTGCAAGAAACACTGGTTAAAGCCATGAATAGAGTTGTTTCTCCTATAAGACCTTGATCTGAATATATTTAGCATAGTTCACCTGACTTTGTCCCCCCCCCCAATAAAATAAAATAAAAGGCTTTGAAGCTGTTGGCAGACCAGCATGGAATAACACACTTGATCCAAGCGCCCAGGTGAAGCTTCTGAGAGCAGTATCTCCCACCACCCTAAGAAATGTGGCTGAATCTCCCCACTCTCCCTTAGAAGTTTAGCCTTCTCCCTTAGAAGTTTAGTGCACGCCCTGACAGTGCGGTTAAAGCCTGCACTCAGGGTAGGAGAGCCGCACGTGGGGAGGCTCAACCGCCATTTCCCCCGTGGTTCTCTGTTGGTTCTCTGAGATGGTAGGCAAATCTGGATTCTAAGCCATTCCACAGCGAACACACCACCAGCATTCGCTTAATTGGGGCTGCTTCCAAACCAGGTCGTCTCCTGCCTGCTACTTCCTAAAAAGGAAGCAAAAACACTGAGGATTTTGCTGTGGGGCCCAAAGAAAACCCAGACTTTGTCCCTTGAGGTATCAGCTGCTGGTTGTTTTCACTGGTCTGTGGTGAAGGTCACGTGTTCTGTTTTGATCATCACCTTGAAGACGGAAGTCAGCTCAAAAGCTTTCAGCTGCCTCCTGTAGCAGCGATGCTGTGCACTAGCCCAGCAAAGACAGAAAAGCCAACCCCACCGCTATGCCTCGCACCCCTCCTGGGGCCCCACATTTCCTGTACACTTACCTGGATACGAAGCATCATTTCCTTGTCCTTCTTTCGGGCCAAGGCTAATGATATTGTATCAGAGGCATACAGTTAATCCATACTTCTTCTTTTGCAAAAAAGAATAATGGTTGATTCCGTCTGTTTTCTCACCTCCAAGTTACCCGTATCCAACCAGTTCCTGGAATCACCTGGAATCCATAGCCTTCTCTTATGGATGCCAGAACATTCTTAGTGCCAGGGCCTCAGTGAAAACACGGAGAACCGAATGAATACCTCTCATTGTGTGTTGGGTCTAATTTCCCTTATCAAACCCCCTTTGGATCGAACAAAGCAGGTTTTATATTACGCTGTTCGCTTACAGAGCCTGCTTTCCATTCATGGTCTTCATGTGTGGGTAGGTCTAAGCCAGACAAAACGGTTCTGCCTGTGGTCCTGCGTGAATTCAGGCTGTGAATGCTTTTTTCAAGGTTTCCATTAATGTCATGGAATTTCTGGAAATTGGAATCAAAATGAAGTGTGGTAGCCTAGTTCTAACTACAAATGCGGCTCAGCTTGTACCCTGAGGTAGACATTGTAAATACAATAGAATGCAAATTAGGCTGTTGAGATGGATCAGTGAGTAAAGGTGATTGCAGGTAAGGCTCATGACCTGAGTTCAATCCCCACAAGTTCTCGTCAGACCTCCACATGTCTACCATAACACACACAGGTGTGGACACACACACACACACACATACACACACACACATTACAAAAATGACAGTGAAAAATGCATGCTGTCCTACAATACCAACACTGCCATTTGGCAACACAGCACACTGTAGAGTACCAGTCACACCCCTTGTAACTGCAGACATGACTAGGGGTGAGAACCATGGCTGCTGCCCAGGACTGCCAGAATATCATGTAACATACCACAACTCTGTGAAATGCTCCAAATTCAGAATTGGAAGTACAGTTTCTACAAATGCCTATCACTTTTATACTCTTGTGAAGTTGGAAAATCTTAAGTTGAATCATTGTAATGAAGAGGTCAGCTCAGGAACTTTAGAAAATTCCACCAGACCCCTCCCCTCCTGAAATCGAAAGCTCATTCAAGAACATAGGCACGCCTCCCCTCTGGAAGGGAGAGCTAATTACATTTCTCAGACCACAGGGAGAAGGGACTGATCACCGGCCCCCTGCGGGTAGGGGTAGACACATTCCATGACCTCAATCCCTATAGACCAATCAGTTTAAAAGGCACTGTTCTGCCAATCGTATTGTGCCTAAGGCTCCCCTGATGGGCTACACATGGTTGTTCTCTCTCCATGTGCAGATTGACCCCAACATGTTGAAACAATAAATTCCTCTTGCTTTTTGCATTGATTCGTGGCTTTGCGTTGTTCACTCAGAAAGTCCCCAGCAAGCTAAGGCTCGCCAGAGTCCTACAGTAAGCTGGGGACTATTTGTACAGGTTAAGCATGAAGATAACCATAGGAGCTGATTGAGGAAATCCAAGAGGTCTTCAGTATCCACCAATCCTGCATCGTCGTCCCCATTCCCTACTCCACCATGTTGCCATATTGGAACAGACAGATCCCATAATGCAAGAGTCATCTAAATGCTGCCCAAACTACCCAATGGTCTTTAAAGAGACTGAATATCAAGACAGATAGATACATCATGACCCAGTTTCTCTCTTAGCTCCAAAACATTTTCAGAGGCCTGAACAATTTTTTTTTTTAATTACAAAACTGGGACTTTCGGTGAAATGGTGCACTGTCAGAATGCTTTATCCCCCTGTAGTTCCCAGTTTTACTGAGATGCTGCCATCCGCCCCTCCCCATCCCATCCTGGCTTCCTGTCCCTAGCAGATCTACATGATAAAGTCTCCTGGAGATATGTGTGTGTATCATCGGGTTTTTAGTTGCCAGAGGAGGAGAAGAAGGCTTTATCAAGAATGAGGGATGTGTGGGTGTGGTACCCCAGAGAAGCTGAGGTCTGGGCACCTTATTCCTCATCCCCACAGATTAGCCCAGTGACCATTTGGTGAGGCTTTTCCATCATTCAAGGCCCTCAGATTGTCTGTCTTTCTGCCAGGTTCAATTTGAGCCAACCCTAGTCCTAACGGTATCCACACACATCCATGCACCACAATGCTTCTAGCACCTAAAAGCTGCAGATGTCTGCTCTGTGTCTGTGCAGCCCACCCAGCTCCAGGAGAGAGCTACAAAAGCACCAACAGGGAATTAGCTACAAAACAGTCCAGAGTGGCAGCCGCAGCACAAAGGTAGGTCTTGAAAAGGAAGGGCGAGCCATGCTGCTGAGCACCAACACACGTGACTGCTTTCTCTGACATTCAGTTCTGTCCAGCTTCTCTCTGCTCATTGTTTTTGTTTTATGTATTGATAAATAATTTACATTTTTCCATTCCCTAAAAACACTTAGAAACTTCATACAAACAAATCAGCCGTACTTCCAACTTGCTCCAAATACTAAAGCATTTTCTGTGTAGGTTGAGGGCTATACAATTCCTGGGGACTTACTATAGTTGGGAAGTGAATGGAAAAAAACAGAAAACCTTATGATAATCCATAAATTCCTTAATAACTGATATACTAGTGAGAAAGAAGGAAAGGTGGAATCTGTTCAAGACTGTGAGAAGCTAAACGAGGCAGACACAGGTGAGGAACTATGAGCGGCTGGCTTTTTTAACATTGTGCTGGAATGGTCACAGCAATGTTTCAATATATGCCAGGGGTCAGATAAGGGAGAGAAGTTGTGGATCCTTAAGTTTGAGATGCCTGTGGGAAGCTTCGAAGGCAATGCCCAGCACAAGCTGAATGTCAGGGGTAAAGTGGTCCATGTTGGGAATGCACAATTGGATTTCAGCAGCAAAGGGCGCTCATTGAAACAATTGTGTGAGGTTGCCTACATGGACTGTGTAGAAAGAGAAGAACCTGAGACATTTCTAAGATGAAATCACAGAAAGATCGCCAGACACAGTTGTCCTCTGACCTCTGTGAGCCTGGCATGACACAAACATGCACCACGTATATACACATACTCACCATGTGCACACATACACACCATCTGTATATACACACACACCACATGCACACACCATGTTCACACACATACATACCATGTGTATATACACACACACCACATGTACACACATGTATGTATGTATATACACACACCATGTACACATACACACCATGTGTATACACACACACCACATGCACACACACATACCAGCTGCACACATACACACACAAATAAATAATGTATTTGAAATGAATTCTTTATTCTCTCTGATCTTATCACAATGGTTGCTTTGTTAAGGCACTCATGTCCACTTCAGCAACAACACATACACTATTTTTACATTTCACACTTTGACCTATTTGGATTGTAGAAATACAAAATACTGAAAGTCCAAAGATCATTTGGCTGAGCTATAAATGATAAACTAAAATATCCTGTGGTTTTTCCAGAATGGGGTTCTCCAAAGAAACCCATGTAAATTGCTAGACTGTTGCCATGGGGACAGCATGCTCGCCCTCATAGGTAACCAAAGGCAAGACTGATGATGGGTCATGTGGCCCTATGGCGGCCAGGTGGGTCAAGCCTGAATGCACCCCCAGCCCATTTCCAGTTCTGTGAATACTGACATCACCTTTCTATTTATTGTACCAAAGAACAATTAACTTGAGGTAAATGACATTAATTAAAGATAAAATTCAAGCTTTTAGGTTTAGGTTTAGAATTCACAAAGAATTCTAAAATGTACTGAGAATTCCTACACTCTTTCAAGGTCACACGAAAGAGTCATCAAGATCTGGCTCTGTTCCAGATCACACAGGTTTGAGACAATTTATAAAGTAGGCTCCAGTTGTCACTAGACAAAACAAACATATGCTTTTTGTTCCTGGTTTCATAGCATCTGCTTATTGGTTGCATATTCATAAAGAAGTGTTTTGTAATTTGGTATAATTTGAAAAGTGTATAGACAATTACTCTAGTTTAAGTGGTGTACCTGCATATGTATGTGCACAGGCAGGCATGTACGAGTCTCTATGTGTTTGTACATATGTGTTATATGGATACACGTGTATATGCCTGTTGATATGTGTCTGTGTATACATGTGTATATCTGTTAGTGCACATGTGTACATGTATGCATATATGTGTGATGTGTAAGTATGTATGTTATGTGTGAGTACATATGTATATGCCTGTTAGTGTCTTTGTGTATACATGTATATGCCTGTTAGTGTGTGTCTGTGTACACACATGTATGCTTGTTAGTGCACATATGTGTGTATGTATATGTATGTGATTTGTGTGTTATGTGTGAGTACACATGTGTATGTCTGTTAAAGTGTTATGTGTGTGCATGTGTGTGTGTGGTGTATGTTATGTGTGAGTACACATGTGTATGACTATTAGTTCCTGTGTGGAGCCAGAGGTCAAAGTCAGTTGTCTTCCCCAGTAGTGCTCTATCTCACTGGGGGGACAAGGTTTCCCAGTAGAGCTCACCAATTGCTGAGACTAGCTGGCAGGCAAGCATGTGGGGTCTTCTGGTAGAGACCTCTTGACATTGGGATTTCCCGGCATATGCTGCCTCACCAGGCTTTTTACATGGGTCCTAGGGATTCAAGTCACAAAATCTAGTTTTAAAATATATTTCCTTCTATTGGGAAACATGATTTTCAGTGGAGACAGCTTGATTATATAACTGGAAGTGTCCATGACTCTGTACAGCTGGCAGCACATTTGACTGTTCTCTGGAGTTAGAGTAAGGTATTGTCTCCACTACTCAAGAAATTTGTGTTGCTGTAGGCTGTGGTTTGGGTGAGAAATGTCCCCCATTGGTTTCCCACTTAATGTTGGAGGTTATGGGATCTTTAGGAGGCTCAGCCTTGCAGGGGAATTATGTCACTGGTTTTGAGGGTTAACAGCCTTGCCTCTCCATTCCAATGTGGATGAAACTGTGATCCACCAGCATCCTGCTCCTGCCACCATGCTTTCTCTGCCTCTGCTCATGCCTTCCCCACTGTCTTAGTCAGGGTTTCTATTCCTGCACAAACATCATGACCAAGAAGCAAGTTGGGGAGGAAAGGGTTTATTGAGCTTACACTCCCACACTGCTGTTGATCACCAGAGGAAATCAGGACTGGAACTCAGGCAGGTCAGGAGCTGATGGAGAGGCCATGGAGGGATGTTCCTTACTGGCTTGCCTTCTCCTGGCTTGCTCAACCTGCTCTCTTATGGAACCTAAGACTTCCAGCCCAGGGATGGCACCACCCACAAGGGGCCCTACCCCCTTGATCACTAATTGAGAAAATGCCCTACAGCTGGATCTCACGGAGGCATTTCCTCAACTGAAGCTCCCGTCTCTGTGATAACTCCAGCCTGTGTCAAGTTGACACACAAAACCAGCCAGTACACCCACCATGGTAGATGTCATCTCTTTGGAACTGTAAGCCAAATAATCCCTTTCCTGTTGACAGAGATCATGGTATCTTATCACATCAACAATGATGCAAGTAATATAATGTGCCTCCTGAAATTCTAGAACGTTCTTCCTTTGTGAACACACAGAGCTACCTTGGTAGGATTGCTTACCTCCTTCAGATAGGCTACATTACTGAAATCTACATCATGTTCCTGCTTCCTGAGCCTCGGGTTGTTTCTCCTTCCTTGCTTGCTTTAATTGTGCAGTAGTAAATGCAGCATAAGCAATGTAAGAATCGAGTCTTGCTAGTTAAATATAAGAACACAGAGCAAAATATCTGAGAAAGGTTACACCTCTTTAAAGATGCAAATTGGTAATGGAGCTCAATATCAAAACAACAGAGCGCTGTTAATTTTTAAAAAGGTGCAAATTGCTAATCTTACTTAAGGCTTTTTTTTTTAATTGCTTATTAAGAGTCCTAGCACAAAAAAAAATTAAACAAAATAAACTCTTAAAAATAGAGTGGTAAGAATGAAACATGAATTTGACTATAACCCTTTGCAGGTTACCATAGGACTTGATATTGTTTGGAGACTCTCTCATCTACCCCAACGTGAGTCTAGAAGTCTGCACACTTGATTTATCACTCAACCTCTTGCTTCATAAGACTGCAGAACCACAAAGATGTAGACAATAACCATTTAGCTCACAAGTTTGGGGATTCATCTATCTCTAGTGGACCTGTCTGACCCTGCCTGACCTCACTAAAGCTGCTCTTGCTTGGCCAGGAGGCTCTGTTAATAGTAGCTGAGCTTGATCACATACCTGGGGTCCACAATGGGTGGACAGAGGTGACTGTGCAATAGAGCATTATTCCACATGCTTTGCCTGACAATGGCCATGACAAGGGAGCATTTTCCCCAACTATCTACAAGTATTACATGTATTAGCTTTTGTTTTATAGTCACCCTGTAATGGTGAGGTTCCATTTAGCCCCTAATTCATAGGCTAGATATCAAGGCTACTGATATTGCATACACAAAGTTTATTGCATACAGAATAGGGAGCAAGCTAATCTGGATGTCAAGACAGAGAAGAAATTAGATTGGGCCTGTCTACTGGTAGGGCTTCAGATAGGGATAGAGAGGGGTTATTTCGTGGGTTAGGGTATCTACATGCCCAACGGTGCCATGATATCAGGGGATGCTCATGTGTTTCCTAAAAGAGACAGTGATAGGAAAGTGTCTTAGTCACTGTTCTATTGCTGTAAGACACCATGACCAAGGCAAATTATAAAAGAAAGCATTTAATTGGGGCTGGTTTATAGTTTCATAGGGTGAGTACATTATCATCATGGCTGGAATTACAGCTGCAGGCTAGCGGGCTCAGCATAGAGCAGAAGTTGGGAGTTTGTCTTCTCTATCTACCCAGCAGGAAGGGAACCTGGATCTAGTGTCACTCCATCTCTAAGGCCACACTTCATCAACCCTCCTAAACAGTCCAGCAAATATATGAGCCTATGGGGACAATCTCAGGAAGTGTCCTTTCAAGTCTAAATTTTATCCATAGTCTAACATCAAAATTGGAATCAGGCTCTTTGGCACCAACTCCACAAGTCCAAAATCGGAACGTTTAATCTCAGAATCAAAGATGGGAAAACCTGCCTGAATGAATGAAATTACAAAGGAATATATCAATAGCATGAGGTTTCAGAAAGGACATACAATCAGGACTGTTAATGCAATCAGTCAAGCATGAGGCTACTCAGGACTAAATATTGGAGACAGAAATCTATGTGTGAATGTGAGGACATAGAAACAAAGTTCTGAGAATGTGAAAACATCTGTCTGTTTTTACTAAAAAGAGTTCTGGGAAAACAGAAACAAAGTTTTTGGTGGTCAGATGACCAGACTAAGTTAAGACCAGCCAAAACAAAACTGGTGGTCAGAGTGACCAGGCCAAGTTGCAAAAAGAAGATTAGCTGTCCTCAGAATAACTCCCCTTCCCTTCCCTGTGCTGAATTCCGGGGAAAACCACAAGCTGTCAACATCCTTACCACCAAAGTTTCCAGCTTTAGTAATAGCTGACCAATAAGTTTAAAAATATGCTGCTGTTTGATGACTAATCATTATATAGCTGTTCACCCCCCTTGCAAGGAGAGTATAAAAGATGTGTGTTTTTTGAGTTCAGGGTTGACTCTCCCTGCGAGGCTGAGCAACCCCACGCGCGTTGGATCAATAAACCTCTTGCCATTGCAGAGATCTGTCATCCAGTTGTGTTCTGTGGGATTGTGCACATAGGCTAAGATCCCAGGGGTTTTACAAGGAAAGGACATGTAACACACCTAGAATGATAGACAAATGCAAGGAGAATGGGGCACCAGGAGCAGATGGGCAAATAATGGGTGTACACATTGTGAGTGTGCACACCATGAATGTGTGCACAGTGGGTGTGCACATAGCAAGTGTATACACAGTATGTGTGCACACAGTGAGTAATGAGTGTGCACACAGTGAATGTGTATATAATGTCCCTTCCCAGACCCAGGGAATGAATGTGCACATACTGTCTCTTCCTAGACAGAAGCAATAGAAGCAGAAGATCATCAACTAAAGTAGACAGGTTAGGGATGGCTCTTGAGAGAAAGGAGAGGAGTTGCTGGATCTATACATAATGGGTCTTACAACTTATAATTTTATTCACCTAATGTAATTGTCCTCTCCATGACTTACTGCCTCTATCTGCTAACCTAGGCCTCATCCTGGAAGCTTCTACCTTCCATCCAATCTAATCTAAGCCTAGAATGTTTTCTACCTCTGAGACTTACTGCTGAATAAGCTCACCCCTTCCTAGTTCTTTCTGAACTCTGGCTGGCTGGTCATCTCAGTTGTTCTGGCTCAAACTCTTCTCCAAGCTGACTGATTCAATCTGCTTCTCTCTGAGCCTCTGACTGAATTGTTCTGCTTGTCCTCAAACTAACTCAGGCAATCTGTTCTAATCTCCTGGCTCCTTCTCATTGTCTGGCTTGTTTTGTCTTCACCTGTGTCTAGCTTGTTCTCTCTTCAATCTGTCCCAGTAAAACTCTTCTTTTTCTCTGCACTGACCCCCAAGTAGCTTCCCTCTCCTCTTTCTTCTCATGAGCTTTAGGAATATTCTATTCTGTCAAATCTTTCTCTGATTCATCACTTTGTCTGCTCACACATCACTTTTAAACATGGGCTCTTCCTTCTATGAACTAACTTTACCTTCATTGGGATTAAAAGTGAGAGCTAAGGGCTGAGCCACACCACAACCAGAAAGTGGTAAATAACAACCTCACAGTGTGATCAAATACCCTGCAACACTTCTTCCTTTTTGTCTAAGCTAAATATTGTACACAGTTTAACTATTATATAAAAAACAGGTATCAATCTCCAAAACTTAAGAGTCCAAGCAAGCGAGCGACCGAGTGAGCGAGCGAGCATCCTTGTGAAGCTCGCAGCCGAACCTGCTGCTCAGCAGCAGTCCATCTCAGCATCATGGTTTTCCAGTCTGTCAGTCTGAGGAACAAGCCGCTCCTTACCTGGCTTGTTAAGCTGTCTCCATGCAGAGGGGATCTACTTTCTGTGTTGTCTGAGCTGTTCTCTTTCTGCATCTCTTCCTTCCTTGAGGCCTTTCATGAGGAAGCTTCTCTTATTCAGAGCAGGTCTTTATCAGTTTTGAGGAAACCTATAGTCTTTCATAGGCAAAACCTCTTCCCCAGATTAATATATTCCCTGAGTTCCATTATGATGTTAAAACATCCTTAAAGTATACAGGTTGGTCTAATTCAGTAGGGTTTTTTTTCCCTACAATCCAATGTCTTTCAAGTAATCCTATCCTCGTTTTCTGTTTATCAAGGTACAATTAGCTCTCTATGAGTCCACACATAGACAAGACATCTAGACACTTGCATTCCATGCCTGGCTTCACACCATCAAGCCGGGCTTCTTACCTGTTGTCAATGTGCTGTCTGTCTTGATCCTCAATTTCATTAGGTGCCATAGGTTCACAATTAAGTAGTTCCTATCCTCATACTTCCTGTCTTTTGTCTCCCAAGCCTTTGTATTACCATAGCTATTCCTTCTTGTTGTACAATTACTTTTCAGCCTTTTTGAGAGGAAAGATATAAAGACTGCAATTAAAAGTAGGGAGGAATTTACTGCAGTGGTCAGAGTTGCAGTGAGTACTGCTTGTTCAATCCCCTCAAGTCTTTCTTTTGCTCTTAAGGGATCTGAAATGGATTTTACCCCCCACCCTCTTTTTTAAATGCAGGCCAAGTCTGACTCTGTAATTAAAATTGTCTGTTTTGGGTGGCTTGCTGTGATTTGCTATCTCAGAGGCTCCTGCAACATTTCTTGCTCTGAGCTCAAAGCTCTTGCTTCTTCAGTCTTCTGTGTCTCTCTGGTAGTCCAGCCCAACTCAAAGAACTGCTGGGATCATAGATGATCCCAGGTAAATTTCTCCTCTGCAGCTTTCTGTCAGTCAGACGTCCTCTGCTTTCTGCAATGATGCCCAGTTTTCTTCTTCTCTGATCATGTTGGGCTTTTCTTCCAACCATGGTGAACACCAGATGTAAATGTCCCTTTTATTTGCCTGATGATGTCCCAGTTTGCTAACCTAGGCCTACTCCTGGAAGCTTCTACCCTCCATACAATCTAATCTAGGCCTAGAAGGGTTTCAGTCCCTGAGACTTACTGCTGAATAAGCTCACCCTTTCTAATTCTTTCTGAACTCTGATTGGCTGGTCAGCTCAGATGTTCTCGGTCAAACTCCTCGCCAAGCTGGCTGATTCAATCTGGCTTCTCTCAGTTTCTTAATGAATGGCTCTGCTTGTCCTCATACTAACTCTGTTTTTTTTTTTTTTAAGATTTATTTATTATTATAAATAAGTACACAGTAGCTGTCTTCAGATGCACCAGAAGAGGGCATCAGATCTCATTATGGGTGGTTGTGAGCCACCATGTGGTTGCTGGGATTTGAACTCAGGACCTTCAGAAGAGCAGTCGGTGCTCTTACCCGATGAGTCATCTCACCAGCCCCAACTCTATTAATCTGTTCTAATCTTCTGGCTTCTTCTTATTCTCTGGCTTGTTCTATCTTCACCTGTGTCTAGCTTGTTTGCTCTTCAACCTGTCTCTGTAAAACTTCCCAGTAAAACAGCCTCCTCTTGTTACTTTCTGCCTGCTTCTTAAGTAGCTTCCCTTTCCTCTCTCTTCTCAGAGAGTTTTGCATATCCTATTCTGCCAAGTCTTTCTCTGATTCGTCACTTTGTCTGCCACTCAATTAGACATCACTTTCAAACATGGCTGCTTCTTTCTACAAACTAACTTTACCTTTATTATTTGGGATGAAAGGTGTGTACTAAAGACATGTCTGTATTCCAGCCAGAGGGATTAAAGGTGTGTGCTAAGGGCTGAGTCACACTACAACTAGAAACAGGATTTTTCAGTTAATAATACAAAGTTGGGGTTCACAGTGTGATCAAATACCTTTCAATGGTGTCTTATTCCTTAAGCCATGATGTTAAGCCCTACAGCAAGTCAGTATAGTGATCCTTCAGTGAATTCTAAGACAGGAGAATCCTAGCTTGGTCATAAGCCACCAAGAAAAAAAACATACCACAGTGGAGCACCCATCCCAGTTTTCAGTTGGGGAAATATAAAACAATTTTAGAGTTTGTGTAACAAGAAAATAGTTGCTGTATACAGAGTCTGTTGGCCTCTGGCCCAGCTGGAGCAGCCAAAAGAGTGGTGCTTTCTGAAAGGGAAGAGAAGCTGGTCTTCTGTGGCCACAGAATGGAAGGTAGATGGGTACAGTAAGTTGGTGAGGGCATCAGATCTGAAGAGCTACCAGGTTTCTTCCATGGCTGCCACTGCTCTGGAGTGAGGGGACTAAGAGCCAAGGTTAGAGCCACTGACCAGGAAGTGACCTCGGTAGGCTTGAGCAGCTTCCAGCAGCAAAAGCTTCAGGAAAGAAGTCTCTTCCCCAAAGGGTTGCATACAGCTCTATATACAGACACTGTCAGCTCTCAGATGATCTTTGATGAAATAATTCCTCTGCACTTTATTCCTTGTGAACAGGGTCTTCTTTTGGAGTGGGTTGAGGTCTAAGAGTAGATGTTTTCTATTGGTTTGGTCTGAGATATTAGATGCTTTCTATTGGTTTAGTCTGAGATGTCAGGGATGCCTCCTCTGGATGTGGAAGGGCTTTGAATGCTGCCCCAGTCCTCTCCATGGGGTGGCTGTGGTCACATGTCCCAGGACAGAAACCTGGTTGGGAGTAGATGAAACACCCCCTGTCCTCAGGTATGAGGGTACCAGGGTTTCTAAATCTACTCTACCTTACCAAGTTTTCTGTCTGATGGCACGGTCCACTGCTCCACAGCTGACCCCAGGCTTCAAGGCCAGGCTTCCCTTGAAGAGCCCTCCAATAATATATTACAAGGATAACAAGAATTCGCTTTATTTTAGGCACATTTGGAAATGTTATTTATTCCATCTCACAAACACCAACAGGGCTCCTGGGCTGTAAGCTTGGCAGTTGAAGTTCTCTTTATTTCCTTACCTACACTACTACTCACTACCACCACACAGGCACATGTGTGGGTGTATTAGCCCCCTGCACCCCATAATCTGTCTCTCTCAAGCTGAGCCGTGGAATCATCTACACACATCAGAACAAGCAGAGCTCAACACCAAATAGCCAAATGTAGGCAGAGTGAGAAAACATAATCACATTGTTCACATTTAAGGCATCGACTCCAAGTAGCTACATAGAAACTTGCAGTGCCAGGTTCCTTAGGAAAACACCCTACCAACAAAGAGGAAGTCTGAAGTCTAGAAAAGGAAACCAGCTCAGGGGAATTTGAAGTTCTTGGGAGGAAACAGGCCAAATGAAAGCAGACATATTGTAGCAACTCCTCTTCCTCCCTCTGCATCTAGTCACCCACCACTTCTGTCCATTTGATGGCTGAAATACATCAAATCCATTGGCTTTTAATCTCCTTATGATGCACACAGTGCACATACTTACACACTGTCTGCACACAACTACTCAGTATTTACCCAGTAACACCCAGATTATTGCACAGTACGTCAGAATTTCCACGGAGCTGCCTTCTCCCTGCTACAACCTCATCTGCCTGTATCCCCCATTCTCTGGGTTCACCACATTCACCAACAGCTTCATTCTCTTATCATTTACCTGAAATGACCTTCAGTGACCCAAATCACTTCCAAGTATATTCTCCAAAACATCGTATATCCCTTCTCCAAGGGCCTTGTGCTCTGAGTTTTCCCCGTGTCCTCTACCATTCATTGTAGAAGTTCCAGCTTCTTTCCATCTATGTCTATGTAGCCCATATCATAGCTATGTCATAGCAATTTCTTGAAATATTTGTTTCTGGTTAGAGTCTGAGCCCCTTAGTCAGCAAGGGCCATCTTACTCTTGGTCTCTGTCTCCATATGCTCCATAGTACAGTGCATATCCAGTGGGTATTTGGGTAGGTGGGTGGATGGATGGATGGATAATTCATTGCTTCTTCCTTACATATCTTTACCCTCCTTTTTCTGCAGAAGAATATTATTTTCCTAGATAGGGTGGAGGGTTTCTGGGACAAGCTAAACATGGGACCTCTCTATTTGCAGTGGCGCCTGACAGTTTGAGAGATAGAATCCAAAAGATGGAGAGAGCAGACGCATCAAAAGGTAAAGCACGTGAGAGACTCGGGAGAAGAGTTTGGGGACAACAGAAGGGCTGAAAGGACGGCAGCTGAGCACGTGGACGAAAGGGCCTCCAGCAAGCACGTTGAAAGGACATCGGGTGCCAGGCGGTGGTGGCGCATGCCTTTAATCCCAGCACTGGGGAGGCAGAGGCAGGCAGATCTCTGAGTTCGAGGCCAGTCTGGTCTACAGAGTGAGTTCCAGGACAGCCAGAGCTACACAGAGAAACCCTGTCTCCCGGAAAAAAAAAAGGTGGGGGACATCGAGCAAGAATGTTGAAACCAAGAAAGGCAAGAGTGTGGCAGAAAGAGCGAGCATGAGTGAGCACTGTGCCAGCTCACGGTGAGAAGGGTGGAGAGCTGTTCCTAGCAAAACCAGGGGAGGGAGTCTAATAAGAACAATTAGAAGGGACGTGAAGACTTATTCTAGGAGTTTGGTGTTAAAAAGCAAATGAAGTGGAAATCTTGTAAGTGTTAAACTCTACCCAAAAACAGTACGAGGGGAAATTTTCACACAGTATAACTTAAAACAAGTAAAGAAAAAAAAATATATATATATATATCAAGCTTGTGTTTTAATGGTAGAGCATACAAAATTATAATTAAAACACTTTACCAACACTAATTAAGGTAGGTAGGTCAATATTATTGTCCTTTTTTGTTTTTACTTATTATTTTTTTTTTAGTAAAAACAGCCCTTGGAGTAAGAGAGATCAGCGGCCTCAGCAGGCTCGCACAAGTGTGAACATCAGGAAAGAACCATGTGGTTGGAGTGCTCAGAGACGGGAGAGGAAAGTGCCCAAGAAAACCTCCAGGGCAGAAAGGGAAATATAAATGAGCAAAAGGCAGATAAGGAATACAAAATTTATTGTTGTTTTTCTGAGAAACATCCGAGGCTTTTAACGCGCCATTATGTTCATCCTAGAAGGGCCAGGCAAATCCACAAAAGAAAGTGAATCTCAAGCTCATTATGGTTCTTGATTTAGACATAGGGCCGGAGACATACAGAGAACCCAAAGGAGATCTTAGAGGTCCGGGAATCCTATGCTAGCTCAAGTAGATGGCGCATCTCCGTGGTCTTCCTGGCTTCCGTTCTTCCAAGCCAGGTATGGCTTTATATGTAAGTAGGACTTCCAACAACGCTACTAAAGCTTTGAACACTGGAGTCTCCTGGACGCCCCATGTTCTTGTGTCAGAGTCATTAACTCTGGATTACAAAGATCTAGACTATAAGCCCCTGGAGATCAGCGCAGCCTTCCTTACTCCGTGAAAACAACCCTCATCAAGAGGCCCATTCTGGAATAATTGGCAAGTAAATTTGTTGAAGGAATAGATAAATAAGTAAATATGCCTGTTATAAATTATAATTATGTGTACATATATTAAATATGTGTGTATATATACATACACATATACATGGATGCAGACCCCTTCGAGGGTTTGTGACAACCGTCAGGACACCTAGCTACAGTTTGAAATAGCCACCACTAGATGGCACTATTTTAATGAGACAGTAAAGCCTTTAATCTGATGTGGCCACTGTCAGAGGCGAGGTTGGTACAAAATGTATAACTCCAAAAGTCGAATGTTCCAATCCTGCTGCTGCCGCCGATCCTCCATAACGGGTAATGTGATCCTCGTCAAAGAGGAACGATTTCTGATCAGTTCTCAAGTCTCCAACCCCAGTGTTACAGCCATCCAAATTGCCATTGGAATGTTGGACGTTTTCAATAACCTGTATCATTTGTTAAAGTTGTTATCTAACCTGTTAGATTTGTTATCGTTACAGATGTTTTCGGCCTCATATTGAAGGACTTTAATGACACCCCTGCGGACAGCCCTAGACACGACTGCATAAGCAGCCACCTGCTGGAGCATTGGTGAAGGTCTAGGTTCGCCTCCCTCCGGGGCCTGGTCACTCCTGCTGATGGCACCGAGGCTTCATGGTGGGAGTGTTACATCAGTGAACACGAGCAGCCTTTCAGGAAGAAAACCCAAAACTGGTTCCTGAAACAGACGAAGGGTGGGAAGGTGTCTGAAAGCCAGGGAGACGACGCCTCCGGGGACCCCTAACCCATTCCCTAGGACAGAAAAGCTCCTCTGTTCAAGTTTTAGAAACCCATTTTCCTAGTAAAAAGACAAAAATAATCAATTGCTAGTGATCTCTCATGCCTCCCTTTCTCCCTCCTTCCCTCCTCTCTCGATAGACAAAGATAGTAGCCAAGGGACAAGTGATAGAGGTGAAAGGTCATTAAAGCACTACACATGTCTGCTTATTCATGTTTCACTTCATGTAGGATTGATGCTGTGAAATACTTTTTCATTTTGACATCACAAGGGGCAACTGAGCTAGATTCTTGAAGTAACCACCCCGCCCCCGCCCTGCCCCACCCCCACCCACAGTCCCGCCCACAGCTCAAGTCCCGCCCCAGACATGGACCCACCCATATCCCCAACCACAGCATGGCTCCACCCACTGCTCTGCCCAGATCCCCCCACACCCGCAGCCCCTACCCCCAGCTCCACCCAGCACACCCTCCAGTTCAGGTGCTTGCTTCTGTGCTTGTAGCTGCCTGCTGAGGCCCCACGCTGGTTGGTCCCAGCATCCTTTCTGTCCTCCCACTCCCAGCTACTCACATGGCTGCTGGTGCATCTGAGGACATAGTGAGGACATGTGCTCTGGGGAGTGAACACTGTGACTGTCTTTCTGACCCTCTCACTGCACAGCTCAAAGTGCACATGACGATGCGTGAGGACACAGGAGGCCACATGTGTGCACATGAGGACAAGTGAGAACACTGGAGGATATGTATGCACATGAGTGCACATGAGGACATGTCAGAAATATGAGGACACTTGAGTACATGTGAAGACACAGGAGCCATGACTGAGCTGGAAGTCACATAAGCTTACCCTCATCAGAGGTGGCAGGCGGCTGACACCTGACCAAGCCCATGTTCTGGAAACTGACATTGAGCTCCAGCATAGCCATTCCTCTCTAACTTCCTCTCTGCTGATGTTCTGGGACACCAATGCCCAAGCTCAAGACCTGGAACCAGTTCACATTTTCCTCCCCTCCCCCCTTGCCACTCTACGCCTTTGCCTAGCTCCTCCCTTCATCTTCATGGTCAAGGTC
>NW_022196905.1:98981438-98984772 GCF_008632895.1 Mastomys coucha
CTTCTCCCTTCTCCTCCCCTCTCCCTCTCCCTCCCCCTCTCTCTCCACAACACATCCCTTATATGGGTTTATGAAAGTGGAATGTTCAGTTCATTGGCCAAGTTTTGCTCAGAGCTTTTCACAGTAGAAGTGCTCACTCAGATCATTGACCACTTACTTGAAGATAAAACCTAAGTGTTGAAACAACAAAAACAAATGTAGAAAACAAACACATACAGAGAAAGACTGCAATAGTGCTGGTGGTGATGATGACGATGACGATGGTGATAATGGTAATGGTGATGACTGGTGTGTTTATAAAAAGATAAAGAGAGGGGAAATATGTTCTATGGAGGTATGGTGAGGTATGTCTCAGCAGGCCCATGCCAAGGCATCCCTTCCCCTGAAGGACTAGCTACACGATGTTATAGTATAGAATAGAGTTTATTTAGGGCATGGGAGGGAAAGTTAAGAGGGAAGTAGAGTCAGAGAAAGGGAGAGAGAGAGAGGAGAGAAGAGAGGAAAAGTGGAGGCTGGCCATGAGCACATGGGGGTGGGGGGAGACTGGGAGGGAATATGAGGAGAAAGGGAGGAAGGGAAGAGCAAGAGAGCGAGGAGTGGGCAAGCAGCCCCTTTTACAGTGGGTCGGGTCTACCTGGCTGTTGCCAGGTAATTGTGGTGTGGAGCTTAGACAGAATGCTAACAAAGATGATGATGATGGTGACGGTCATGGTGATGATGAGGTAATGATGATGATGATGGTGTAATAAATATCAGGAAATGTTAAGTAAAACTGAGGGGTTGAGTTTGAACTAACCAGGAGCTACAAGAGTATTTGCTTTCCAAGAGTATCCTTCATTTCCAAACCAGTTTTCTTGAATTGTAAAATGTCAAATGCTGTGTAAACTGGGCCTGAGTTACATACACTCAACTATAAAATCAGTGGAGAGAAAATGAAATTGTCCAGACTTGAGCAGAGAAGATACACGATGACGGTTTAGCACAGACCTATTTTTAGGTATGACAGATACCCGGTGCTCTGAGACCTGCCTGACTTCTTACCCAGATGGGAGACTCGCACGTGTGATTTGTAATTTCAGAAATGATGGTAGAAGATCAATGTGCCCTGCCTTCCAGACTGCATTTGCATTTTAATAGAAGATGTCAGTGCCTCTGCCTCCCTGGTGATCCATGCTGGAACCTCGGCCCGCCTGTTGACTCACAAGGGCTCTTTCCTTCTGTGGGATGGTGTCACACAAGCAAGGCCACCCCAGAAACCGCTGTATCCACTGGAGTGTCTCAGGCCACTGAGTAAGGCCCCAGCCTCCCCCTTCCCTTAGGAGATGGCTGTCATACCTCAGGGGCACTCGTGAGCTCGGACCTGCTGATGGCTGAAGCTGTGGCTGCTGCGTGCTGGTTTTACTGCTGAGGATGTCCCTGCTGCCCCTGTCTGGTCACACAGAAAGCTGATGTTGAGTTCTGGGCCGCAGTAGCTGGACAGAGTTGGAGTCTCAGCCATTCATGTCCCATTGAGCCCCACGCCGTTTCACAAGACAAACCTTGCACTGGAAGTACTTATGTGTCAAGAGCTACACTAGGATATTATACGCAGAGGTCATGCCCTCTGCACAGCCCTCCTGTGGAGAACAAGATCCCCATGCCCACTACTGGAACACAGAAATTGCACTGCCAGTGAGAGATGGGATTCCTGAGGTCCATGCCAGCCTCTCTTTCTCCAACTTTTTACACAGACATACACAATCTTTGTTTCCACTTTCTGCTGTTAAATCAATTCCTTGATATTAGACAGAAAGGCCATTCACGTACATGCTTAGGTATAGTTCCGTGTTCAAGACCTAAACATTGCCAGTGTTCTTGGAATATGAGTGCATATTGATACCAGGAATATATTGATAGCACTTAGGCAATAAGACAGGAAGATTGGGTGTTCAAGGACATCCTCAGGCACATAGCAAGACTATCTCAAAACAAAAAAGGAAAAAGAAGATCTGGTGCATAAATAGGAGCAAGGTCAACATTGTGCAAACTAGAAAAATAGGCCCATGGTTAAATGTGTCATAGCAGGAAAAGAGCAAGAGTTGGGGAGCTTCACTTCAAAAAGTGTGTGCTCACACAATGGCTCTGTGACTGTGTAGACCCTGTGCTCACACAATGGCTCTGTGACAGTGTAGACCCTGTGCTCACACACTGGCTCTGTGACAGTGTAGACCCTGTGCTCACACACTGACTCTCTGACTGTAGATTTACTGTGTGTCTATGGAGCAGACAAGCCCTTCTTCTTCTAACCCTTCACAATCCTAGAGGTGAGGACTCAGGATGTCTCAGAAGCAGTGTGATGTCACTAGGCTGTCAGAAAAGAATTCTAGATGAAATACCAGCAAGGGAACATGGGGTACAAATGCCGTGGGAATCACAGGGAGCTATCAGAGTAAGACACTGCTAGAGAATATGGATCCAGCATAGAGTTGTGTGTGTGTGTGTGTGTGTGTGTGAGTGTGTGTGAGTGTGTATGAGTGTGTGTGAGTGACTGTGTGTGTGTGTATGAGAGTGAGTGTGTGAGTGTGAGAGTGTGTGAGTGACTGTGTGTGTGAGTCTGTGTGTGTGAGTGAGTGTGTGAGTGTGAGTGTGTGTGAGTGTGAGTGAGAGTGTGTGTGTGAATGTGTGTGTGAGTGTAAGTGTGTGTGTGAGTGTGTGTGAATGTGTGAGTATGAGTGTGTGTGAGTGACTGTGTGTGTGAGTGTGTATGAGAGTGAGTGTGTGAGTGTGAGAGTGTGTGAGTATGAGTGTGTGTGAGTGACTGTGTGTGAGTGTGAGTGTGTGAGTGTGTGAGTGTGAGTGTGTGAGTGTGTGTGTGAGTGTGTGTGAGTGTGTGAGTGTGTGAGTGTGTGTGTGTGTGTGAGTGAGTGTGTGTGTGAGTGTATGAGTGTGTGTGAGTGTGTGTGTGAGTGTGTGTGTGTGTGTGTGAGTGAGTGTGTGAGTGTATGAGTGTGTGTGAGTGTGTGTGTGAGTGTGTGTGTGTGTGTGTGTGTGTATGTGTGTATGTACTGGGGCTACTTCACCACGTCAAGACCAAGGAGCTGCCCCTACCCTATATGTGCTGAGGGACCAGTGCCATGGTGGCAGCAGAGTAGAGGCGGGCCAGAGATGTCTTGGAATAACTCTGATGACCAGTCTCCAACTTCTTGGTTTGCCACTTGACTACAAATGACCTTTCACCTCCTTCATAGCAAAGTCCTTTGCTGTCATTGTTCTTTTTTTTTCTTTTTATTAGATATTTTCTTTATTTACATGTAAATTTCCCCTTTCCCAGTTTCCCCTCCAAAAAAACAAACAA
>NW_022196905.1:98986037-98994094 GCF_008632895.1 Mastomys coucha
CTTTAACAATCTTCTGACCACGAGGAGAGCCAACCCACAGGTTAAATACTGTATGGTCAGCCACCCAAATAAAGCCACGTGGCGCTATCTAACAGGCCCACATAGTGGAAGCAAGCCAGTTGACTCAGCCCATAACCAAGAAAGGACTTGTTTACTTCATGAGCGCTCGCTGTTGGGCTGGGGGGGGGGGGGGGGGGGGCGGAGGCCAGCGCCATCTTTGAGGTGTGGCGCACCGCAGCTCTCCACAGTTCCCCCTTTTTGTTTTTAGAAAGTGTTGGTAGGAGTCCCTGGAAAGGTTTCGTAACCTCCAAATCTGGGGATCTCACAGCGGGTCTGAGCCTGTTGGAGGGTGGTGCTCAAACTCTTACCCGTCTCTGGGTCAGCCTCCCCACCTGGGGCTGCCCTGTCTTAGGTGGCCGAGACTTATCTGTCCGCTCTGTCACTGACTTACCAGACTCTACTATCCGTGGAACGAATACCTCAGTGGGCAGGGACCATGCACAGTGATGATTAAGGCTTCATGACAGCGAGCCATGCCTGAGGGGACTGGCCCGCCTCAATGGTGGCGAAGACTTGTACAATCATGGCTGCATTGCGCTTCTGTGTGGCTCTCATGTTGCAAATGCACCACAGGCAAACTAGGGAGGCTAGTACCATCAGTATCACCATAGAACCTATGCCTGCCCATTCCTTAAGATGATCCATCGCTGTCTGTATCCAGGAAGTCAAACCATTGGCCAGGCTCAGGTCCACCTGAGTGGAGTTAATGCGGACGATCGTCTCTCTTAGCTTTCTCATCTTATCTTCAAAATTCGCCGACCAATCCTGCAAGAGGAGCCTTGACAATTGCTTGGACAGATTAGCAGCCTTTGTAAAATTTTGATATTGCACCGAGGTAACACACAAGCCTTGCATCTTCCACTCATATCCCAACTGTGCTAATTGCCAAAGAGTATCAATTTGTTCTTGTATTAAATCTATGCGTTGATTAACTATCATAAGGCCCCCTTTGAGACGGGAATTCATAGAGGCCTGAGTATCTAATGCCTGTGCTACATTGGCTGAGACGTCATTCAGGGTGTTGGCAGTCTGTATAGAAGTAGACAAGGCGATAGCTGAGGCAGTAGCCCCCACAGCAGCAACAGTGATGGCAGTAACAATAGCTGCAGTGATGCCAAAGTCTCTTTTAGGCCTGAATAACATCATGGTATCAGGGGCCTCCACAGGAACTGGTACATATCGAGGCATTCTAGTCACCACAGCCACAGGAAAAGCCGTGGCATTCAGCACAGGACATAAAAGCATGTGTCTGGAGTGCATACTAACTCCTCCTCACTCAGGGATGCACTCCCGTTGCTTACAATCCACAGAAAAGGAGGCCAGAGACACACTGGTGAGGCTGAAAAGGTCTCATTGCGGAAAGAATGAAAACAAGATGAAGAACCCCAAGTACCAGAGTTACTACTGCTAGAAAAATCTATATTAGTAATTATATCGGTAGTAGACCCTAGGGAAAAACTACCCTTTTGATAAACTCCTCCCCCAAGCATAATCATGGGTCCCAAATCCATACAGCTACCATTTGTTCCACACAGAAGCCATAAATCAAAAGGATTGATGACAGCTTGCTGAGGATCCCTAGTAGATATATTAAGCATTCCTGTATAGGACTCGTTCACTATGTTACTAATCATGGGGCTGGAGGAAAAATAATCTTGTCGAACCCAAACCTCTCTGCGCCCCTGACATCCAGTCCGGGGAAAAGGTCCTTCCTCTCCTGTGGATCCTTTACAAAAAGATACCCAGCATGGCTGTCTGGGAGGGTCCCAGTCAGAGACTCGAGTGGGCCACCGCCCACAAGACGAGAACCATTGCCCGAAAACAAACTACTACCTCTACCCCCAAACTTCAGTTGTGGTAGAAAATCTGCTGACTGCTGAGACAATTTAATGCATTTTGTATCATCTGACCTATTAAGGCTCATTAAGAAGCACAGATTACCTTTTTAAGCTGACATTTCTATTACCCTCGATCACGTTCATCTGATCATCAAAAGGAGGTAGGGTAAGCCTAAGCTCCTATTGCTGCTAAATAAGCGTGGAAACACGGTTGCATCATGTCTGACCAGCATCGGCTTCAGGAACACCGACAGGATTCCCCATCTTGGCTCGGTCATTCCTGGCGTCATCATTGCGACCATCACCAGAATCCCCAGGAAGGTCTTTATGGCAAATCTTCCTCACAAGGCGTTCAGGAACCCACACTGGAGCTTGTTGATCCTGAGGAAAAACACAAACAGAACCTCGTGCCCATGTCAGCATGGGATCAGGCCCTCGCCAAGAGCCTGTCAAAATATCCTTCCACTTCCCCATGCCTTTAGATGGGTCATGGGAATCCTGATGTCTGTCCACTGCCGAATGGCCTTCAGCATCCAAATTTAAAAAATTTAAAGTAAATAAGGCTAGAGATATTCTCTCCTTGGGGGTATGGCCTTGGCCTATTCCCCCTTTTTGTTTTAGCAAACATTCTTTTAAGGTGCGATGTGCACGCTCCACAATTCCTTGCTTTTGAGGATTATATGGTAATCCGTGATTAAGCTGTACCTCCATCTGTTTACAGTACTACTATTCTTAATAGGACCTGCCAATTCTAATAAGTTTACTGCGTTAACTACATAGGCCGAATCTGAGATTAAATTAAATGCAAACTGACATCTTTTAAGCACTTCAATTACTATTTTCAACTCTACAATTTGGGGGGAGCCTGGTTGAAATTGGCATAGCATGGGCTCTTGTCCTTCTATCAAATAAGCTCCGCAACCTGACTTTGAGCCATCAGTAAGCACATTTGGTGACCCTTGAAGGGGTACTGCTGAGGTAACCCTGGGGAATATCACTGGGTGCTCCTTAAAAAATGACAGCAATGGATGCTTAGGATAATGGTTATCAATCACTCCATCAAAACTACATTGTAATATTGCCCAATCATCTATAGTGCCACATAAAATCTTAATTTGATGACTGGAATAAGGCACTATTATGCTGGCAGGAGCGACTCCAAAAGACTGCAAACATTGCTGGACACCATTCAAGGCTAAAGCAGCAACCGCAGTGGGATAATGTTCTATGGATTTATTTGGAGAAACTTTCGAATAAATCCACAATAACGGTCCTTCCTGCCATAACAATCCTGTAGGCTGACCATAGGTAGCAAATATGCACAATGCAATGGGCTATCCTTCCTGCCATCTCTGTAGAAAGGCGCTCTGCAACCTTTCTTCCACTTTACATAAGGCTTTTCTTGCTTCGTCTGTTAACTGCCTAGGAGAATCAAGTGCCGAATCACCTATCAGAGTATTATATAGGGGTCTTAATTCATAATTTGGTAGCTTCAAATAGCCTCTTATCCAATTGATATCTCCTAATAACTTTTGAAAATCATTTAGTCTTCAAATTACCTTTCCTTATCTCAATCTTTTGAGGTACTATTTTTTCAGGTCCAATTTTTGCTCCCAAATAATTAGCCACATTCTCCTTTTGAACCTTTTCAGGAGCAATAAACAACCTTTTTTTTTTTTTTAACAACTTAACTAATTCTTCATAGGCCTGATCTAATATTTGCTCACTCTTAGCTGAAAGCAAAATGTCGTCCATGTAGTGAAGGCATCTCAAGTCTGGAACATTCTTTCTCAAAGGAGCAATGGCTTCTCCCACATACAGTTGACACATAGTGGGGCTATTTGTCATGCCCTGAGGTAAGACTATCCTTTCAAATCTCTGATCAGGTTCTTGAGGGTTATAGGATGGAATAGTAAATGCAAATCTCTCACTATCTTTGGCACACAGAGGAATGGAGAAAAAGCAATCTTTTGTATCTATAACTATTATGGGCCATGAGGCTGGCAAAGATGATAAAAGTGGTAAGCCACGCTGCACTGGACCCATGATCTGCATTTGTTGATTAATGGCACGCAGATCATGCAACAATCTCCATTTTCCAGATTTCTTTTTAATGACAAAGATAGGAGTATTCCAGGGAGACACCAACGGTTTTATATGACCCAAGGATAATTGTTCAGAAACCAGCTGTTTAGTGGCTTGTAATTTTTCAGAGGAAAGAGGCCACTGAAGAACCCACACTGAATCCTCCGTCTTCCAAGTTATGGGGATGCCCTCCTCAGTGGCCCCTAGGAAAAACCCAGGCCCTGTCTCTTTTGTCTCTGCTGTACAGGTATTGGATTCTTCCTCCCTTGCAAATACTTTCCTATTCCAAAACCTGGAGCATATCCTATATCCTGCATCATGCGTTGGGCTGAGTCAGAATATTCATTACTTAATTTAAATCCCATGTCCTTTAAAAGGTCTCTTCCCCAAAAGGAGATAGGGAGCTCAAGTACATATGGTTGCATATCTCCTGAGTGACCCTCTTGGTTCTGCCACTTTAATTGCCTTGCACTCATATCAGGAGCTTTTGCATAGCCTAGGCCTTGGAGTGTTTGAGAGGAGTCTTGTACAGGCCATCCTGAAGGCCAGTCCTTTTTTGCTATAATACTCCTGTCTGCCCCAGTATCCAAAAGGCCCAGGATCTTTTTGCCATCAACTTTTAACTCCAAGACAGGGCGTTGGTCCAAATCCAGGGAAAGAAAAGTCAAATCTGTGCCTGTGGACCCAAAACCCTCTTTTCCTCTCTCTTGATCCCTTGCCGCATAGCGATCATGTAAGCTCGGCAAGATGACCAACTGAGCAATTCTATCTCCAGGAGAGATAGCTGTTATTCCATGGGGGGAAACTACCATGATCTTGACCACTCCTGTATAATCTGTATCTATAACTCCAGGATGTATAATAAGTCCTCTTAAGGCTGATGATGATCTCTCTAACAATAAACCCACTGTGCCAGGTTCAAGGGGTCCTTTAAAATCTGTTTCAATTAATTGGACCCGCATCTGGGGCGTTAATACGAGTCTGGTGGTGGAGCGGAGGTCCAATCCTGCTGATTCCGCAGTGGCTCTCCACGGTCTTTCGGATGGCGGGAGGTTGGCCACCTTTCCTGACTCAGTTCTTTGTCCTGACTCTCTACTGCCCCATATATTTGCGGGCCCTGGGGTCGTGGGCCCCGCTGTCCATTTTTTGGACTAGCACCACCATAGCCTTGAGTCAAAGGCTGGCCATTGATGTCTTTTACAGAATGGCATTCATTAGCCCAATGGCTTCCTTTCTTACATCTTGGACATAACCCTGGCTGCCTAGGGTATTGTCTACTCCCTGTACCTTTTGCACTTCCTCTTTCGGAGCACTGCCTTTTAAGGTGTCCCATTTTTCCACACTTGAAACAAGCTCCTGGACTTTCTCCTCCTTTTCTGGTCAACTGTACTACCGCGGCAGCAAGGCCAGCATTGGTTAACGGTCCCCCAAGTTCTCTACACACTTTCATCCAGGCCTCTATATCTTTGTTCTTATAAGGAGTGATAGCGGCTCTACACTCTTTGGTGCACTGCTCATAAACCAACTGCTTTATCAGTGGCATAGCGGCATCTGGGTCGCCAAAAATTTTTCCTGCCGCTTCCACCAATCGTGCCACAAAGTCTGAAAATGGTTCCATGGGGCCCTGTAGAATCTTGGTTAAATTCCCACTCACCTCCCCTTTGTTAGGAAGGGATTTCCAAGCCTTGATAGCTATCTGGTTTATTTGTTCATAAACCTGATTGGGGTACCCTGACTGCTGGTTGGCAAATCTCCCCTGACCAAGCAGCATGTCTCTGTCCCAGGCTGGAATTCCATCTCTCTGATTAATGGCTGCTTGCTCGGTGGCATACTCTATCAAGAAAGCTCTCCAATCAAGATATTGCCCTAGACTTAGACAAGCATGAGCCAAACCACTCCAGTCACTTGGCGTCATGCAATGTTTGCCTAATGCTTCTACTTGAGCCACTGTGAAGGAGGCAGTAATGCCATAGGTACGAACCGACTCTGCAAGGGATTTGATTACTTTAAAATCAAGTGGTTCCTCATACCTGTTCCCTTGTGGATCTTGGAATACAGGATAGGCAAATTGTAATTCTGTTCTTACTTGTGTCCACACTCCTGGGCAGAAAGATCTCCCTATATTCGGTGGCTGAATAGGCTGAACTGGCTGAGCTATCAGAACGGCTTCCAGGTAGGGAGGGGGAGTTGAACAAGATGGCGGCGCAGCAGCGGTTTTGCTTACACCGACCACCACCAACGGGGCTTTGTCCTTTTCCTTTTTCTTTTCCCTTTTTCTCATAGCAGTCCTCTCCAACTGTTCTATTAAAGCGTGTAGCTTCCCCTCAGAATCCGTGCTCTCTGAATCCTCAAAATCTTTAAGATTGGGATAGAGAGAGTCTGTCTTCTTGCCTCCCTTTTCACTCCCTGCCTTCTCAGATCTTTCCTCTTGTAGCTGTTCTAAGGCTGATTCTCCTTCCTTGACTGCTTTACAGCATCTCTGATCTCCTAAACAACTCCTCACCATTTTCCAGACCGGTCTTACTCCATGCTTCCAGGTACCCTGTTCCCAGGCAAAATCTAGGTCCCTGCCAAGTTGATCCCAGCAGGACACCGTAAGGTTTCCAGACACTGCAAACCACAGAGCCACGGTATCACATTCACTCAAAAATCTTTCTAAGGTTGACATTTTTATTTTTAAATTCTTAGCTAACAACAGCTCCTGTAGAGCCAAAAAAATTGGATGTGACTGAGACGATCCCATGGTTAAATATTACTTTCAGTCCGCTACTCCGTGAACTTTATGCTCAGTTCGCTACTTCAGCGAACTTTATGCTCTTGGCTCGATACCCCCATGAGCTTTATACTTGGTTCGCGACTACCACAAACTTTATTGCTCTTTTCTGGAGACTTTATCGGTCCCAACTTACCTGGGACTTTCCAGTGCACTACCCTGACCGCAGGAGTTCTGAGCCTTCCCCATACGGTTGGTTCCCTGTGACGGGCCACCAGTTGTCGCGACCACCCTCGACCAGCAAGAATGATGCAACACACACTCGAGCTCTTCTCATGCACTTTAACAATCTTTAACCTTTAACAGGAACCTTTAACAATCTTCTGACCACAAGGAGAGCCAACCAACAGGTTAAATACTGTATGGTCAGCCACCCAAATAAAGCCACGTGGCATTATGTAATAGGCCCACATAGCAGAAGCAAGCCAGTTGACTCAGCCCATAACCAAGAAAGGACTTGTTTACTTCGTAAGCGCTCACCATTGGGCTGGCGGGGGGCAGAGGCCAGCGCCATCTTTGAGGTGTGGCGCACCACAGCTCTCCACACAGAGTGGTTGTACCACCTTGCAATCCCACCAGCAATGAAGTAATGTTCCTCTTTCTCCACAACCTCTCCAGCATCTGCTGTCACGTGAGTTTTTTATCTTAGTCATTCTGACTGGTGTGAGGTGGAATCTCAGAGATGTTTTGATTTGCATTTCCCTGATGACTAAGGATGTTGAACATTTCTTTAGGTGCTTCTCAGCCATTCAGTGTTCATCAATTGAGAATTCTTTGTTTAGCTCTGTACCCCATTTTTTAATAGGGTTATTTGGTTCTCTGGAGTCTAACTTCTTGAGTTCTTTGTATACCTTTGATATTAGCCCTCTATCAGATATAAGGTTGGTAAAGATCTTTTCTCAATCTGTTGCTTGCCATTTTGTCCTATTGACAGTGTCTTTTGCCTTACAGAAGCTTTGCAACTTTATGAAGCTCCATTTGTCAATTCTTGATCTTAGAGCAGAAGCTATTGGCGTTCTCTTCAGGAAATTTTCCCCTGTGCCTACTTCTTGAGGTTCTTCCCCAATTTCTCTTATATTAGTTTCAATGTATCTGCTTTGATGTGGAGGTCCCTGATCCACTTGGACTTGAGCTTTGTACAAGGAGAAAGGAATAGATCGATTTGCATTTATCTACATGTTAATCGCCAGTTGAGCCAGCACCATCTGTTGAAAATGCTGTCTTTTTTCCACTGGATAGGTGCGTGGGTTCATTTCTGGGTCTTCAATTCTGTTCCATTGATCTACCTGCCTGTCACTGTA
>NW_022196905.1:98995895-98996626 GCF_008632895.1 Mastomys coucha
ACTTCTGTTAGTCTCACTGTGTCCTTGTTTAGTTTCTGTTTCCATGATCTGTCCTTTGCAGAGAGTGGAGTGTTGAAATCTCCCACTACTATTGTGTGCGGTGTAATGTATGCTTTGAGCTTTAGTAAAGTTTCTTTTATGAATGTAGATGCCCTTGCATTTGGAGCATAAAGGTTCAGAATTGAGAGTTCATCTTGGTAGATCACACCTTTGATGAACAAGAACTGTCCCCCCTTATCTTTTTTGATCACTTTAGGGTGAAAGTTGATTTTATTCAATATTAGAAAGGCTACTCCAGCTTTTTTCTTGGGGCCATTGGCTTGGAGAATTTTTTTCCAGCCTTTTATTCTGAGGTAGTGTCTGTCTTTTTCACTGAGGTGGGTTTCCTGTATGCAGCAAAATGTTGGGTCCTGTTTACGTACCCAATCTGATAGTCTATGTCTTTTTATTGGAGAATTGAGTCCATTGATATTAATAGATATTAAGGAAAAGTAGTTGTTGCTTCCTGTTATTTTTCTAGTTAGAGCTGGCATTCCATTCATGTATCTATCTTTTTTTAGTTTTGTTGGAAGATTACATTTTTGCTTTTTCAGGGATATAGTTCCCCTTCTTGTGTTAGAGTTTTCCATTTATTACTCTTTGAAGGGCTGGATTTGTGGAAACATATTGTGTGAATTTGGTTTTGTTATGGAATACTTTGGTTTCTCCATCTATGGTGATTGAGAGTTTTG
>NW_022196905.1:98996982-99029097 GCF_008632895.1 Mastomys coucha
TTTCCTGACTTCTTTCCTAAGATCTCTAATTCCAGAGTTGTCTCTTTTTGTGATTTCTTTATTGTTTCTACTTCCATTTTTACGTCCTTGATGGTTTTACTCAATTCCTTCACCTCTTTGTTTGTGTTTTCCTGCAATTCCTTAAGGGATTTTTGAGTTTCCTCTTTAAGGGCTTGTACCTCTTGACCTGTATTCTCCTGTATTTCTTTGTAAGTTCCTATAACAGCATTGTGAGATATAGTTTTAGATCCAATTCTTGCTTTTCCGGTGTTTTGGGATATCCAAGACTTGCTGCGGTGGGAGTACTAGGTTCTGATGAAGCCAAGTAGTCCTGGTTTCTGTTGGTAGGATTCTTGCATTTTCCTTTCGCCATCTCTTGATTTTTGGTGTTAGATGTTCTTAGTGTCTCTGACTAGAGCTTATCCTGTCCCTGCTGCCCTGCAACTCCCCTGAGACTCGTGGGGCCTGTGCCTCCTGGCTGGCTGTTCCCGTCTTAGAAACTCACCGGAGAGAAAATGGCAGATCTCACCAGAGTGTCTGGGTTAAAGAGCTCCCTGGAGCTGTCATTGTTCTTATGTTGTGCATCTGAGGAGGTCAAAGGTCAACCTCAGGCATTATTCTACAAGGTGTCATCCACTTTATTCATTTTGTTTTTAGGTTTAGGGTCTCTCCCTCATTCAGCAGCCTGGCATGGCTGACCTGACTGCCCCAGGAATCTTCCAGTCTCAACAGGGCCAGTGCTGAGATTGCGAATGACACCATCATGCTGAGTTGTTTTTTTAAGTCTGGATTCTAAGGCCTGAACACAGGTCCTTGTGGTTGAGTGACAAATACTTTACCACTAAGTTGTCCCCTCAGCCTCCCCAAGATAAAATTTAGATGGCAGTCAAGGTCAGCTCATAATCCATCACCAGTGGAAGTCTTGTTAGCCTCTCATAGCCCAGCCTATCTTTATCTACATCCCTGAGCAAGCCCAGGCTTCTCTCCGTGGTGGCTCACACAGTCCCTGCTGGAAACGGACTTCCAGACCTCCAGAGGGAAGAGCACCTGGAGTTGGCAGGTGTCTGATCCTGCAGGAGGCTCATTAGGATTAGGGAGATAAAGAAACCTCACAAGACTCAGGAAGGTCCTAAAACCAGAGAGTTAGCACCATCCTAAAGGTTTTATAAGCAGCAAAGGCTGCTGGAAGGGAATGCCCTGGCCAGGCTACCTGCCAGTTTTACAGGGAATTCCATGAGTGCAAACTCTATGAGTCATCACCCAGGCTGGGGTGGGCGATGATTCTGGTGCCTTTGAGTCTACACTCCTCTAAGCAACCCTTCACCCCTGCTCTGTAAGCCGGACACAGTTGTTGCAAAGGTAGACATGAGATCATTCTCATCTCCCCAGAAAGTCACACAACAGTAGGACTACACTCTGAGATCCCCTCCCAGTTGCAGACACACAGCCACTCTTCTCTCCAGCTGTTCACAGAGGCCTCAGAGGGGACAGGCACAGAGCGCGCAGGAACCAACTGCTCATCTTGCATACATGCCACATATTCAGCAAACAGAAACCCTTGCTCCGAAATCCTGGGCTTCTCCAGAATGCAAGTGTTCCCAGGGAAATTGAGGTCACTGGATTCTGGGTTCTCCAGGGGCCTTCTCTCCACCATAAGAAACAAGTGCCTGCTACCAGGGCAAAGCTATTCAATTAGTTCTCATTGAAGTTTCTTCTTTTCCCCACAGGTGTAAATTGGTTACCTGGCATGTTGTTTTGAACTTGACTCCACGTAAAGAGATGTTTATTTCCAGACTGTCTCTAGCTCTGAAGAAGGAAGTGAAGACACATTTAAGGCCTCCAGCATTTACCCTCTGTCTAGGGAAATCAAAAACAGGGAGGGCTTTGCAAACAAGTTACAGGGCCATTTGTTCATGTAGAGAACCACGCAGCAAGTAGCACCTAAGGTATTCTGAACTCTGCTCTGAAGATGCCATGTGTACTGGCTGGTTTTGTGTGTCAACTTGACCCAAGATAGAGTCATCACAGAGAAAGGAGCCTCCCTTGAGGAAATGCCTCCATGAGATCCAGCTGTAAGGCATTTTCTCAATTAATGATCAATGGTGAGATGGCCCATTGTTCGAGGTGCCATTCCTGGGCTGGTGGTCCTGGATTCTATAAGAAAGCAAGCTGAGCAAGCCAGTAAGTAACCTCCCTCCATGGCCTCTGCATCAACTCCTGCTTCCTGACCTGCTTGAGTACCTGTCCTGATTTCCTTTGGTGATGAACAGCAATGTGGAAACTGTAAGCTGAATAAACCCTTTCCTCCACAACTTACTCCTTGGTCATGATGTTTGTGCAGGTATAGAAACCTTGACACTATGATTGTCAGGTACTGAAGAAAACTTCTCCAGGGAGAAAATGAGTCACTGTAAAATCAAAACTACAGTAGCCTATACTTTACAGAAGAGATTTGATCTGGGGTCCATCAGGTCCTGTGGCACCCTCTTGACTGTACCGGAAAGAAGAAAATGTTTTCCCCACTCTTGCAGGGATTCAGCCCCATCTCTACCATGGTCCTTTAATGACCTCCCCTTAGCATCCAGCACATACTACCTCCATGTTCTGGCCCACCTTGCCTTTCCTGTCTTACACTACTCCTGTCAACCAATCTCACTGCATTTCTTCACATGGATAATGCTCTACTCCCTCCTCAGTGGAACTGAAATATGATTGTCAAGAGGGAGGCAAGGTGCTGGAAGGAGCAGCTTGGGTCAGGCCATGCATGCTGGTCTGAGGATCCTAGTAATAAGCTGGAGTCTCTTTCTAAGTATAGAAAAGAAAGCACTACCTCATTAGATTTAGAGTTAAGATTGCTTTTTCTATTAAATGGAGGGCAGAATAAATAATATTTAAGATATTATCCAGATGCTCCTACTTTTGCTGGGAATGACTTTATTTGTCTCTTTAGCAAGGATCAGCAAAAAAATATTTTTCCATTGAAAGCCAGATAATACATACCTTAAACTTTGTGATCTATATGGTTGTTGCCGTCACTCAACTCTTTCATACAACACAAATGACAGGATGAAGGCAGTCAATGTGTATTCAAGTGAACGTGGCCTGTTCCAATGAAACTTAATTTATCTAAATGCATGGTGCCCTTTAGTTGAACCATAAGCTAGTTTTCCACCTCCTGTTCTGGTTTTGTTGAACGGTCTTTGTAAGGTTGAGGAGTCTGTATGCTCCTGTTGTGCTTTAAAGTGTTTATTTAAAATAGCTGCCAAAGCAAGTATGATAGTGCACACCTTTAGTCCCAGTACTTAGGAGGCAGATCTCTGAGTTCCAGGTTAGCCTGATCTACAGAGCGAGTTCCAGGTCAGACAGGGCTTTGCAGGTTTTCGCAGGGTTTCTGTCTCAAGCAAGCAAGCAAGCAAACAAGAATAGCTGCTGAAAGCCAGCATGTATGAGGGGAGTGTGTTGATCATGATCTCCCACCCAAGGAGTTGTTGGTAACCATGGCTGCTGGGAGAGGAAAAGTCAATTGTCTTTAGAGGGTCCCTACAACCATACAGGTAACTTTAAGTGGACTCAGTGGGTTTTAAAAAGAGGACATGAAGTTGGGAGAGGAAGGTGGGGTTAGGGGGTGCCTTAGGGAGGGATGGCAAGTGAAAAGTGGGAGGGGTTTAGGGAGGGGTGGAAGAGGAGGGAATTGATGTGGTAGAACGGCAGGTCACATCAGAACATACCACACTAGGCCCAAACAGTTCCACATGTAAGAGGTTTAATTGAGAGGGAGAGAGGGGGTAGTGGCATGGAAAGAGAGAAGGGGGAGAGAGAGAAAGATGGAGGAATGTTCCCCATATATATATGGGCTGTGATGTTGGCCACAGGTAAAGGTGGGAGGTGAGCCTAATGGATTCTGGGAATATGGAGGCTGTTGCCCTGGCAAGAGGTCTGTGGACCCACCCATGCATCGCCACAGGCTTTGGATGTCCTGATGCTAACACACCTCCCTTTTTGATATTATAAAGAGAAGGAAAGAAAAAGGGAAGGGAAAGCCGATGATGAAAAGGGAATGAGGGTGTCGTGTCTCTTAAGCTACTTCCTGCTATCTAGGGGCATTGTCAATGGGGGTAGCTGGCTTTCACCATCGGGATCCACTTGGTAAACGTTTGCATCAGGTTCCTCTGTGGTCAGCAGCTTATAATCTTGTAACAGGAGCTGATTGATAGTTTGGTTAGAAATTTTTTGTATTTGTCGTTGAAGAAATGTAGAAACAAGATTAATGAGGCAGGGAGCAAATAATAACACCAGGAAGATGACTAGGAAAGGAGTTACAAACGGGAGTATCCACTTCCATATGGGGTTTTCAAAAATCCCAGAACTGGAAGTCTCACGGTCCCTGAAATTTTTTATGTCTGACTGTAGCTCCTGGATTTTATTTCTTACTATCCCAGATTGGTTGACATAGAAACAGCATTCTTCTTGGAAGAACAGGCAAAGACCACCTTCTTTAGCTGTCAGGATAGCTAGTCCCTGTCTGTTCTGAAGCACCACGGCTGCCAAAGAATCGATCTGTTTTTGGATAGTAAGTTTCAGACAGTTTCAGACATTTTTTTGAAAATCGCTTTGAAACTGAGAAGTGAATGTAATGTATTGGATCATGGAGGTTGTTATCCCTGCAACTCCAGTACCAACACCTATGGCTATTCCTGTAGCAACCAAGAGTGGCACATCTTGGACTGCCCTCTTATGTTGGGCAGTTATCATGTCTACAACTGGGATTGGCAGGGACTCGTTTCCCTGGATTACTCCCAGTTTAGGAAAAAGAAGTATTAATGTGCAAACTCCTGACCAGCTAGCAGGTAGGCAATGATATGCCTGAGTGCCACAAAGAATTGACGTGTTTTTGGATTATAGGGCATTGTGGCAGAGATGATATATCAAGGGTTATGGTGCTATTGCAGTCTAGGGAGCTCAACATTCCCACTGAATGAATTCCCAGAGGCCTTAAAACAGGTTGCCATGCCAAAGAGAGGGACAGAGGTAAGGTAACGTTACTTGGCAATATCACTGGAGACGCTGTGACAATTGTGAGTTAGTTCCAGGAGGTACACATAACCAGCACTCCTTAAAGTGTCCAGGTCTAGTGACATTAAGGAGTTGGTATGCAAAAGTCAAGGTCTGAAGTAAAAGGCGAAATGACAAGTTAGTGCCATTTATGAGGGATGATGTCAAAGAGATAAGGACCTCAGAGGAGTGTTTGATTATCTCCCCTACTTTTTTGATATCCAGGGGTTGGGCAATTGAGACATATTTTCTCTGAGTATGGATGGTACTTACTGGGGCCCCAGGCTGATTTTTACGATACAGCTTACCAATAACTCCTGTCTCCCACCTGGAATCCCATGGGTCTTGTATGTAGAAAAAGAGTGTCTTGTGATGTTGGTAGAAGAAATGATTGATCCATGATCCTAGCATATGTATTTGACAAGAACAATATGGGCATCCCCCATATTCGTCTGGCCACTTTCTACAATAATCTTCTGTCTGGTCAAAGAAAAAGCAAGTATAGAGATCATAATATTTAGATGGGATTACAGATACCGGGATGATGGCAATTTGGATTGCTTCCTGGCATCCGGTTATGGAGCAGTTTCCTGACCCTTTTTGGAAAGACTGTTTGTTATCTGTGGGGGTTTCTTGAACTTCAAATCTCCAGATATAAGGGCTACCCTGGATAGAAATGAACAGCAGGGGAAAGATGAGAAACCCATGTCTAATCTAGTGAGGTCAAGCTTGGATGCTGGAGTGGAGTCTCATTTTTTTGGGATTGGGGACAAGATAGGCGGTCTTGTTGTCCTCTGGAGCTTAACAGAGCATGGTCCTGTTAAGATTGATGTGTATGAAGAAGAGTCATTTTTAGGTGGAGGAATAAAAGGTTTGAGGTGATACAGATGGACCCAATGAGAGAGTCCCTCGAGCTTAGCAGCTGTAGGGGTCACAAGAATTACTTTAAAAGGGCCCTGCCACTTGAGAAAGAGAGGTGAGGGCTGATGACCTGGAGGGGATAGAAGGACTTGGTTTCCAATGTTGACAGGGAGTGGACAGGAGATGGTATGTGGCTGCAATAGATGGTGGTCAGCAAAGTTCCATAGGAGAGAACGGAGGTGGCAAAGTAATGGGGTAAGTAGATGTTCTGGGAGGGAAGAGCATTTAGGTGAAAGACCAGGAGTTAGGACTGGACGTCCATACATGAGTTCAAAGGGAGAGATGAGGAGAGGTCACTTTGGGAGAGCTCGTAACCTGAAAAGAGCCAGAGGTAGGAGTTTTACCCAATCAAGGAGAAGTTCCTGTGACAGCTTAAAAATAGTGGTTTTTAAAGAGTGATTAGTTCTTTCTACCTTACCAGAAGATTGAGGGTGGTAAGGAATGTGAAAATGCCAGGGGATATCTAGGGCCTTAGACAGGATTTGAGAGACTTGGGAAGTAAATTTAGGACCATTGTCTGATTGGAGAGAGGCTGGGACACCAAACCGGGGGATGATCTCTTGGAGGAGGAGATCAGAGACTGTCTGAGCCCTTTTGTTAGTTGTGGGAAATGCCTCTACCCACCCCGAGAAGGTGTCCACCAAGACCAGGAGGTACTTGGCACGCCTAACAGTGGGCATGTGGGTAAAGTCAAGTTGCCAGTCAGTTCCAGGAAGGGAAACTCTAGCCTGATGGGTAGGAAAAGGGGTGCTATGATACTTTGAGTTGAGGTCAGACTTTTGACAGACTTTGCAAGAAGCAGCGATAGATTTTAAGAAGCTTAAGACCTCAGGAGTAGGCTATAGATAGACCTGGTAGAATTCAGAAATTGGATGACAACAGGAGAATGGTGTTTAGCAACAGAGGGGTTCTAGACATCCCAGTCTCGGGGATCTACCTGAGAAGCTGGGAAAGGAAATAACATGGTAGTGTTAGGAGGTTGCCTGGCTAGGAGAAGGAGCACAGGAACCGCTGGCGAGCCTAGGTTTAGGTGAATATGGGGAGCAAAGGAAATAGAGGCTCCCAGCCTAGCTAGAAGATCCCTTCCCAATAAGGGGACAGGACATGTTGGCACTACCAAAAAGGAATGGGTGAAAGGTACACCCATAAAAAGGCAACTAAGTGGTGGGGTCTGGAGAGGGAAGTAAGGTTGTCCTCCTACCCCAACAATAGGAGAACCAGAAGGAGAAGTGGGTCCCCAAAACTCCGTCAGGACCGAGTAAGTGGCTCCAGTGTCCAAGAGGAAGGAGATGGACTGCCCACATAGCACGATATTTACCCGGGGTTCCCTACTAGTGATGGCAGTGATCGGGTCAGGGGAGTTCGGGCCTCCTCAGTCAGCCATAGCCAAGCCTAGGAGATCAGTTGGAGGGTTATCTGGGAGTGATGTCCCTTTGTTATGTGTAACATGAGGGCAATCAACAGGTCAATGTCCCTCTTGATGGCACCTAGGGCATGGCCCTCTTGGCTTGTGGAAGTTAGGGCAGGATTTTGCCCAATGACCTTTTTTTTTTTTTTTTTTTTTACCACATTTGTAGCAGGTACCTGATGGTCTTTGAGTCTTAGGAGACCATGAGTTCAGGGTAGTGGCTAGGGCTGGCTGGTCAGACAGCCTTTGCCAGCATAAGGTATTTTTGTTTGAGGATTCTATCATCTCTCCCATGGTACACTTTGAAAGCCAGCGCTAAGACTTCTGCCTGTGGAGTTAGGGGTCCCCTCTCCAGTTTTTTTTTAAGTTTAGCTCTTATGTCGGGGTAGCTCTGGAAAAAGAAGTAGGTCATCAGAAGTTGCTTACCTTCTGGGTTTTCAGGGTCCAGATTGGTATGCTGTAATAAAGCCTTTGTAAGGCGTCCTAAAAATTAAGATGGATTCTCCTTCTTGTCCTGGACAACCTCTTGGAGTTTTTCAAAATTTATGAGCTTTAAGGCCGCTTTTCTAAGACCAGCCAGAAGGCACGTAATGAACCTGTCCCTGGCTAAACTACCACCTGCAGAATTGTAATTCCACCGGGGATCCTGTTCTGGCACTGTCTCAGAGCCAATTAGGTATGTGTTGTCTGTCTGGTGAATCCCGTCTGCATGCAGTCTCACCTCTTCCCAGACTCATCTGTGTTCCTCAGGAAGTAAGTTGTTAGTAAGGATCATATGAATATCATGGAAAGTCAAGCTGTAAGATTGAGTGATATACTGGAACTCTTTAATAAATTTGGAAGAGTTAGAAGTATAGGACCCCAGCCTGTTTTCTATTTGGGAAAATTCACTAGGTGAGAATGGGACATGTACTCTGACAAGACCATCTACTCCAGCAACTTCTCTTAGAGGTAGGACCATTGCTGGGTTAGGTGTCTCTGGGGAGGAAGGACTTGAAGGTTTGGCTGTAGCCTTAGAGCGGGTGACAGGAGGAATGAAGGTAGCTGCCAATGTGGAGCATTTGGAGCGGCCCACAGCTGGCACGGAAGGGGAGGGGTCTTGAGAGGGAGAACTAGCAGGCTCTGGAGCATCCTGGTGAGGAGGAGAAACTGAGGCAGCAGTTTGGGTTTTCGGCGGCATGGAGACAGGTCTGCAGTGAAAAGGGGGTGGTTCATTAGCTGGATCTAGAATTGTAGCATCATCTAGAGGAAGTTGAGGTTGTGTAGATTTCATGGCTAAGAGAAGTTGGGTTGGGGAACAAGAAGACCACAAGAGGGATTGGAATGTAGATAGATAAATGCTTGGACATAGGGAACCTCTTTCCATTTACCAGTTTGCCGGTAGTATGTATTAAGATCTCTTAAAATAGTTGGATCTAGGGTGCCATTAAGTGGCCACTTTGAACTCCCAGCTAGTTGATATTTAATCTAGATCTTATTGCAGAGATATATTAATTTTGATGCCTTCAAGTCAGGCATTAGCTTTAAAGATTTGAGATTTTCCAGGAGACATCACAGTGGGGTGCCTGGAGGTATGGTTGAAGACATTCTGGCACCCATTGGTGGGTGGTTGGACTATTCCTACCAGTGTCCTGAGAACAATCCAAGCACCAAAGAGTTAAGAGCCAAAGCTAGTGGTTCAAGTTGTCATGAGAAACCCCTAGTGTCTACCCAGCAGACCCCGGCAGCCTGCTGTGGAAAGCAACCCACACTGGATCCAAGGATTTTTCGGCTGTAAAAGCCCGGAAAAATTAGGGAACGAGAGTTGCTTCCGAAGGAGGGGCAACCAATGGTAGAAGTCCTAAGATGTATATCAACTGGGAGTCTTGACTGTAACCCTGTGGTTCCCAGAGAAGGCTGGCCAGGCCTTATCTGGAAAGCTGGAGGTCCTCCCCTTGACGGATCCTACCAATTACTATGCCAGTGTCTGTGCGAGAATTATAGCAGACTGGTAAATGGAAAACGTGGAACTGAGTGGGTAGGTGTAGACCTGAGCAGAGGCTAGCTGCGTCCCCCGCCCCATAGACCAGGCAGGGCGTGGCTCACGTGGTAGAAGTTCATATGTCCCGCGGTTACTTGGCTGTGGCTCCCGTATGTCCCGCGGTGTGTGGTGTCTTCAGGGAACAGGGGCTTCCATGGTGAAAGCCTGTGATTGTTGCAGCCACTAGCTGAGGGGGCCTCGAACTCATGTACTGATGGCAGCCGCGGTGTGGTTATGGCCTCTGCCTGCCCTGCTGCAGGGTAGCAGAGCAGGTGCTGGCTGACGCGAACCACCATGTCCCGGATTTCAGCACCAAATGATGTGGTAGAACGGTGGGTCACATCAGAACATACCACACTAGGCCCAAACAATTCCACGTGTAAGAGGTTTAATTGAGAGGGGGGGAGTGGCACGGAAAGAGAGGAGGGGGAGAGAGAGAGAGAGATGGAGGAATGTTCCCCATATATATATGGGTTGTGATGTATGGCCACAGGTAAAGGTGGGAGGTGAGCCCAATGGATTCTGGGAATATGGTGGCTGTTGCCCTGCCAACAGGTCTGTGGACCCACCTATGCATCGCCACAGGCTTTGGATGTCCTGATGCTAACAGGAATGGCAAGTGGAAAGTGGGGAGGGGGTGCCTTAGGGAGGGATGGAAGAGGAGGGAATGGCAAGTGGATGCAAAATTTGAAATTTAAAGTCTCAAACCATAAAAATGCTAAGAAAAATTAATAAATAACAGAATAGCACATGAAGTTATCAGAGTTGGTGAATAGTCTGGGGGCTGAGGGTGGAGGCGAATCTGTAAGAGAGAGTGGTCACAGATATAATCATGATACATTGTATACACCTACAAAATTTTCAGAGAATAAAAAGTAAAACTAACAAAGAAGAGCTTCTACAGTTTAGAAAGTACCTCCCACAGTTTGTAGACTTGGTCCTCAGCCCTTGACTCTGTGTGGAAAGGCTTTGGTGCCTTTAGGGGGGTGGTGTCTGCGGAGAAAGGGAGTGACTAGGATTGGATCTTGAGGTTTTATAACCCAGCTCAACTTGCTATCTACCCTGTTCCTCTATAGGTGATACAATGTTGCCTACACTCCCACCCCCAGCCTTGCCCTCCAGGATGGGTTGTGGTCCCCAACCTTAACTCTGCAGGTATGTTTCTTAACAGGTATTTGGACGTGACAACAAAAAATGTAACTAATCCAGCATGCATCAAGTCATGTAGCACTGACCTTTTAATTCAGGACTAAATAAATAAACCTCATTATGCTGAAAATACCACCTTATTGTAGACTTTAAATAGTTAAAATAGCAAATATTATATTGTGTAGATATTACCACAATAAAATAAAGCTTTCTAGTTCTTAAAGAAAAGTAAGATTCAAGACTTCTCACCCATGCCAAGTTTAAATTTCAAAGTGTTACTGAAACTTCAGCCTGTGATACTAGACAAGATTCTTACATCGAATGTAAGAAGAATATATATTAGTAAAATAAGATATGATTGGATACATTTATAGCCAAAATATTCCATGTTCAATGTTTCTTTTTTAAATGATGAGAATAACACCAATTTTTTAAAAAATTAAAAGTTGGATCATACCAAGTATTACAACTTGTATAAGGTAAGATAGTCATTGATCTACACTATGGATCCCACACAGAAACTGACAGTTTTCAGTGCCCTCTCCATGGTGCTGAAGACACCAGAGGCCACCACAGCTTATTGAATATGGGATTCACTCCTTTAATGTTGGTGGGATTCTCCTCTAGGGAGTTAGATAGACTTCTATGGATGACAGGCCTCCTGTCATTGAACTTACCTTGAATATATGGATTCATGCTGAATCATAAGGGCAATGTAGTTGAAGTCAACGAAGAAGTCTCATTGACAGTCAATATGCATTTTGCCTGACCCAGTATGTCCAAATTCATTTAGCTTCATCTTTACCACCATATCTCAAGGACACATGTAATACTGAAGGTGCATATATACAGAAAAGAGAGTCAATAAAAATTTCAATTTAAACATACACACACACACAAACACATGCACGCATGTGCATGCTCTACAGTAGGACGAAACTCTACTGTTTTCTCTTTGACTTTCTCCTCCATTTCTATAGGGTCAAATAATTATGCATTAATATGTTTTAAAAACTGAGAGTCCTTTATTGAACACATCTATCATTTGAGAGAGCTGAATAATGCTTCACTCCAAGATTAATATCTCAGAAACTCTGTATAACACTGTCTGTAGCTTAAGCATCTTTCCCAGTGCAACAGAATCAACCAGAGAACAGCAGTAAGAATAGTCAATAAGAGGTGGCAAGCCAAACTGTAAAACAAAAATCAGTGTCATTATATATCTAAATAGCACAAGATATGATTATAGAAATTACTCCTTTTATGCAGAAATAGGTGTAGGGGAAAATGACAAATAAATCAATTTTTAAAAAATGGATATGCAGGGGCTGGAGAAATGGCTCAGTGGTTAAGAGTACTGTCTGTTCTTCACAAAGTCCTGAGTTCAACTCCCAGCAATCACATGGTGGTTCACAACCATCTATAATGGTATCTTCTGGTATGCAGGCTCTGTATACAAATAGAACACATATATGTATAAAATAAATAAAAAATAAAGTCTTAAAAAACCTGGATATACTTTGACATAAGAGAAAGAAACCTAGACTCTATGTCCCCACCTAAATTATCTATTGAAAACTCTCAACATGAGTCTATGAAGGAGTTAGTCTTTTTTGTTCAGCTAAAAAATATTCAGACTACAGTAAAGAAAAAAAAGTGGAAGCAGGTATAAACTCAACAGTAATCCTCAATGCTGAAGATAGCAAGGAAGGATTGTAGGAACCAGAGAAAGGTCCAAGACACCACAAAAATATACCCACAAAGTTAGCAAACCTGGAGTCTCAGTGATCACTGAGACTGAACCAACAATCAGGGAGCTCATGGTCTAACCTAGGCCCTCTGCATGTATGTTATAGTTGTATAGCTTGGTGGTTTTGTGAGACTCCTTACAGAGGAGTGGAGGCTATATCTGACTCTTGCCTGCATTTGGGATCCTTCTCTTCCTACTGTGTTGCCTCTTCCAGCCTTGATATGAGGAGACATACCTAGACTTATTGCATCTTGGTGTTCCAAGTTTGGCTGCTATCCCTGGGAGGCTTGCCTTTTTCTGAAGGGAAATGGAGGAGTGGGTGAGGAGGAGGGGTGGGAGAAAGACTGGGAAGGGCAGAGGGAGGGGAAATGTTGTCAGGATACAATATATAAAAGAATAAAAATTTAAAACTAATGCCAAGATGCATAGTTTGGTCTAATGCTACAGCAGTTTCTCTGTCCAATCACATTAGGGCAGTGACAGGCCTGTGATTGGACAGGAATAGAGAGGTGGAGCTAGAGTTGGAGGAGGAGAAAGGTCAGGAGAGGAGGAGGAGAAGGGTCAGGAGCAGGAGGAGATGTCATCATGGAGACAGACGATGAGGATGAACTGGACCCCACGAGGTTATACAACCAAGCAGGTTCTTATAAAATAGATTAATTGGGTTAGAATATTGTCTTTATTATCTGGTTCTAAAATTATTGTATTGGCATCTTGTAAATTGTGATTTTATTATTATATAAATCTGATTGGATATTTAGGGCTTAGGAGTCATGCTTTACTTACCGGGTAAGTAAATGATTGTGGGAGTGTGTAAAGAGTTGCATGGGAGCAAGATGTTGCTGGGAGGAAATGACAAAAACCCACCGGAGCTTAGTATTGAGGCTGAATGGTACTGGCTCAAAAAAAGGTGGCCTGGCAGGAAAGCAAGCTTGTGGGGTGGATTCATTTTTTATAATTCCTGCAACAGTCTAATGCAGAATTTCTCATTTAAAATAAAGAACTTTGTCTCTTTGAAAGAACAATATATTAAACATTTAGGGAAAGAATTAAACTCATTTTATCTTAAAAAGAAAACAGGGAGTTCAAGAATGTTAAGGTTACTATTTACAAGGATAGAAGAGGGAGGAAGAAAGAAGAGAGGAGAGGGGAGAGGAGAGGGGAAGAGAACAGAGGGGGAGAGGGGAGTGGCGGGGGGTGGGGAAGGACAGGAGGTGTGGTGGAATGTATCCAGGAGGCTTTTCCCTCAGTGGTAGAAAAAAATGTTCCTCAGTAAGTGTTGTTCTGGTCTCACAACTACAATACATAACCTTTATCACCATAAGGCCAATCTATAGACAGAAAAAAACCATTTTAATAAGCTCAAATATTGAAACTCGCAAACTACAATGCCTGGCCTAAAATCCACTCCTTCCTTTGTACTCTCGACCCTCACTGTGTCCTGAAGCACTAAGTCTCACTCGCCAGACATCTCCCTCCCTGGAAGGAAGTCACCCACCTTACAGTCCGAGCTACTCTCCAGTGGTCCCAGCTGCTCTCCAGCAGTCCCAACTACTCTCTAGTGGCACCAGCTGCTCTCCAGTGGTACCAGCTGCTCTCCAGTGGTCCCAGCTGCTCTCCAGTGGTCCCAGCTACTCTCCAGTGGTCCCAGCTGCTCTCCAGTGGTACCAGTTGCTCTCTAGTGGTACCAGCTGCTCTCCAGTGGTACCAGCTGCTCTCCAGTGGTCCCAGCTACTCTCCAGTGGTCCCAGCTACTCTCCAGTGGTCCCAGCTGCTCTCCAGCGGTACCAGCTACTCCCCAGCAGTCTCAGCTGCTCCCCAGTGGTCCCACCTGCTCTCCAGTGGTCCCAGCTACTCTCCAGCGGTCCCAGCTACTCTCCAGTGGTCCTAGCTATGGTCCCATCTGCTCTCTAGTTGTCCCAGCCAATCCCCAGCGGTCCCAGCTGCTCCCCAGTGGTCCCCGCTGCTCTCCAGCAGTCCCAGCTACTCTCTAGTGGTACCAGCTGCTCTCCAGTGGTTCCAGCTACTTTCCAGCAGTCCCATTTGCTCTCCAGTGGTACCAGCTGCTCTCCAGCTGTCCTAGCTACTTTCCAGTGGTTCCAGCTGCCCTCCAGCAGTACCAGCTGCTCTGCAGTGGTCCTCAAGGTGATAGGTTTCACTTTGCATCCAGTCTTCAGAATCATTCAGACAAGCCAACCACATATTTCCACAGCAACCACACAGGGAATGTCTCTCCTCAGGGCGGGGTGAGTAGATCACAGCACCAGTACAGTTGAGGCTATGACCTAGTCGGCCTGACATGTATTTCCAAAAAGAAATTGTAAATGTATGGCGTTTTGATCAATTTTCCTTATACTACCAAACGTGTTTATCCTAAGTTGAATAATTAACAATATGTAAAAATATCCTAATTATAAATATAAAACGCTGGGCCTCTCCAACCAAAACAGTACCACATCCACTTGATATTTGCTTATATGTTGATTTATTATTTATGACCATTTATATGAGTTACTATTGTGCCATGATAAGAGTTTACCATACAGTATTGTAAATTGTATTCAAGTACGGTTGCCCATGTTTGAATTCTTTTCAAGGCTAGTGTAGAAGTACAAGTTTAAGAATATATAAATCAAGTTCAAATATATAAACAAGATAATAGATTATTTCTCCAAGTCTACAAAATATGACCAGAATTGGCACTACAAATTAATGCATTGGTGGCCTCTAGTTTTTTATATCCAGTATAATGATGTATTTAAATGAGAATATTTATGGGTGCTCAGTGGCTGCAAGCGTGTATTGCTCTTCCGTAGGAACTGAACTCAGTTCCCAGATCCCAGATCCAGAAGCTCACAACCACATAAAATTCCATCTACAAGGGAATCTGACCATCTTTTCTGGCCTCTATGGGTACCTGCACTCACGTGAATTTACATACACATGTTTGTGTGTGTTTGTTTGTGTATACATGGATAATATGTTAATTAAAATAAACCTTAAAATGTACTAAAGTCTTTCATCAATAGTAATGTAAATCATTTCTTGATGTAAACATTTTAACATATAGTCTTTCTTTTATTTATAAGGAAATACACTAATTTTAGAGTTATGTGATTTCAAGCATGCTTCTATAAACATTCTTGAACTCGCCTCTGAAGGTACATTCTAAGACTTTCTTAGGGATACGACTTCAAGGGGGCTTGAAGTGAGGTCTGCAAATGTTCAGCTTTGTGAGACAATGCCACTTGCTTTCCAAAGTGCCAATAGCAACCTATCTCTAACAATACAGATGGATCATAGAAATGTATTATGCTTTGGCCTTAACAACTTGGTCCCTAGCTGATGGGCTGTTGGAGGTTCATGGAACATCCACAAGAAACCATTTTAAAGGGTCCCTCCCTGGTCAATAGCTAGACACCCCTTAAGACTTGTCCCTTCTTGCACTGGCCACTACAGAAACCCAAAGTAGGTGTCGGGGCTATTCTCTTAAGTCCTGCCCTTCAGTGTTACATGAGGTGGGAATCCTGTCAGAGACCAGAGTGGAACTCACTACCTCCCCAGAGCAGGAATGTTCAAAAGTGCTGGAGATATGGGCAAGCCAGTGGGAAGCTCACTGTCAGTCTCTTCCATTGCCAAGATCCAGAGAGACTGTGCTAGCTCTGATGCCCACCACACAAAGATCAACACCAGAAGAGTAAACCAAAGCCTCTGTTCTCCCTAGGAGACACCAACCCAAATAGCCTGAGGAGGGGGGAAGCAAGGCCCCTTAGAGACAGGCTCTGTGCCTGCATGTAGGCAAGTGATGACACAGTCAGCATGGGTTCCATACAGGTGATCACAGACTACTGACATCTAAGTTTAGATGTCTAGACTCCTTTGTCCTCTCCCCCATTTTTAAATAGCCACACCCAAAGGACAAAGGTGGACTTGTGCCTGGACATCTCCCGGCCCCAGCCTCTTTGTCTGGTACGGCAATTGCATCTCCTTATCCCCTTTCTCTTTTTGCTGTGTCATGAGCTAGACCTGCCTCCTCTTTTCCCATCTATTCACTTTTATCTGTTGTATTTTTCCTTCTCCATGGACTTCCTGTGTGTCTGTGAGAGTATGTGCAGGTGCTCCTAGAGGCCAGAAGAGGGCATTGTATCCCTCGAAGCTGGAGTTACAGGTGTCTGTGAGGCTCCTAACAAGGGTGCAGAGATCCAAAGTCCAGTCCTTTGAGCATCAAGCCTTATTAATGACAGAGCCATCCATCCATTGTTACCACATTGATTGCATAGTGGGCCTATGCATTGGTGTGGTTGCTTCAGCAGTTAGTATTCCAGTCTTGGGGAGATGCTAGATACTGTATCACTGCCCTGGCAAGTAGGCTGAGAGTTCAGCTACTGAGCTGCACTCCATGCCAGTAAGAAGGGAGATTCCAACCTTACTACACTCTAGTCCCACTGAAGAACACAAGAAACCCCCAAATTCAAGGCAACACAATTTCTTCAAAAGGCATTGATTCTACAATAATGGGAATGAATCTAGATGGGAGATGTAAATTCCAAAAAAATAATTCCAAAAAAAAAAAAAAAACTTTGTCAACTGTCTAGTGAAATCAAAGAGAAAACAAACCACTGAATGAAGCCAAAGAGAATACAAGTAAATAGCTTAATAAAATAAGAATCAGTGTAGGACATGAAAGAATAATTTGATTGTAAAAATATTAAAATGCCAAAAAATAAAAATTTCAGAAATAAAATTTCCAGTAGATCAAAAAAAACTTCAATAGAAAGCTTTATCAATAGAATGTATCATGAGAACAAAATATTAGGGCTTAAAGATAGCCAAATGAATTAAACATCCAAAAAGGTTAAGATAATCACAAGGTATAATAGATCATATGAGACCTTTATAACATTGTATCAATCTACACATATAGGCATAGAAAAGGTGCAAGCCAAAGGCATAGAAAATATATTCAATAAATCACAGCTGAAAATTTCTCAACTATAGAAGACGGTATAATCAGCCAGAAAAGAACCACATTATAGTTAAGAAGCTGAGTAGGATTGCAAGAGAGAAACATCCAGTTAAGCCTAGAGAGGAAACTGGTGGGAAGAGCTGCTCACATCTCAACAAATGTTTTAAAAGTCAGGAGGGTGTAGAGGAACATATTCCAGTCTCTGAAAGAAAATAGCTGCCTACCAGATCATTTTATTTTTAAAGCTGGATAAATTGTGTTGTGGGTAGTACAACATCATTTGTATACATTCAAGTTATATCCATGTTTATGATGATTAATCTTAACTGTCAACTACAGGCCATGCAGAAAGACTTGGGAGAGAGGCATCTGGACCTGCCTGTGGGAGAACACTCTACTAGGTTAACTGAGGTACTGTGGGTGTCCCCACTCCCTGGGGTAGGGTCTGGGGATGTATAAAAAGGACAATTGATCTGAATGCAAACTAAGCATATGCCTCTGCTTCTTCCTGGTGAAGATAAGTGACGGCAGCCACAAGTTCCTGCTTGTGGGACAGACACAACTCAAACCATGAGCCAAAGTAAACCCACCCTCCTCCCCTTGGCTCCTTTGGCCAGAGTCTTCTGTCATAAAATGGGAATAAAATTAGGATAATAAAAAAATGCACTGGGCTGGAGAGATGGCTCAGTGGTTAAGAGCACCAACTGCTCTACCAGAGATCCTGAGTTCAATTCCCAGCAACCACATGGTGGCTCACAACCATCTGTAATGGGATCTGATGCCTTCTTCTGGTGTGTCTGAAGACTGCTATAGTACAGTTGTAGATAAAATAAATAAATATTTTTAAAAAAATAAATAAAAATAAAAATGTACTTCTATTTCTAAACATGTAAGTGCATAGAGAAAACATTTTTTTTTCTGAAAATAGACACAAAGAGGAGAAATATGATGGAGCAGAGCTATTTTATTCATCTCTTGCGAGGGGTATCATGTGTATCAATGTACAGATTAAGTGAAATGAGATTATGTCTGTGAGGTCCCTGACACTGAGTGGAAATATTCCCCACCTTCTCTTATAGCTGAGGTAATAAATCCTGTCTGAACCTACCTCTTTCTATTTGAGTCCACATCATTGGTTCTTTATGAGTGACAATAATAACTGCAAACCTTAAGTGGGAAACTCCTCCCTGCCTGAAGCTTTCAGATGAAAGAGAGTAACTTGGAGTCATAAAATGGGCAATTGCCAGATGGGAGTCAGGCAGCCCATCCTCCCAACTGCATGTCTCCCAGCCATAATGAACAGGTTTAAACTTTGCTCTTATAAACATTTTGATTTCCTTCTTACATCCAAAATACGAGCACCATTTATTTGATTTTTATTTATTTGATTTTTATTATTTATTTGTTTGTTTGCTGCCTATAACTGCCCTTTCCTTGCCTCCAGATGAGAAAACAAAACAAAACCAGGCAACCAACAGCAATCTTCCGACTATCAAAAATTGGACCTTTCACTGGAACACTTATACTTTGCTGAGTTTCCCACCCTGCTTCCACTCACTCTTCAGGAGGAAAAAGAAAGGGGATTTGAACACAAAGAGTAGATAGCTTGTGTCAAAAACATACTTTAAAATTGAAAACAGAGGAACAAAACTCATCACGTCTCAGGATGCAGCATCATGACGCATTTCCTTCAGATGACTGAGCCCTGCCGGGCAGCACTCGCTGCCCGCTCCTAATGCTCCATGCCAGGATCCGGGCCGAGTTCCAGGACAGAGCTCACCCCACAGGCCTTCATCATTTTTTAATTGCCCGTGTCTGTAGTTCCTTACCTCCTACCACTTAGTATTCGTGCACGCTCCCACACAGCTGCGGAGTCGTGCCCCTAGAGGCGTGTTTCTTATACCCTTACCTAGTTCACAGGGCTGTTGGAAAGCTTAATTAATTAATGTTTCCTGAATGCCTTGAGGTTTTCAGACAAAAGTTGCAAGGTGGAACTGTAGGGTCTTATTAAATTTCCATTATTTTCCTGGAAATGGAAGCAGCTGTAGTCTGGATTCCTGGCAGACAGGACCCGCCTAGTCCCCCATGCCTTGTTCAGAGGCTTAGATCATGGTTCAGTTTTGCTTAACCCATCGCTTTAGCCCACCCTCGGAGAGGAGACAGATCACTCAAAACGTCACAACATGTCAAGACCATGTCCTTCTACTCCAACCTGTAGCATTTACATATAACAAAGACATATGCAAATAGCGACATAGAAAATAGGCTGTCGTCCACACAAATCTAAGTTCTACATGTATGCAGTAAGAAGTGCATGCACACAAACCCACGGTTTCTGTTTTCTGAACAGCCGGTGATGGTTGAAATCTGAACTGTCTCCCACAAGTGTGTGTTTTTAACACTGTCCCCAGCTTGTAGGCATGTCCTCAGGGACTCTGAGGGGCAGAGCCTGTCTGCGACCTCCCAGAACTCTGCCTTCTTGGCAGTGACAGCTGAATGTTTCAGCCAAAACAAATCTTTCCTCCTTTGTTTCTGTCGAGCATTTTTGGTCACAGCCATGCAGAAGTAACCAGCACACAGGTGTATATAGAATCTTTTTCTGTAAATGTAGAGAGGGTAAGTGACATCATAAAGTGCAGACAGTATGGACTCCCTCAGGCAAGCCATAAATAAACTTGTCTAGAGTGGGCCTCACATTAGCTTTTGGTCTGAGGGAATATTATGTTTTGTTTTGTTTCTTGTCTACCTTTTTGGGTGACTTGTCATTATTTTTTTTAAAAAATATAAGGAAATAAGCTGGGCAGTGGTGGCACACACCTTTAATCATATATATATATATGTATATATATATATATATGTACATATATATATGTATATGTATATATATATGGAAATAAAATAAATTCTTATGAACAAGTGCTATTGAGAAAGAAACATTTTAAAAGAAATTTTAAAGAAAGAGAAATTCAAATGGTCAAGATCACAATGTATATCCAACACTCCTAGAAGACAGTGAAATTCAAGTTAAAGTAACATTGAAACTTTACTGGTCCTATGAGCCACACCTCATTCTGGGCATTGCAAGAGTTTGAAACCAAGAGCAAATTTGTAAACTCCATAAAACCATCAGTGTACAGTCACACAACAAACAGTGTAATAACCCCATTCCTGAGAAGGCATGGGGTGTTTGTCTGTGGTTCTGGTGTTGAACCTCAGGACTTACTCTGCAAGGCCACTGAGCCACATTACTACTTCTTGGTAGATGATTTTCCTGAGTTGCCCAAGTTCACTCGGCAGCATTTATAGACCTTGGACTTAGGATCCTCCAGCCTCAGTCTCCCGAGCGGCTATAATTATAAGCCTGCCGCATACATGGCTATAATTTCAATTTCATAATAAAGAAGCTTTTGTGTGTGAGAGAGGTTTAAAATACTTATAGCAGTCATTTTTTAAAAATCTGTGAGGTTTTATTTAGACTGGGTCTCCTGTACATTGACCTCGAACTAACTCTATAGCCAAGGCTAGACTTGAACTATCTGTTTTTTTGCTACCATCTCCCAAGTGCTAAAGATCTTGGGCACATGCCACACCCAGAGAAGCCTCACTTTTAATTGCCAAAATGGGGAAATAATCTAAATATTTGTGAACAGTAAAGTCAAATAAAAGATATGGATGTTATTGAATAAGGAAATAATTAGCATAGGAAATAAGCTGGAGCTACTGAGCCAACATGAAGACCCTTTACAAGTGTTGATGGGACACTTTACTGTAGAGTGCAGTCAGTGCCATTCGTGTGGAGACAAGATGTGAGAAAACGTCATATTCTGATGTGCAAAAACATGGAGCAAAATTTATGAAAATGAGTAAACTTCAAATTGGGGTAGGAGGCCTGGGGAGAAGGAGATTGAAGGCTGACTGTGAGGAGAACATTGAAGGCTGACTGTGAGCAGAAGATAGGCAGAGGTCAATACTACCCTTAAGAGTTGATTTTTTTATGTTTTTCTTCTGCTTTGAAGTAGTTTTAAATAAAAGTGTATTCATGGGGTAATATGGTTCCTTGAGTACAGGTGCTTACAATACAAGTGTAGTGACCTGACCTGGTTAGTTTTAATTCTTATCTTGAAACAATCTAGACTCATCTGAAAGCTGAATCTCAACTGAGGAACTGCCCAGATTAAATTGGTGTGTGTGCACAGCTGCGAGAGATTGCTTAACCACTAAATGACCCCGCCCACTATGGGCAGAACCATTCCCGGGTTCTGCAGAAAAGCTAAACATGAGTCTGAGTAAGCCTACAGCAGTGTCTCTCATGGTTTCTGCGCAAGTTCCTGTCCCTGTCAAATTCCAAGGAAACCCTGGGAAAGCTGAAGGTATGGCTGCTGTCTGAGCCACTCTTCCAGGTCAGTCATACTGGAAAGCTGGGTACAACTAGACCCTGATCCACCAAAGATGGCCAGACCTTGAGGGTATTTGAAGTAGTTATCTGCACAGCAGTTTAGAATCTAAACAGTCTAACTCTTAGAATTTAAACATCTAAGCTCTAGATGAATCCAGAGACAACTGTGGGAGGATTCTGTGTTCCAAATAGGATCTAGAAATGGTATTTTATTTGGGCTTCATGAGCCCAGTTTTCCAGTGTAAATTTGAGTAAAGCTTTCTGTGATGCTCTTAGGTTAAATGAGGACGGCATTCTATAGGTTAAAAAAAAAAAATTGTAACATGCTATTAAACACAGTTTGAGGCAGAGTAAACATATGTTCTTTGAGAGAGATAAAGCAATGTAGCTAGCAATTAGAGAGTAGTGAACTGTGTCCATATATGTTTGGGTTTTTTTGTAATTAACTGGTATAGTTGGGGTGGTTGGGTTAGAAAAGAGTTAGACAGCCGGATAATGACAACCATGTGGAAAGAGCTGGAAGGTCAGCAGGGGGATGCTTCTGACCAGTTGTTCACACCCATGTGACCCAGAACCTGGGGTATAGTCACTCATGTCTGCTTATTGAAAGGGGAACTAATATTTTCATACAAATCCAGTTATAACTGGACTGAACACATCCTAGATGTGATGGTATATACTTATAATCCCAGTACTTGGACATATGACTCAGAAAGACCAGAAGTTTAGGCCAGACCATAGAGAGTTCAAGGCCAGCTGGGCTACACAGCAATCTCCTATCTTGACAATAACAACAGCATCTGGGAGACCATTTAAAGAGTTAGCCATTTATTACTTTTCCATAGTTAAACCACATTTTTTCTCACCCATGCTTTAACGTATAGTCAGTACCATCAACCATGCTAGTTTTACTGTGACAGGGTAGTTTGTCCCTTTATCATGTGACCCTCACCTCTTCCATCTCTTCCTGCCATTCAGGAACAATGGCTAGGTCGTAGAGAACAGTGACCATGTTCCTTCCCACCATGTCGCTGGCAGGCCTGGACAATACTTTCTCTGGTGCTCTTGTCCTGGGACTCACATCATCTAGTCCACACCAACACTGAAGAAGGCTCAGCCTAAAACCCAGCAGCAATGGTGAACTGTTCCAGCCTCCCCTCTATCCTCTGAACTAGCTGTGTTTGGCTTTTTTAGCTCCACTGGAATTCAGTGAGAGGCGGCCTCATTGGGTCAGCTTTGGTGTGATAACAGGAATGATGAATGGCAGAGGAGAAGAATCAAAAGGTTGTCTTTCAGAGATGTGATTTAGTGTCTGGCAGGAGTAATTTGAGAAGATTGTGTCCACTTCCTGATCGCATAACCAAACAAACAAGGATGGAGGAAGCCCTGCTGAGAGACATTTTCACATTAAAAGGTGCTAAAAATGGGCTAGATCTCCTCTCAGCCCTGTTGGAAGTCTCCATTCAATTTTTAGTCATTTCCTCTCTGTCTGCCAGATTGGTAGCAACTGCCCAGGCAGAGGAGGAGGCCAGGCTGGGAGCTGCACCTCCACGCTGACCCGTGAGTGACTCAAGGAAGGGCAAAAGGGGAAAAAAACCAAAAATACAAAACAACAACAACAAAAACCCCAACTGTCTGTCCTGGACAGTTCCAAGTGAGGGCATCAGCAATGCTGAGAGCAGATCAGGGCTGAAAGATCAGAGCCCTTCCTTCTTTCCTTCTTTCATTCTTCTTTCGGAAGAGAGAGACCTGAAATCAGCTCGAATCACAGTGTGCTTCTACACAGAGGGGCTGCATGGACTTCACTGATGTGCACATATCACACTCACACACACACACACACACACACACACACAAGTGAGATCTCAATGTGTTTAAATACACCCCTAGCTGGGAATGGTGGTGCAACGCCTTTAATCTCAACATTCAGGAGGCAGAGGCAGATGGATCTCTGTGAGTTTGAGGTCAGCCTGCTCTATATAGTGAGTTCCTCTGAAGTAGCCAGAGCTACATAGTGAGACACTGTCTCAAATGATAGATAGATGACAGATAGATAGATGATAGATAGATAGATAAATAGATAGATAGATAGATGATAGATTGTTGTGTGTATGAGAGAGAGAGAGAGAGAGAGAGAGAGAGAGAGAGAGAGAGAGAGCATCCCCTTGGCATTCCACACAGCCACTGGGGTGACATTTTTAGGCTCATTAATGAACATGGGCACACAGTCTATACAGTTAAAGCCTTCTGTAAGTATAATATAGATGTTATTATGTTATTTCTATCTGTGGCAATTCTGTTTCTGAAAAACAATCTTTAAACCAATTGAGCGTTTCATAGTTAGGTAAGAAGAGAGCCACCAGGGAGCACAGTGCATCTGACACAGAAGCGGGCTGTGATGGATGCTAGCTCCAGATGGGGGCAGCAGTGAGCAAGGAACGGACCTCTGGGAAGAGGGATGTAGATGCTTCTGATGGAGCAGGTACTGGGAGCAGCTCAGAATACTGGGTGTTCTGTACAAGCCCAGCTCTAATGGTGGGATCCAGACAAACCATGAGAGCTGTGGGCATGGATCAGACCCTGAAGACCGCCCATGTCCATTCCAAGGGCACACACTGAGAGGCAGGGCCTGATTTTAGCCCTGTAGGAATTTGGGGGCTACTGGCTTTTGAAAAATTACTTGATAAGGATGCAGACCCAAGCCTTCCTCTAGTGGAGAAAGGCCACGCAGCTCCATGGTTGCCTGTCTACCTGCGTTTTTCATTCCCTCCCCTGCCATACTAAGTGGGAGTTCTTCAAAAGCAGAAATTGGGCAAATTCACAGAGAAGTTTCTCTGTGAATCTCAGATGCCAAGCAGTGCCAATTACACAGATGTGTACAGCAAACACCTGTTAAATAAAAACAAACAAAATTGTGTGTGATGCTTGTGTAAATATCTAAGGATCTGCCTTTAGACACATGTTTATGAAAATTATTCTTCATTTTTTATCCCCAGTGTATACAGCACTGATCTTTGTATATGAATGTTTGGATGGATGGATGGATGGATGAATGGACCAACTGGTTAATTGATCAGTGGAGTGATGGGCAGATGGATGAACTTAGGATTGAAGATTTCACACACACACACACATACATACACACTCATACCCATACACATACTCATACTCACACTCACATATACACACACACTCACACACATTCACACACTCACACACATTCACACACACAATTATTCTCCTTCACAATTTACCGCACTTTGAAAATATCTAACAGTGGCAAATCCTGCCTTCTAAGACCACGATCTAAGAGATTCCTAGAGAAATGATTCTAGGATGACTCTGGAGCTCGAATCATCTAGAATATTCAGGATGACTGTAGAGCATGAAATGATGAAAACCTACAGGGGGTTTGTCCAAAGAACTCTGTTCCTATAGCCAGTTGAGCAGCTCCAAAGGTCAGAGTCTGCACGATTTCAGCAATGCCATAACGCAGAATCCGTAGGTCGGATTACAACCCAGGAGGAAGAGAACTGTAAGCCTGACACTATACAAAGACCGCACAGACAAGCTGAACAAATCTCCACGTATACAGATGCTCCCCCTCCTATGTGTAGGTGTGCACTGTGCTATACAGGAAAGCAGCACACTATCTCACTGGGTCACCAAGGCCACCAGGAGTGATGAGTTCTGTTGATGGGAATTACCCTGGATGCTATTGGATACCAATAGCGGATAGATGACAGTTTTGTCTCCTCCAGATCCATAGTGCTTAAGTCTGCTCAGGAGAAAAACATGAAAAAAATTGAAGGTCATTCTGAAAAGCATACAGATCCCTCCAAAACATCAAAATCATCCAATGTAAGAAATCTATCACAATCCCAAGAACAAGTAAGGTGTGGACTGGACCACGAAGTAGAAAAAGGAAATAGATGAAGAGCAAGAGCTAAAAGAGCAGACCTTAGTCACTGGTCACGTGGTAATATCAGTTCAACATGACTTATGAGACATGAATCCCTGACCATCTGAGATGTGAGGAACAGGAAACGTTGGGCGTGGAGTACCTGGGAATGGTCCATACCATTTGCCCCACCACACCAGGCTACAGGAGACACGCACGGTGGGAAGGCGGCACACTTTCCTTGATGTCTTACTTTGGTGTTTCGTCCTAAGGAGCTTTGGTGAATTTCGTTTCAAAGGCAGATCCTAAGGATTTTGCTTCTTCTGTGAGGGCTCTAAAGTAAAGTCTACCTTTCAGCACAAGTAGACAATGGTGCAGCTTTCTTTGTTAATCATTTCTAAGCCTCTGAGTCATTTGTCCTCCACCCTCAGCCCCCGTCAGACGTCTTACTCTAGCACAGGGTGTGAATGTCTGGCCCTGACCCCGTCAGACGTCTTACTCTAGCACAGGGTGTGAATGTCTGGCCCTGGCCCCGTCAGACGTCTTACTCTAGCACGGGGTGTGAATGTCTGGCCCCGGCCCCCCGTCAGACGTCTTACTCTAGCACGGGGTGTGAATGTCTGGCCCCGGCCCCGTCAGACGTCTTACTCTAGCACGGGGTGTGAATGTCTGGCCCTGTGACCGATGTGATTATGGAAACTCTTCCTTTCCTCAGCCAAGGACAACCTTGGAGAACTGCACTGACGCCTCCCTCCCTGGCAGTGACACCCCCCCTCTCCTCCTTCAGGCAGCAGCATTGCTAGTCCTCTCTGAACTCACCCTGAGTGCTGAATACAATAGCTGAGGCTGGGGGATGGCAAGTCTTGGGAAAGAGGGTGACCAGGTGCAGCAGCCCAGCTGCTAGGCCTACCTCAGACTGGGCCCTTTCAAAGATCTGAGTCATTTCCTCTGGCCCCTTTATGTCCAATTGAGATGAAAATCGGCCTTTCTGTTTGTATCTCCATGCTCCTTTGGAGTCTAATGTCTACCTTATCCTTCTGAACTCTGATCCTGAAGGGAAATATAAAGTTAAGGTCAGGAGCCTGCCTGAGACCTCAGAGCCCTCGGCACAGCAGGAGGCCACAGGAAAATCCTTGGCGCTTCCCAAGGAAAAAGGCTGGGCATCAACAATGACCCACGGTTTGTAGAGTTGCATGAACACCGTGCAAAGCTCCATCTTTTAAAGCATCCCTCCCTGCAGCCTGCACCCCTTACACACCATCCAGAACAGAAAGGACTGGCACAGGCAGCTAGGTGTCCGGCCTCACCCCTAAGGGCCTCGGGCCCTTGCAGAGGCTGTTTGCTTCCTGACCAGCCACTGAGCTTGACTGAGAATCCTTGGTTTATTTCCCTACATACACAACTACAAATTAGATTGTAAACAAGGGCCTGTGAGGGAACAAGCAGCCACAACTTTCATAATTATCGGAAGCATTCATTCTCATTAACAAGGGGTAGTTGTTTCTGTTTTGTAAATTGATCTAAGATGAAAGAAGTTAGTTAATAATTTATACTGTACCAAGGAAAGGGGGCTGTGAAAAGACTCTACGGAAGGATTTGAATTAAACAGCCTCTCGCCCTTTTAATATCTCACAAGAGATCTTCTGCACTGGTTCATTTAATTTAGTGGACACCGCAGTGTGGCCCATTGATCGCAGACAAAACTTCTGAGGGCCTGGTGCGCACCCTGTTAAAACGTGGGAAGAGAGTAAAGTTGGATGTGAATTAATTTGATTCTGTACATAATTCTTTTTCAATGGGATTCTGTGTCCCATTGCAGAGGCATGAAAAAAGGAGACACTGAATTTGATTGCTCAATATTCATCTACACTTTCCTCTCTATGGGCCCAATATGCTTGGCTTAATTAACTTTGCTCAAAGGTGAACCAGTGCGCACCATCTGCTGTGAGACAATCACATTTGTATGCCTCTCAGAATAATCCCTTTACCACTGAAAACAGCTATCATAGAGTAGCTAAAACACAACCTTTCAAACTTTTCCCCCTTCGCAGAAAAAGACCAAATCCATTCTGGTCCAGTGCTGGAAACCGGTATGTAGCAGAGGCTGCTGCTTTTGTTACAGCCCAACTCCTTGCTGGAAACAATTTTGCCTTTGCCTTGTCTTCCCTCCTCCACCAAATTAAAAATTCTGCATGCTTCATTTAAAACCCAGCTCAAGACGGACCGCACAGCAGGGCACCCTCCTTTGCTTCTACCTCTTAATTTCAAACCAGTAGAAGAATAGGAAAGTGGTACCTCGAAAAGAACCATCAAGTCACCCAAAATCCTAGTGCAAAATATTGAGGCAAAGTTTAGCCATTTAATGTTTTTAATCAAGCCTCAAGGACCACACAGTGTTATCAGGGCCTGCTGAACTTGCTGGAAAGCTGGGTCATTATTTGATCTTTGTGGCTGGTAATCTGATTATCTCATTGTGGGGGTAAACTTCAGACCCAATCTTGTTAGCAGCTGGCGAAGCTGGATTAGGACAGCTACTGAGCTGGAAAGTGAACTGAGCAGTCCAGCTTTGGCCTTGCTCCCTTTGAGCCCACAGTTGGCTACTTTGGGACATATATACTTTTGTGTCTGAATCAACACTTTATTCTAGAATCTCCCACCACAGAGTAAACATGTTCCGTGGTGCTACTACCAAGCCAGGCTTGGGTACATGAACACAGTTTTCAAAGATTCACACCTCTATCTAGATTCCCCATAGCCTCCTTCCTAAGAATCTGACACAGGTAACACTGGTCAGAAAAGTCTCCAACCCAAGATATTTAATGAAGGAAATTAATGAACTGAATTCTTTGCTTTGAGATTCACACTCGACAGAGTTGCTAAAATATGCAAATTCTCACAAGAGTTGTGTGGTCCCTGCTTAAGACACTCCGAGTTTTGCTTGTGGTCTCACTGAGGCATTGACCGCATTTACAGTGAATGCCCAGCCCCGTCAAAGCCCAGAAAGTCTTGAATCATAGCTTAAAAGAGTTCAAAGGATCGAAAAGACAAAAAGAGATTAAGCTGGGATTTTTATGTACATGAAAAGAAGAATAAAATATAAGTTCCTGAATGCAGTCTGTTATGGCAATGCTAGCCATATCAAAGCACTATGGCGCTTCGGAAGAGGACTGAACACTCTACTGCACACCATATGCAAAAAGAGTAGGAACAATTTAGGCTGTCGGTGATTTTGTGACATGAAACACTGAACGCTCTTTTTTGACACACTATTGAGTGAACAAGGAATTCAAAGAGTTTGAACTGGAACAAGTTTTCTGCCTCAATAAGCCGTAATCAACCCCAAAGAACTGAGTACGTATCAGTGGTCTCTGCTCTCACGCCTGCCCAGGGTGGGTTTTGTGGGCTATTATGAGGTGCATCAAAGCAAGGGCTCTTATGCTGGCTCTCCTCTTACCAATTCCACTAAGACCTCAAGTCTTTGGTGCGATTTCTGAAACCTGCAAGCTTACAGGCAGCATTCCCAAATATCAACATCGGAACACATTACAGAACACAACAGCATGCGGAGCAAGTTAGACAGCATGGTGACTTCCAAAGGCAGCATCTTTGCCTGGTGCACAATGCCACAGACATTGTTCAGCAGCCCAGACAATGGTCCTTGGTGTATCTGCAAAGCCTAAGGAAGGGGGAAGCCTGGCTCTCTAACTCAAGGAGAGAGAGAAAAGTGGAATTTACAAGAGATCATTTGCTTAGAAAAGAGCCAGATTTTAAAAACCACTCTTGTATTTTAATTTATCTCCGTTCCTTTCAGGAAGCTTCATGCATTTCCATAGCTTTCAATATTTAAATTTTAATGTGCAGGATTTTCAGCCCATCCATGTAGAAATTCTTAGTGTTAAATATTAAATACAAAGTCTAATTGGGTTTCAGCATCTGATGACTTAAAATTTCAGCTCTGTGGAAATATGTTATTAGTCATTAGTACCCTTATTTTGTATTTTAGGAAAAACATACACTTAAGTGTTAATTTCAGATGGTTAAATGGTAATTGAGCTTATGAACACTCGACCCCTGTCATTTCAGTCCTGAGGACTACGCTGATGTGACCACTGGTGAGCTAGGAACCGGCACAGAGCTGCTATGGCATTTCATGCACCTGACTATATCTACCCTTAAGAGCAGTGGTCGAGTTTCTGACATGCTAACGTGACAGTTGCTTAGCTAGTCAGGTCGACGGCTGGAACTTCTGCCTCAGCAACACAATCCAGCAGATTTTAAACCCAGAAACAGAAGGGGGTTGGGGGGAACTGTCCTCTTTAGAATTAGAATTCAGCCAACCTACAAATGTCCAACTTAAACCTAGAGTCTCTCTGTAGCTAAATCTTAGCACACATTACCAGTAAAATGTCATCCTTCTTGTTTTCAAGTGGAAAAAAAAACATGCTTTGGGGGCTTAGATTATTTAATAAAACCCCAAAGTACAATGTATAGTTTTTCAAGAATGATGAGGAGAAGTGATGAATTCTTACATCTAATTTTAGATCTGAATTTGCAAGGAACACCTTTTAATTAAGCATGACATTTGACACACTCGAGTTTGAAGTCACCTGCGTAGCTTCACACCTGTGAAACTCGTAAGTTCTCAGTGCAGCTTAACACGGCTGGCATCCCTCAGCACAGCATGCTAGCTCTGACAGACATAGCCCCGAGAGAATTGCTTTTCAAAGAATGTGGTTATGGGTTATTTTCCTAATTGTTGTTTTTGACCTAACCAAAAAGGGGTCTGAATTTTTCCTTATTAGCTTGTCAGAATATTATAAGATTTCCTATATCCTTTTGGCTATATCAACAGAGACTTTGTCAGCAAATGAGTGGAACGTATCCACCTATTAGAAGACACAAAATGAATGAAAATAAAGGTGAGAAAATATATTTATGACAAATTTTAAAAATCATTAAGATGTGATGCTCTACTTACAACATCTGTTAAGTATATAATTTGATAATTTAAATAAAAAACAATAACAGTTTGCTTTCTATTTAGCATCCATCACTATCTTGGTAAGACATATTTATAACAAATGATTACATTATAGAAACTAAGACTATAGTTTCTGCTTGCCCAGCACTGGCCAAAATAATTCAGGATTCCAAGAATAAAGTGGAAAAGAAATGTCAATCCAAACTGTGTATTACAAACAGATGAGGTAAAGCAAATGAGGCTTCAAAGTATGAAGTGAATAAGCTCTGACAGCACAAGGAGCTGTAGCTTCCCACTTAGAGCAGGATGAATCTGAAAAGCGCTTAAGATACACCAGTGTCAACATTCACCTTAAAGGTCGCTCTTACCCCAGCAATGCCATGGCTGCTCGAAGTATATTCTGAACTGAGGTTTTGTGAAATGTTCTAGGGAAGGCTTACAAACATCAGACACAAATGAGCACCCTGCTGCCACAGGAAGGTCCGTGTGTTGAAGGCCAGCCCCAGCGTGGTGGGCTTGTGGGGTGGCAGAAAGCTTAAGGAGAGGAGTCTAACACCCTTGCAGATAACTGTGGCTCCCTGGTCCCTCTCCTTCATCCCTGTTCCTTCCAACCATATGTGATAGGCAGCTTTGACACAAGCTAAAATTTTCTGGCAAACAAGCCTTGGTAAAGGACTGTGTACATCCCGCTTGCCCATGGGTATGTATGTCCCAGTGGCCTAAAATGATATGGGAAGACCCACCCTTAGCCCAGAGAAAGGACGATGGAGGAGGAGAACTCTCTGGGTCTTCCCTCACTTGGGCTTTATTCTTGCTGGCAAGTTCACCTGCCTTGTGGCTGCCACTCCTGATCCTTCACTGATCTTAAAACCAGTTTCCTCGGGCTGCTAATGTGGAGTGAAAACCAACAGTTCTCTAGGAATCCCCCAGGCTTTTGGCATCCTGTGTGGAATTGAGACTGCTAAGGCATCCAGCCTGGTGGACAGAATGACAGCCAGATTTTCAGTCTTTGCAACATGCCATGAACTCTGCTCCAACCATATCACGTAGACCAACGTGAGAAGGCTTCCTTTAATGTATATGTGGTGTGTCTGTTCTGTCCCTGTAGCAGCCTAGCTGTTGCACCAGGGTAGTATTACCTCCTGCTATCCTTCATTGTGTCAGCACAGACCCAAAGGCCACAAGAGCCAACTGACCGGCCATGGAAGTACTTCATCCGTGATGGAAGCCAAGCATCCTAACTTCTTAATGTCAAAAAAAAAAAAAAAAGGCCTTGACCCGGAGTCTCCGGAGAGAGCCACCATCTTCTCTCCTGTGAGTTCCTAAGCCGGGAGCAGCCAGCTGGGAGGCACAGGCCCCAGGAGTCTCAGGGGAGACGCAGGGCAGCAGGGACAGGATCCTCTCAGCTTCCAAGTGACAAGAGGTGGAACAGCAACCTTAGCTGCCCCCTTCCCTGCAAGTGGATGGCCTGCCTCCAGGGACTGCCTTGACCCGGAGTCTCCGGTGAGAGCCACCATATTCTCTCCTGTGAGTTTCTAAGACCAGAGCAGCCAGCTGGGAGGCACAGGCCC
>NW_022196905.1:99032424-99032862 GCF_008632895.1 Mastomys coucha
AAAAAAAAAAAAAAAAAAAGAAAATGCTAGAAGAAAACATAGCTAGCACCCTACATGATATAGGTGGAAGAAAGGACTTCCTGAATAGGACTCCATTTGCCCAACAAAAAGGCAAACAATTGACGAATGGGACTTCATGAAAATAAAAAATATCTGTACAGCCAAGGAAAGAGTCAACCAGGTGAAGAAGCTCAGATAGAATATTCTTTACAAAGCTGTTAAGTCCACTTGATGTAGGAAGTTGATTAATTCTTATGTTTCTATGTTTATTTTTGTCCAAGTCTGCATGTTTATTAGACAAACTGGAGTGTTAAAATCACCCAGTATGAATGGATTGATATTAATCTGTGTCTTTAAATTTAACAGTGTGTGTGTGTGTGAAAGAGAAAGAGAGAGGGAGAGAGAGGGGGTAGAGGGAGAGAGGGAGAGAGAGAGAGA
>NW_022196905.1:99032872-99035780 GCF_008632895.1 Mastomys coucha
ATGTCTCCTTGGTTAACTGTTCTCTTCATTAGGTTAAAGGTGTCTTTTAACTCTTTTGATTAGTTTTAGTTCGAAGGCTCTTTTGCCAAATGGTAGAATAATGACAACCAATTTCTTCCTAGTCGATTTGATTGGAGTACCTTTGTCCATCCTTTACTCTAAGGTGGTTCCCATCTTTAAAACTAAGATGTGGTGTTTTTTTTTTTTTTCAATTTTCTTTTTTTTTTAAATTGGATATTTTTTTATTTACATTTGAAATGCTATCCCCTTTCCTGATCCCCCCAAAACCTCCTATCCCACCCCCCTCCTCCTGCTTTTATGAGGGTGTTCCCCCATCCACCCACCCAACCACCCACCCACTCAACCACTCCTGCCACCCCACTGTGGCAATCTCCTACACTGGGTCATCAAAACTTCACAGGACCAAGGACCTCTTCTCCCACTGATGCCCAACAAGGCCATCCTCTGCTACACCTAAGATGTGTTTCTTGTTGGCAACAGATAGATTGATGATTCTTGATCCATTCAGTCAATCTATGTCTTTTGATTGGGTGACTGAGGCCATTAATACTCATTTAAATTATTATTAAAATGTAAATGTTAAAAAAAAAAAGAGCCAAATCTATTTTATTTTAAAGAGCTAAGTTTGTAATGTTTTCTTTAAATTCCTTCCTAAATTGTTCTCTAAATTGGGGTCCCAAATGATCTGACTGACCATAAAATAAAAGTTCTTCCAAAGAGGAAATGTACCCTTGGATTTAGGATTTTGTGGTTATGAAGTTTGTGATTATGTCTGTGATAGTAATTCACAAACACAAAGGAACTGTTTAAGCAATGGTGATTGAAATTATAAAACTGTATGTGTGTGTGTGTAAATGGTCTGAAGGGGAATCTTTAAATGATGTGGCAGTTTGGAGAAAGATTAACTCTATGAACATATATACACATATACATATCTATAGTATGTGCGTATGTAACAAGGAAGGCTACAGCTTGGACAAAGGTCATGTATCTTGTCACTGACCCTTCCCTCTTGTTCAGAGGTATTTAAGATGGCTGTGTCTTTATGAGACATTCACAACTACACTTGATGGAGGGCTACTGTTAATGTTCTGCTAGTTAATAAAAGGTGCTATGGTGGTTTGAAGAATGGTTCCAAGAGGTTCACGTATTTGGATACTTGGTTCTCAGTTGGTGGAACTATTTGGGAAGGACTAGGAGGTGTGGCCTTGAGGAAGGAGGTGTGTCCCAGGGGGTGACAAGCTTTGAGACTCATTCCCAGAGTCTCTAAGCCTCCTATTCATAGTTTGTGACATAAGCTCTCAACTGTTCCCACCATTCCATTCCCTGTAGACTTGAACCCTCTGAAACCATGAGCCCAATTAAGCACTTCCTTGTATAAGTTGCCTTGGTCCTGGTGTTTCATCACAAGAGAAAAGTAACTAAGACAGCTGCTTCCAGAGATGGTAACTGTAATCTCCTCATTGACTTTTCAAAAAAGATCAAATAACAACAATAAACGACAGCTCTCAGCTGTGATTACATGAAGACGCGACCTGGGTTTTCATGGCAGTTATTTAAATTAGGGACCTAATTCTTCTCTGGCAGGAGCCACACCTTCTACCTGTCTGGTTCCTCTGTTCATAAAGTTAATCTTCCCCCAAAACTCTGCCAGACCTTTTAAAGATCCCTTTCAGCCGGCACACTGGCTATTTATTGGGAAACCCTGATTTACAGCCTTCAAGTTCTGTGTACTGTGTTGTTGGAAAGAGATCATGCCATTAGGTTAACTTTAATAAGCTTTCACCAAAGCTTTAACATAGTACATACAAGAGATGGGGGTAGGTGTAATATCCTTACTATGGACACCATCCTTCACTCACAGGGCTTTAACACCACAGTAAGGACTCCAACAAACAGACATCACATGTTGGTAGAGGAAAATTAATAAGTACAGTTTTTAAAAGTATGAAATTTCTATATTCTTATAAAAAAATAAAATTGTCAGAGAAAATGATGTGCTATCATGGATGTGGTACATAAAATCTATAAGCCAACCACCCTCACCATAGACCCAAGTGCTGGCTCATCTCCTCATTCACCTGCCAAGGTTGTCAATAGAGGCTATGCTGACAAGAGCCAGCAAAGTGACTCAATGGTGTGCTCTGTGGCAAGGCTTGCTGGTCCAAAGATGCTCTTGGGCTAGAATTACCCACATAGCTTTCCTTGTGTAAGTGATCATAACTCTGGGGATCAATGAAAGACTCTGAGATTCCTGATCGATTGTCTAACCATTTCTTCATGTGGCTGAGGATTGTTATGAAGTACCTCTCTTTCTTTAAAACAGTGTTTCCAAGTCTTAAGTAGACTTTTAATATCCTAGCATCAGCTTTGGTTCACCCAAAAGGAGAGCCTGGGACAAGGTCTAGAGGGATATTAGGGAGAAGATTCCAAGAAAGAGACAAGCCAGGAGGATGTGCAAAGACAGGAAGAAAAAACACAATGAATTGTGGCTCAGTGGATAAGAATATTTACTGCTCTTTCAGAGGACCCAGGTTTAGTTTCCAGCCCCACATGGAGGCTCACAACCATCTAAAACTCCGCTTCCGAGTCCCACAACACACAGAGAAAGCCCTACTTCCAGGTGAGCTAACAAGCTCAGAATCACAGGATCCTAGAATCACAGGATCACAGAGACAGCTTGACTCTGAGGAATTCTGACACAACCAGGATCACAGGAAGGACAGGCTCCAGTCAGATTTAGCAAGGGCAGGTAGCACTAGAGATAACCAGATGCCGGGGAGGAGGGTGGGGGGGAAGTGTAACAAAATAAACAACATAAACCAAGGTCATTTGCCATCATCAGAACCCAATTCTCCCACCATAGCAAGTCCTGGACACACCATCA
>NW_022196905.1:99036563-99067642 GCF_008632895.1 Mastomys coucha
ATGGAGAAAACAAGATATTCCATGACAAAACCAAATTTACACCATATCTTTCCACAAATCCAGCCCTAGAAATGATAATAGATGGAAAACATCGACATAAGGAGCAAAACTACACCCTAGATGGAGCAAGAAGTATGAGTTCTTTGGCTTTATTACCTCATATTGCTGTATAAAATTGAGAGAGTATGTTGAGGGTTATCTTCACTGCTCTAAAGCACATCCAGAATGAAGTCTTACATGACATCATTTGTCTTCAGACTCCTGCAGAATTTGGATACAGACTATTAGTCTAATCCTAACATGCAGCATTCACCAAACAACAGTCTTACATTTGTGTTGCTTTACCAAATGATGAAGTCAATTCCAGTTTTCAGTCTTTCCTTATGCTCTCATCCTTGGGTAGAACACACAAACTTTTTTCTTTATATAAATAATTTTCCTACCCTGTCTTCCTCTAAAACATTAATCTAATTAATGTCTGAAAATATTTTATGTGGAATGTTTAGTATATAGATATCTATGCCTTCTCCAAAATTAAGATATGACTCATATCACTCGTTTCCTATATTCTTAGTATGCCACCTTTCACTCCACATAAACTGTATAAATTAACTTGCAATGTAGGAATTGTTTTTCCAAGAAATGTTGTTTGAAGCCTGCCTTTGCAAGTCAAAATTTCACCTAATCTGTAATCACCTTAATAATGTGATGTGTAACCATTTACAACTACGTAGTAACTCTGTTTATATACTATGTACTCAACCTGTTCAGAATTAACAGACCTTTAAGCAAAACATTGGAACCAATCTTACTATACTTTGTAATCTGCAATGGCATAAACCCCTAAAAATTCAACTGAATACACTAGTGTACCATATTCTTTATCCTTCTTTTGTGACCCAATCCATGCTCTTGCCTCAGGCCAAGGTGTGGTATGGTAGCTTTATCTAAGAACATTTCTAAAAATAGCAACAAGTTGAAAACAATGTACCATCCTAAAGAAAACTATTGAAGAAACATGTAGGTATGGACTGATTATCTTTGACGGTTGCTTTGTTTAGTAGTGTATGGAATAAATAGGGCCTCAAACCAATTTTCCTCCTGTGAGATCCAAAAAGACTGATTTAGACAAAATTTCTTTATTCCTTTTCAATACCACATTTGCTGTGCTGTTCAATAGAAAGGATGGCCTTTGTTTGAGCGATCAGATCAGAAGAGAGATCAGAATTCTTCTGAACAAAGGAGGCCCATTTTGAGCAAATGACACCGAGTCAGCACCTTTTTTTTTTTTTTTTGAGTTTTGTTGCTGCTGAAATATACAATAGGATCCAAAAAAAAATCCACTTCCATGGTGTCTAACCTCTTCTGACCTATGCAAGTGCAAGGTATGCATATTCATACACCCAAGCAAAATACTCATACACATAAATATAATAATAATAATAATAATAATAATAATAATAATGGAGGAGGAGGAGGAGAAGAAGAAGAGGAAGAAGAAGAGGAGAAAGAAGAAGGACGAGGAGGAGGAGAAATGCTTAATATTTTTAAAAGGCAGTTTATTTCCCCAGCTTCTCAATGGGAAATGAGATATGATTTTCTCAGGACTCCTGAGGAGCATGCTCGTCCACACAAATGACAGCAAGCTGGGACACTGGCCACTGGGTTTCGTATCACACTGGGAGTTGACCTTGAGGTTACACATCCCCACATTTTACGGTTGTGCTTGCATGCAGATAGAGTCATCATCCAAGACAGCCCTGGGGAAGAGCGCAGAGACACCTGGCGCCCAGCTTCAGAGCAGCTTCAGAGCAAGGTGAGTGTGAACTTGTTCAGATCTGTCCACCGCAGCAGCCACTGAAGGTGGATGTGGGCAATGAAACGTGACACGGCACCAGAGGCACTCACTGCTCTCAACACCATGAGCAGAGGCAGATGGGTACAGCCCAGCGAGCAAACAAGCTGCAATCGCTGAGACCTAAAGATGGCACTAACGACTGCAAGTTTAAAGCTGACAGCGTTAGCGACTGCACATATAAAGCGTGTGGCATTCCATCACTGATCCAAATACTGAGAAACAGTTTGTATACAATTCCTTTACCAGCTCAAGGAGCCAGTAGGCAAGATATTGACTTCCAAGTGTTTGCCCCTCTTAACAGCACTTAGACTCTATCCAGCATGCTCAGGATTCTGATTCAAGATGGCTGATCAATGTCACATTTCCTCATTGTTTCCCCAAATGCGAAGATTGTGGCATGAGCACGGACAGAAATCCTTTCAATCACGTAAAGTGAATAAATTAATTAATGGGGAAAAAGAGAAACCCTTCAATCAGCTGCAGCGCTGAATGGAAAGGTAGTTCCTGCCTACCAAAAGAAGAGACCTCTGGGAATCTAAAGGCCAGCGAAAACAGCAGTGGCATCTCTGCCCCACTGTTTGGCTTGGCTTTCACTGTCTTATGAGTAAATGGCTTACACATGGCCACTCCAAAAGTAGAGAGATGCTGAGTGCAATCTCAAGTGGAACAGAAGCTCCAAGCTTTAGCAACTGCAGTAAAGGGTTTCTCTCTGTTGTGGTAGCTGTTTTTGATAGAACTCTGACATGGAGAGTCTGCGACCCTTAAGACATGCATTTTCAGGTCATGTAGACTCCTTAGAATGGAGTCTACATGACTAAACACCTGACTCCTGCCAAATAAGATGTTGCAGTGAAGAACTGTAACCTGAATCCAGAAAGATTACTATAAGATACAAATTATTTCCTTCTTCCTCACACTTTTTTTTTTAAGCCCCACTGACTGCTTACTGAGAGATGCTGTGTGCTCTTCCCTTTTATCTCTGTGTATGTGTGCATGTGCATGTCTGTGAGCATATGTGTATGTGTGTGCATGTGCCTAGGCATGAGTGGGTGTGTATGCATGCATGTGTGTGTGAGTGAGTGTAAGTATGTATGTATGTATGTACATGTGTGTGTGCATGTGTGACAGTATGTGTGTACATGTGAGTACATGTGTATGTGTGTGTCTGTCTGTCTGTCTGTCTGTTCATACGTATATGTGCCTACTCATGCCCATGGAGGCCAGAAGTCAATCTCAGACATCATTTCTCCATGCTGTCCATCTATTTTTTGAGACAGGATCTCTTGCTGGTCTTAAACTAGACGAGTGAACTAGGCTGGCCAGTGAGCTCCAGAGATTGTCCTGTACCAGGCTCCCCAGCAATCAGATTGCAAACAAGCCACTAAGCCACTACATCTAGCTGTTCTGTTTCACATGGGTAGTTGGTACTGAAGTCATGTCCTCGTACTTGCAAAACAAGGACTTGCAAAACTAACTGTCTGATCCATCTTCCAGGCCCCATCTTCCTGAGCCATCAACTCAGCCCATCCTCCTACATTATCAGTGTGAGGGAGACAGAAGATCCAAGGTCCTATATGCACACCCAGCTGAAATTTGGCAATGAAGTGTGGAAAATTCCCAGTGATATCCTATCTGTCTAGCCCAAGAAATAGGCCTTGGAAGAATTAAAAGCACAGAAGCTGAGAAGAAAATTAAGATCTTGCCAGGCGGTGGTGGCGCACGCCTTTAATCCCAGCACTTGGGGGGCAGAGGCAGGTGGATTTCTGAGTTCAAGGCCAGCCTGGTCTACAGAGTGAGTTCCAGGACAGCCAGGGCTACACAGAGAAACCTGGCTCTCAGTGCTTCCACCTCCAGCACACTCTTCCGTGGGATCCCTGAAGCTTCAGAGAGGGGCTTGTATTGTACATGTATCAGCAGAGGCTGGGCACCCTGCAGTCAGCTGATCTCTGCAGTGTGAGTAGCTATGGATTTCTGTGGTGGTCTCTGCTTCTAGTTGGAGGGCTGAGAGTTGCACTTAGACTTTTAAGTGACAACATTCTAGAAAGTTGTCACAAATGACTTAAAATGTGCAAAAGAGGGTTATATAAGGATCCTCTCACAGTAATTTGTTTTATTCATTTATTTATTCTGGTTTTTTGAGACATGGTTTCTCTGTGTAGCCTTGGCTGTCCTGGAACTCAGTCTGTAGACCAGGTTGGCCTTGAACTCAGAAATCCATCTGCTTCTACCTCCTAAGTGCTGGGACTAAAGGCATGCACCACCACTGCCCAGCTTTCTCACCATAATCTTAAGAGATGATGGCAGTGGTCTCAGGCATAGCAGTGATTCACTGAATGAGTTGCAAAGGAATGATGAAGAAAACAGATTGCAATGTGAACATTGATAAACATCAAAACACATCAGCTTGTATATAAGCATATGCTGGTAATGAAAATAAAAGTAGGCAATGCTGGATTATCATTCAGTGTGTGCATTATTCCTTTCCTATGAATATACTAGTCATCTAGCACATAATGATGTCTCCATAAATATGGTTAAGTGTATGGACTGTGAAGTACAATTATTTATCTATTTAATCATACTGAAAATTATTATAAACACAAACTCTACAGTTTAAACTAAACCATGAATTCTAATATCAATGTACACAATAAGTTTTGTATATCATACTAATTAATAAAACACATAGAATATGGGGCTAGAGAGATAGCACAGTAGATAAAAACATGGCTATACATAAGGGCCAAGTTCACCTCCAACCAAGTTCACCTCCAAAACCCACATACAAGAGCCAGTGTACAGTATATACGGGTGCAAGCTTATAATCTTAGCTAGAGACAGGAGGATCTCTAGGGTACACTGAGAAGCCAACCTTGGCTAACTCCTAATCAAGGAGAGACCCCGTCTGAAAACACACTGGATGGCAATTGAGGAGGATTGTCACTGGAGGCTGTCCTCTAGCTACACACACACACACACACACACACACACACATACACACAATTTCACACATGTGCCCCTACATACATGAGTATCTTAGTAACTACTCTGTTGTGTGGAGACAACCTGAGCAAGGCAACTCTTATAAAAGAAAGCCTTTAGTTGGGGGTTGGTTTACACTTTCAGAGGTAGTCCTCCATTATCATCACAGCAGAGAGTATGGCAGCAGGCAGGCTGCTGGTGCTAAAGAGTAGCTAAGAGTTACATCCTGATCTACAAGCAGAGAAGGAGAGAGACACGTTCAGCCTGCTGTGGGCTTTGAAACCTCGAAGTGGCTCCCAGTGCCTCACTTCCTCAAACAAGCCATGCCTCCTAATCCTTCTCAAATAGTGCCACTCCCTGATGACTAAGTATTCAAATATGTGAGCTTCTGGGGACCATTTTTTTTTCAAACCACCACACATGATCATTCATATACAAGCATAACACACACACATATACACATACACACTGGATAAATAGACTATATATCATAAAGATGATTGAGATACCCATAGAAATAATGGGAAAATGGAATTTTTATAATAAAATTATCACTGATTTTACATTTCTTCTTTTCATGGTTTCTACAATCATTGGCAGTGAATACAATCATTGGAACTTCATATTGGGAAAGAAAAAAAAACATGTTTCATGTTCTGAAACCATGGCACTTTAAATTACATTTTAGAAGAATATCTAGTTGATGAAAAATAGTCATAGAACATAATATAATAATATAATATAAAACAAGGAGTTGTGTATACTATAATACACAAAATTACCACAAATAAACATGCAGGGGCTTGAAGACCACACAGTCATATTAATCTATAATTTGATTTTATTCAGTGAGTAATAAAATTATTTTTATCTCCTTGTAATATTCTACTTTTGGTAGAAAATTCTGTAATTGGGAAAAAGCACGACAGGAGAGGGATGAAGAAGATGGTTTTGGTCTTAAAAACCAGGAAATGGATGGATGGGTTGAAGGTCAGACCACAATCCTTAGCAGATTGTCTTCTAATCCTCTAAGCAGGAATTTATTCTCATCTTAAACTCATCTGTCCCTTAAGGACACATTTTCTGCAACTGTTCATGCACTTCTCTGAACATTATTAAAATATTAATGCATTCTTCTCGTGTAGGTCTCTCACATTGCCCACCTTCTCTCTGAGCCATAAATCTATACCTCTCCAGTCTCTGAAAGATCAGGAAGCTTGCCCAAGGTGACAGGTACCCTACTTGTCTGTGGAGAGGCTGGGGTGCAGGAGTCCTGGCTCCTGGGCTCATCTTCTCAGAAAACAAGATATTCAGATCCATAGGATAAATTATAAATGTCTGTGTTTTGTGCCTTCCAAATCAGAATCAAGGATATTGTTGACCATTTGGTTAGGGACCCTGATCTGAAATCTTCAAGGCCTCCTGCTCCAATGGAGAGAGGACTGAACCATGAGTTGAACATAGGGGTGGTGGCGCACGCCTTTAATCCCAGCACTTGGGAGGCAGAGGCAGGCGGATTTCTGAGTTTGAGGCCAGCCTGGTCTACAGAGTGAGTTCCAGGACAGCCAGGGCTACACATAGAAACCCTGTCTTGAAACCATCCCCCCCCTGCAAAAAAAGGGGTGGCCCTCAAGAGGGATGCTTAAAGGCTACTTTTTCTGTAATTACTGCCCTGTGTTGCTGGTGAGGTTAAGCCTCCGAATGCTGCAGAACCAGGGAAGCCTATCTTTGGCTGTCAGTCAATCTCCTTCACGTGTAATGTACCCTAGAATCCAACAAAGCTCCCTCAACCCCACGGCTACATGCTATATCAGATATTCACACCTATGCAAGTCATATGTACATTTCATTCAGGAGACAGTCTGCCAAGGATCCTCCCTGGCCTAAACCAGAAAACAAAACAGATTTCAACAATCTGTCAGAGCCGAGGCGGCACAGCATGGAATAACCCACAGTAGGTTCTAAAACACATCAGAACAGCTTTTCAAGAGGTAAGTTTCCATGAACTATTAATGAAACAGCTTCGCTGTTTTGGGGAAAAAAAGTCTTCATGTCTAGCATTTGAAATTTAATCCAACGCAGAACTCTTTAAACATCAAATCTAACATCTTGAACACAGTAAACACCAAGTCCAGAAAGCATCATTAGCCTAAGAGCGAAGTGTTTGCTGTTCTTTCCTCTCATCATGAGAGAGGCTGCTCAGGGGAGATGTTAGAGAGTCCACATGCCACGGGAACCTCATAAATATATGACTCTCGCCGCCTTTAAGTATCAATCACATGAAGGAAATGAATTCCCTGGCAACATTCTTTTTACTTTGCCAAAAAAAAAAAAAAAAAAAAACCCTCTCTCAACTAACACGCTCATCTTACTAAGCAACGAATTCAAATGAACTCCTCTACAACTTGGTGCACTGTTTACACTCGGGGTGTGTAACTGTCCATTTTAATCTCCTTCCAGAAGGAAAACCAGAAGCTTGAGGTCTTTCTGCTTCCAGGCCCACAATCATGGTGCAGAAAGAAAATCACCAGTGCCCTAAATGAAAGGCTGCCTTGAAGACTTCCAACTCCACCATGACTTCCTCTGTACTCTCATAATGCCAACCTTCGTGTTTTAGAACTTGAGGGTGCTGAGACAAATCTCTTTTGGTGTTTAAAGAAAGTATATTCACTACAGAGGAAACCACCACTTCTTGCTAGAAAGACAAAACAGTAGGTTGGCAGGGATGGGGATTCAGAAACATTCTAATTGATGGCTTTCTAAAGACAGTGGGATGCTAAGTGGTTACTACACCCCATGTCATGTGTGTCAAATTATCTCTTCACTATGTGGACTCAGATTTTTGGGTCTATCTTTAAAAGAAACATTTGATTAACCAAGTTATTGAAAACAGTATTCAAATGATACTTTTTTTCCCAGGCCAATACAAGAAAACTAGAAGATCCAACTCTTGTGAGAAGAGAAGACACAGTATCAATTTGAACTAGGTTAGGATGGAGGACAGAGTATCAGTTCCAACTAGTTTAAACCTCACACTCATTGAGTGCATGAATCAGAAGCAAGGGTTACTTAACACTAACTGCCTAGCGTTTGCACATAAGAAAAGCCGGCAGCAAAGGTGGGGTCTATTTAGGAACACTCTAAAAAGGTGCAACTTTGAGCTTATTTAAATTTTGTCTGTTTCAAGAACAATGTGACCAAATATTTAGTTTCAAGTTATATACCCATGTGGTGAGAACCACCATTAAGACAGAAAGAGGGTGGCCAACGTGCCCCTCTTCTTTTGGAGGTCTAGTTAACTCATTTGGGTGGCCTAATGTAAGCATCTGATAGTGAATGCTCTAAGATGGGAACAGGAAACTCTAGCTTAACGCATAGGCCAAATGCTGCAGTCCACTTGTACATAAATAAATAAATGTACTGGTTATGAGACATGGCTGTAGTCACTGAGAGAGCATGGTAAACATATATAGGCCCATGGAACAGAAAAACATCCTAGAAAGAAATCTGTGTCTGTAGCCAATCTATTCTCAATGATGGCACGCAAAACAAAACAAAGACAGACACACAGATAGACAAAAATGCTTGAAAAGGACAGTATCTCCAGTAAAAGGAGATCAGACATCTGCTTGCAAAATAGCCCTTTTGAATTAGGACTTTTATCTCTCATCATATACAAAGTTCAAATCAAAATGAATCAAATTCCAAATATAAGATTCCCAAATAGACATTTCTAGAAGAAAACTTCAAGATATATATATAGTGTTCATGAATGCACGGTCCAGTATTCATGTATATAATCCATTATACATTGTAGCATGATACAGAATGTCAACAACAGATGCATTAAAAGCCTAAATTTCATCAGTTTTCAGGGAAATACAAATCAAAACCACCATGAAAGCCAGGTGCGGCAGCAAAGCCTGGGGGACCAGCAGGCTGAAGGAGAGTCTGGGCCGCACAGTGTGGCCCAGCCTGAAGCTCACACACAGCCAGTGTGGCAGTTCAGCCTGAAGCTCACACACAGCCAGTGTGGCAGTTCAGCCTGAAGCTCACACACAGCCAGTGTGGCAGTTCAGCCTGAAGCTCTTGTTACTTATGAGGCTGAGGCATGATGATTGTCTAAATCTGAAACCTCAAAACCAGCCTAGGAAAAAGGCAATGATGTCTTAAAAATGAAAACAATGAAAAATTATCAACACAGTCAGAATTATCAATAATGCAAAGAATGTGTGAGGGTCATTGAAGTACAGCCATATTACAATGAAATCCAATATCAAAAAATTGTTCTTATTTTGGGCTTGTACCACAGTAAGAGCCAAGATTTTAAGCTCTACCAAGTACAAAACAAACAAACAAACAAAAAGACTTTATATACTTATGTTCATTTAAGAAAATTCTAGTAGTGATGTATTATTTTAAAATATGCAGTTAATATGTTTGGAGTTATTTAAAATTTATATTGAGAAAAACATACGTATTTTCAGTATTGCTGTAGACAACCATCTACATAAGACTGTTAAATTGATTGTTGTTTTATATCAACAACTTTTATAATTCTCATTTTTATTGTTATTATATTTTATAAATTTTAATGAATATGACAAAAAAGATATTATAGGTATTGAAGGGGGTCTCTGGGAGGAGTTGGGGTACAAAAGGGAAACAAGAATGTGAGTAAATTCTATTTACTTAAAATATGTTTTTAAATGTTAACAAATTCAGATAAATTGAAATCATGTAACTTTTCTCATCATAATGCAATAAAGTTTTAAAAAATGCAAAAAATGGCAAAGGCCACTTACTTATGAAGGAGAGGGAGCTCACACGTTGAATTCTACATGAAAGGCTACTGTCTTAACTAGCATACCTGTGGCTGTGATAAAACATAGTGACCCAAAGCAACTTACGGAGGAAAGGGTGTGTTTTGCTCACAGTTCCTGGTCCACAGTGCATCCGTGAGGAACCTAGGGCAGGAACTCATGCAGGGTAGGAACCTGGAGGCAGGAACTGATGCAGAGGCCATGGAAGGGTGCTTGGAGGAATACCAGCTTGCTCCTCATGGCTTGCTCAGCCTGCTTTCTTATACAATGAAGGACCACATGCTCAGGGGTGAAATAGCCTACAGTGAACTGCGAACACACACACAAACAAGATAATGCCCACAGACTTGCCTAGGCCTATCATATGGAAGTATTTTCTAAATTAAGGTTCCATCTTCCCAGATATATCTAGATTTGTGTCAGTTTGACAACAACCAGCACACTTCCCAAATAAAACCTCTGAAACTAGTATTTTAATAGTAAGCAATAAATCTGTGAATCAAATCACCCTCTGTGTACTTAACGTGACGTCCTAAAGGAGAAAGGGAATAATTTTGTCTGTGGGAGAATCAGAAGGGCGCAGCATCAGGTGACATTGGCTGTCATAGCAGCACCCTGGTCATTATTTGAGGAAATTTCTTTGCATGTGTATATTTTGTTCTTGTTGCAGAGAATTGCTTCACACAGATAAGCGGCTGCAAATAGTAGGGGTGCCCTGGAGTTAAAAAGATCATTGGAGTTTTATTCCAAGAAATTGCCTGACTTAACCTGGCACCCCAAGCTAACACATCGCTGATCTCCACGGCTGTAAAAATCAGTTCTTAACACTTTTGTTTATTACCATTTTTCGAACAGATTTTTTTTTAATTTAAAGGAAATTTTAGCATACATCGAGAGTTAATTACATGCAAAGTACATACAAACTGTCTGTCAAGTGTTCTCTCAAGCTTTAGAAAAATCTTTTCCCTACAAATCTCAGACCTGTGCTCTTTCTAAGAAAGTCGTACGCCCTGATGACTCCTCCTCCAAGCACAGTGGTTGTCTCAAATCAGCCTACCTCCGGTTCCTTCCTGGGTGTGTTTCTCTAGTTGTCAGCACACAGATGTTTCATTTCCTCTTTGATGGTAGAGTGAGGAGAGCAGAGGCCTGGATGTGGGCAGAGAAGGTGCTTGTTGGCCTGAAGGGTGGGTAGCCAAATGACTGGGACAAACCACCAAGAACAGCGCAGGAAGCTGGTGAGAACTCAGGGAACCAAAGTCCATGCTTCTCAACATCCTCATAGCCAGCTGCATATATCCATCCCTGAGGCAGATTAAAAAGCCAAGGATTTCTATCCTCCCTGTTCACATAGTATAAACTAAAACAGGGTCGAGTATCCAAATATAAACACACAAACAAAAATATGATTGTAAATCTGTGGGTGAAAGAAGTGGATGCAAGAGAGTAGATATAGGCAAGGATGTGATGGAATCAACATTGATGTCTCTTATCTTAGTGACTGAGCAATGGTGGCCCCATTGTCTGAGATGGAACCAAGAAGGGTCCAAGTCTATGTGAGGAGGCAGTGACTTCTGCTCGGCCTTCCTCAGCTCTGAAGGTCTACAAGATATCTATATATCCAAGAAGCAGATGCAAATGGCTGCTCTGTAGCAAAAGACTTAATAGAGACCACAAAGATGTTCATACAAATGTCAATTATAAGGCTGGAAAGACAGATCAGCAGCTAAGAGCTTTTGTTGCTCTTCTGGAGGACCTGAACTGAGCTCAGGAGCCATGGAGGATGATTTTGAAACTGCCTGCAACTCCGGGTCTAGGGAGCTGATGCACTCTTCTGGTTTCCTTAAGTGCCTGCACATGTGTCACACACTCAGACTCATACACTCTCATACACACACTCACACACTTTAACACACACTCTCTCACACACAACTCACACTACACTTACACACATACACATACAACTCACACACTCACACACAACTCACACACTCACACCTTACACTACATTCTCTCACACACACTCACATACTCACACTCACAAATAACTCACACTTTCATACACTCACATTCATACATACTCTCTCACACATACTAACACACATATTCACACTAACACACTCACACACATTCACACACACACAACTTGTATACTCATATACACACACAGAGAGGGTGGGGTAGACAGAAAAAGAGAAATTAATAAAAATAAAAGTTTTATAAAATAAATGTAAACTATATCTCTTTACACCTGTTGAATATCAATATTTATATTGGTTTCTAGGCGATCTAGTGAGGATGCCCAGGGATTTTGAATTTAGAATATATGATCAAGCCAGATGAGGGCAATGTCTGAAGTTCTGGTCTACATTCACAATGTATTTAGGACACCTAGAATTTAAATGTAAATAACAGTAGAACGGTATCAAAATTCTACTATGACTGGCAGTTTGCAAGTAATTGGGCTCTGATTCTGAGGGAAAGGCAATTCCTTATTCTCTGTGGAGGCACAGAGATCCATGGTCTCCTTTCTTCACACAGCAGAAGGAATTACAAATCATGTGCTCTTGAACATACACTCTCTCCTCTGTTTTTATTACATTTTAAATAAGACTTTAAAAATGCTAACTTATCAGAAATACACCAGAGAAAACAGCGGCAGTGTGGCTGTAACCCCCACTAATGAGGCACTAATGCATAATTACTGTAATGCACGCACTTCTCTCCACAGACGAGTATTTATAAACACTGAAACAGTCTAGTTTGCAGTGAAGCCTTGTGCACAGATTGTTTTTCTCTTGTGGTTTGTCCCTTCTTCTTATTGTGATAATATTTAATAAATTTCACAGGCTCTGCTTTCTCTGGAAATACTGAATGAACCTTTGCACAAAGTGTGTGCCTCCTTCTATGGATAGAGATGCTGCACCAGGACCCCAGTGAGAGCGCCTCCTTCTATGGATGTAGAGATGCTGCACAGGACCCCAGTGAGAGCACCTCCTTCCATGGATGTAGAGATGCTGCACCTCAACACTGGTGATAGAGCTCTGATAGAGTTGGGCTTAGTGACTAAAAGCAAACACTGCTTTTGCAAAGAACCAGAATTTGGTTCTCAGCATGCCCCACCACCACCCCAGGGTGGCTTGGGACAGCCTATAACTCCAGCTCTTAAGACTCCAATGCTGTCTTCTGTCCTTGCATGCTCAAATACACACATACACACACACACACACACAGTTAAAAATAAAATCTTTAAACATTCATAATTGAACAAGAATACAACATGTTAAGACCTTCTGGTTGACAGGAGAAATTCCACAGACAGATAAGAAATTCCACACACAGAAAGGAGAGACAGAAAGAGCAAAAGAGAGAGAGAAAGAGAAAGAAAGAGAGAGAGATTCCACACACAGAGGGCAGAGAGGGGAGAGAGAGAGAGAGAGAGAGAGAGAGAGAGAGAGAGAGGCATGCCCATGTGCACATGTACAACTTGTGATCTCACCTTGAGAGTTTACTAAAGTGAGAAGCTTCCAAATCCCATCGTGGGTCAGTGAAGTTCACTGCTTCTTTGGCAGCAGTGGCAGTGCCCTCCACCACCTCCACCCCTCCTCCTGCCCACCTGGTTGAGGCAAGGCAGCCCAGGATCATCTCTTGTGGAAACAAACTTTAAGGACCTTAATTATTCCTAATCTCATCAGCTTTGTCAAAATCCCTTGGCTAGATGCCAGTCACAGGTGCTGCCTTTGTCCACAGACATAAATGGAGGCAGGGGAGTGTCACATGATGGAGATCCTTTCTCTGAGTGAATCTGCATAATGTATAGAGTTCCAAGAAATCTAGAAGAACAAAATCAGCAGGGAAAAAAAACCAGGAAACAAATGTTCAGAACTGGACCATGCAACAAGTACCCCTAAACATACACAAAAACGTGCAGTCCCATTTGCACTAAGAAAAATGTCCATTAAAGAGAGAACTCTATTGGCTACAGTCTAGAACTCCACTGTCAGCTTGGGAGCTAAGAGCCCTCCCCAGCATTGCTCACAAAAGCGCAAATTTGTTTAATTCTTATGAAAATCTATTAGCAGCATCTACAAATTCATGTGCCTGCCATCCTGGAAGTCCTAGTCTGGAAAGCTGGTCAGTATGTATGTGAGATTCCAGAGAGGTTAGCAACATGTGTAAGAACAAAAGACTGGCAACGACTCAGATCCCAATGTCCAACAGTGGAGATGTGGTACACCAACCGAATTCACAAACTGTACTGGCTGGTTTTGTGTGTTAACTTGACACAAGCTGGAGTTATCACAGAGAAAGGAGCCTCCCTTGAGGAAATGCCTCCATGAGATCCATCTGTGGGGTATTTTCTCAATTAGTGATCAAGTGGGGAGGGCCCAGTGTGGGTAGTGCCATGCCTGGGCTGGTAGTCTTGGGTTCTATAAGAAAGCAAGCTGAGCAAGCCAGGGGAAGCAAGCCAGTAAGTAACATCCCTCCATGGCCTCTGCATCAACTCCTGATTCCTGACCTGCTTGAGTTCCTGTCCTGACTTCCTTTAGTGATGAACAGCAGTGTGGAAGTGTAAGCTGAATAAACCCTTTCCTCCCCAAATTGCTTCTTGGTCATGATGTTTGTGCAGGAATAGAAACCCTGACTAAGACACTGTCCCACAGTCACTGAAAACAAGAAAGAGAAAGCATTACAAATACCACCATGTGTGTGACTGTAAGTATAATAACTGATTTTGTAGAAAGAATAGAAAACTAAGGATACGATTTATGTGTTATATATACATAGAAAATCCTGGAGTATATGAATGTTTAGTATCTAGAAAGCATATAAACCCATAATATGTGACTAATATGCAATTGATAGAGGACAGGCAATAATGTAATATAATATTTTAAGGTATGACACTGACCCAGCTATATCCCTTATAGATATTAGGTATACTAATATATTTATATATATAGGTGATAGACAGAAAGATAAACAAGCCAGAGATGATGGCATACGCCTTTAATCCCAGCATTCAGGAGACAGAAGCAGGAGGATCTCTGTGAGTCTAAAGTGAGCCTGGTCTACAAAATGAGTTCCCAGATATTCGGGACTCTGTTACACAGAGAAACCCTGTGTCAAAACAACTAAAAAACTAAACAACAACAATAAAAAACAAACAAAAGACAACAACAAAAAAGGAAATCAGACAGATAACTAGATGGTAAGTGTAGGTATTACATACTGGCTTTATCATAACAGGGAGAGAGTGGAAAGGGCTGCTCACATTAACTCCTAGTGTGTAAAGCACTTGGTTTTCTTCTGTAGGATTTTACAGTTGTGACTGTTTCAGGTGCTCTGCAATCATCTAAGTTGACCTAAGAAAATATGGCAACTTGAACCGGTGTATTTATCTCTCCCTCTTCAACATTACTACTGTGAAGAAGCAGACATTAGAAGCTGTGAGCCCATAAGGGCGAAAGGAACAATCAGCCAACAAAAAGGAAGAGAGAGCTTGCCCTCTCAGGTGAACACAAACAAATGTCCTCGATCTCACAAAGTAGAAAGGCCTGAACCCCGAGATTGTAGAGGAAAAAACAAATCAACAAAAGACAACTCTGTTCATGAACCAGAAACCCAGGAGAGCAAAGTCAGCCACCCATTACCATCAGGCTCCATTACCATCAGGCTCCACTGCCATCAGGCTACCATTACCATCAGTCTCCATTACCATCAGGCTCCATTACCATCAGGCTACCATTACCATCAGGCTACCATTACCATCAGGCTCCATTACCATCAGGCTCCATTGCCATCAGGCTCCATTGCCATCAGGCTACCATTACCATCAGGCTACCATTACCATCAGGCTCCATTACCATCAGGCTCCACTGCCATCAGGCTACCATTACCATCAGGCTACCATTACCATCAGGCTCCATTACCATCAGGCTACCATTGCCATCAGGCTCCATTGCCATCAGGCTCCATTGCCATCAGGCTACCATTACCATCAGGCTACCATTGCCATCAGGCTCCATTACCATCAGGCTCCATTACCATCAGGCTCCATTACCATCAGGCTCCATTACCATCAGGCTCCATTGCCATCAGGCTCCATTGCCATCAGGCTCCATTGCCATCAGGCTACCATTACCATCAGGCTACCATTGCCATCAGGCTACCATTGCCATCAGGCTCCATTGCCATCAGGCTCCATTACCATCAGGCTCCATTACCATCAGGCTAATGGCTTTAAGGAGCTTTGCCAGCCATTGTCCCAGCAGATAGGATAAGCTGGATGAAGCAACTGGTCAGTGAGAACAACAGGAGGCATGAGGACCTGAGGTCAGTCCCCAGAACCCTCATAAAAGTAAGAGCTTGGCGTCTGTAATTCTAGTGTGTGGAGGTGGAGACAGGAAGATTCCTCGTGTTACTGCTCAGCCATCATAGCCAAGTCGGCAAGCTCTAAGTTAAGGAGAAATTTTATCTCAGAAAACAATTAAAAATTAGCACGTGGGAAACAACTGAGGAAGACAACTGACCTTGATTTCAGGCACACCCACGCAGAGACGCCCACACGCAGACACCCACACACAGTTGCTGAGTAAATGAACTCAGAAGATGGAAGACCTTTGTGCTCACGGTTTTGATCCCTGGTTGTTTCCAGAGTGTGATAACACAGTATTCATATGAGCCTGTGGGCACAGCGCTGGAGCCCGGGAAGCAGAAGAAGGGGCAGGATCCTAAGATTCCCCCTCCTAGGCCATCCCCAAATGACTCAAGTTCTTTGTAATAGACCCCACCTCTGGTTGATTTTGCAGCTCCCAATCATGCCATGAGTTGGCAACCACACCTTCAGTACAGGATCTTTGAGGGTCACTGCAGATCAAAACTGTAAAACCAGTCTGTATTCTAAATTGAGTGTAACTCTTCCAAAACCAACATAAGTTTCTCCTTAAAAATAATGGATCTTACCAGGATATAGTGGCACATGACTTTAATCTCAGCACTCAGAAGGCAGAGGTAAGCAGATCTCTGAGTTCAAGGACAGCCAAAGCTACACACAGAAACCCTGTCTCAAAAGCATTAATTAATTCATTTACTAGTTAATTATTGATTTATTAATTAATTCACCAATTAAATTATCTTGAGCACATATCCTCTCATTTTAATCTTTGTCAATACAGCCTGCTATGCTAGCTCTTATAGACAACTTCCACAAAAATGTCTTTACAAAGTGACTTAAAGAGTGAATCATTCAAATTACTAAGAAAGTTCCTCTCAGAGCCACCACCAATGGAATGTGGCACATGTGAGAGTACCAGTCGGTTACAGCTAGTGACAATAAGCTACACATCACTAAAGAACAGCAGAGAGTCCCTCACTGCCAGTCCCTTAAAGCTCACAACATGTGTACCACAGAAGAGAAATTCCAGCCCACATAGCCTCAGAAAGGCTAGATGAGGAGATAAATGCTTACTAGAACAATGAATGGACTTGAAAGAGGAAATTCAAGGTTAGGGTTATGGCTCGGTATGCAAAACAGTATTTGGTACACAAGCATTAAGGGTTAGAGTTCAGATCTCCAGCACCCGAATGGATGCCCAGTAAGCATGACAGAACACTTATAAACCCAGATGCTGGGACTGGAGACAGAGCAGTTCCTCAGCAAGCTGGCTAGCCGGGCTAGAGAATCATCAAGGTCTGGGTTGAATAGGGTGAAGGGTGAGCAGGGAAGAAAGCTAACGCCAGCCTTCGGCCTCCATGTGCACATGCATGGATGTGCATGCAGGTGAACACACGTGTATGTGCACACACGCCATATGAACACATGGATCAGAAGGAGATCTAGAGAGAGAATTCAAACTGTGTAGAGCCATTGCACAGAGCACAGACTGTTCAAACTTCAGCTCGTTTCCCACTGCCTAAATGTTCTGTCCTGCAGAATCAGTCAGTTACCTTGATAGTTTCTTTTGTACACAGATTGTATTTACCTGAATTATTAATGCTGCTTTGTTTGTGCCGTACCTTAATTTCCCCCCTTTCGTGCACCTGTCTCGAATGTTTTGAATCACATTTTAAGAGCTATTGAACAATGTGGTTTTTTTAGGAAACTGGATGGTGTCACCGGTCTTTTTGTTTTTGTTTTGTTTTTGTTTTTGTTTTGTTTTTTTTTGTGCTGCTAAAAGATTACTCTGTTTTCTCAGTTTTGAAAAACTGAACATGTCTTGTTTTCATAAACTGTCAGTCAACAAAACTTTAAACTGTATCGAATGGATAAAAGATAGGCTTTAAAGTATGGATTGTATGTCAGATAAGAAAAAAACATAATACATAGAACTCTAGGGGGCAAGGAATTCTCAATAAGAAATAAATGCCTGCAGGAGAATTCCTCAGGCTGACAGAAACAAACACCACCAATTAGTAATGCTTGGGAGACTGTTATTTTGGTCAAATAGACAAGAATTTTTTTTTAACTATCACCCTATATAGAACACAATGGCCATGCCCAAAGCCTGTTCTATTTATCTGGGTTCTGTTGAAGCAAAAGTTGTAAATAGAAGTAGCCAAAGATGGGAAGCCAAGCATGGTAATGCTCAAGATAACTTCACCATTCTGAAGGCCAAGATGGGAAATTTGTGAGTTCAAAACCAGCTGAGCTGCAGAGTGGGATAGGGTGATCTCCAATCTTCCAATACTATCTTCCAATGCTAACATGTCCAAAGCCCCTGTGTGCTCCTCAAAACCATTCTCAATGGTAGGGACTATAGGAAAACAAATTCTTCAGCTAAGAGTAAAGGAAAGGGGAATTAATATTCTCAGATCTTTTTTGAAGTGTGATTGTAGAGAGCTGGAGAGATGGCTCAACAGTTAAGAGCAGTGGCTGCTCTTTCAGAGGACTTGGTTCAATTCCCACCATCCACGAGGTGGCTCACACTGCCTGTAACTCCAGAGCTAGAGGGCCTCTTCTGGCCTCTGTGGGCACCAGGCACCCAAGTGGTGCAAAAACAACCATGCAGAAAAAACCATCTATACACATAAAATTATTTGAATGCACTTGCGGGCTTTCTTCTTTGCATCATTTTACAATAAACTAAACTGAATGTCTGAAGAGAAGAGAGTAAGTCTGGGTCTCTGCTAAAGAGACCTGGAACTCCAGAAGAGCCGTGTCTCCGCAGCTCCCACAGAACCAGCCAAGGTCAGCTGCGATGTTAAAACAAATATACAAACGCCATGCAAGCCCACTGGGAAGAAAACACAAACTTCTCCACCTTTGATTTTCTTGAGGAAGATGAAGTGAGAAGGACAGCAGTACATATTTTAAGCCCTGTGAATTCACAATGGGGCTTTAGAATAAAGCGGGAGAACCTTTGAACTAACAAAGGTCCATCACCACACACATATTGTCTCACAAGTACCTTGTAAAGGAAATGTTGCTGGCTAGAGGGACCAGCTGGCTTTGCCACACCTTTTGGATTAGGCAGCACATTTCAGACTGCATCAATCCAGCCAAAATGGGCCATCTTTGACTTCTCTCGAACCTCTCCTCTTGTCACATACAGCTGTTTTCAGTCCAACGGGTTGAGAGAGCACCGACTCACCGCTCACATCTGAGTGTCTCTTTGTACTATCCCAAAGCCCAAAGTCGACAAATCCCATTAAATTGATTAAAGTGGTTCCAGGGACTACCTAGGCTTTCACACTGGCCTTAGATGAAAGACCAAGAAAGCCTCCTTCTCAGGGCACTTCAGTCTGGTATGGGGAAGTGATTTGAATGAGGTGTTGAGTTTTGTGGATTTTTTTTTTGATGGATTGATTTTTATATTTTTCTGTTGTTTTCAAAGAGGTCAACAAAGACACAAAGGCTTTTCAGTCAGAAACAGAGAAGTGGCTTTTACTACAAATGATCTCTAATTACCCCTTTGTTCTAAAAAGGTAGCAGTGACAGCTTAAGATGCCAGCAATATGTCCTGAAGAGACATGTTCCAGGGCTCTGGAAAAGGGCTCCTGGGTAAGAAAGCACTGGCAATGTCCCTGAACTGAACAGGATGGAAGTGGCCTCAACTGAGCTGAAAATCTAAAGGCAGAAGTGAGAGCTCTGAAAAGCAGACTCTGAAAAGGTCTGCAGACTGATGATAGCCCTAGGACAGAATCAAAGGAGATCAGTAGCACAGGGCACTCTGAGTGCTTGTCTCCTCTGTGTGTGCATATAGGCACATGCTTGTATCGGTGCATGTGTGTCCATGTGCATGTGTGTGCCTCTGCATGAATGTGCATGTTCGTGTGCGCATGTGTGTTCATGTGCATGTATCCATGTGTATCCATGTGCATATGTATGCATGTGCATATGTGTACATGTGCATGAGTGTGTGTGCGCATGAGTATGCATGTGCATGTGTGTCCATTGCATGTGGGTGCATGTGTGTGGAGATCTAAAGTCACCTTCTAGAACATGCTTGGTACCCATACATGTTATGTTTTTAAGACTTTTCTTCTATTATTCTTAATTGTTTATATGAGTGGGGGTGCACAAGTGCTCAGGTGCATGCAGACTGCAGAGGCCCGAGTCATCAGAGCCCCTCTAGTTGAAGGTACTGGTTAGTTATCTCCTCATCCAGCTTCTGTGTCCTTCCATAGGAGGAAAGGGAATTGAACAGCAGCTACAAGGGGCTGAGCTCCCTGGGGTTTTTTGTTTGTTTGGTTTGGTTTGGTTTTTTCACTGGCTTCACAAATCATAGGACCTGGAGAAAAGGACAGTTGATCAACCTAAAAGGTTCTTATCCATGAAAATGAGGAAGCAGGGCAGAGGCTGTAGGCCAGTAGTAGAACACTTGCCTAGCATACAATACGGCCCAGGTTCTATCCCCAATACTAATACAAAACAGTAATAATAATTAGCTAATTAAATATCTACATCTTTGGGCTAGTATAACAAAAGTCGATAGAAAGCTTAAGTATTTAGCACAGCCAACAATAGAACTACACCATACACATAACTCACTTTAATAATTAACGCCATCAATATGAGATCTTTTCAAGTTTATAAACAGCGTTGGTATTGTCTGATATGCAAGTTTTTACTCTAAAACACCCAGATTTCTGTTATGGTCTGATCATTTTCTTTCTGTGGACTGTAAGTAGCTCTCAGAATGGTAATGCCTTCATCTGTAAAGTGAGAGATGCCAGCAGGATACCACACTAAGTGCGCTCTCAGGAACACCAACATGAGTTCCTGCTGTCCCAGACCCATTCCACTTGACCACAAAAAGGACTTTTATTTTCTCTCCTACACTCTATAGCCTGAAACTCAGTTCTTCACCTAGTCCTCCAGGACAAACAGTTTGGAACCACACTAGCTCCTCCTTGCTGTTTCGAACTCCATAAGCTTCCACAGCCAAGTCCCATTGGCTCCTGTCCGTAAATGGCCTCAGAATACTTGACTATTTTATGAGTTCATTTGTTACCTGTTGTGGTTTTCCTGTAGTTTAGAAGGTGTTATGCATACTTTAGTTAAAAGGTCATCTTATCACTTCTTTTTTTTTAAGATTTATTTATTTATTATATGAAAGTACACTGTAACTGTCTTCAGACACACCAGAAGACATCAGATCTCATTATGGATGGTTGTGAGCCACCATATGGTTGCTGAGATTTGAACTCAGGACCTTTGGAAGAGCAATCAGTGCTCTTAACCACTGAGCCATATCTCCAGCCCAACTTATCACTTCTTAACACCACCAGAGGCTAAGATCATAATTCTGTTTGACCCCTTCCTGCTCTTTTATATTCATGTACATTGTAGTTACAAAGTGACTGCAGACTTGAAAAGACATTGCTAATTCTGCTCTAGATGATGATATTCATTTATATTTACCCATATCTTTCTTTTCCTTTCTTTTTTTTTTTTACCATTTATCTACGCGCATGGAGAGTGGGGACATGGCACACTGTGAGTAGAGCTCAAAGAACAGAGAGCATGCAGGAGTCAGCCCTCTTCATCCACCATGTGGGTCCTGGGACTCCAACTCTGGCTTGGCAACCCATTGAGTCATTTGGCCAGCCCCAGTAGCTGAAGATCCAGGGAGAAAAATGGCGTTAACTATTACTGTTCACAGCTCCAGCTTTCTTTCTGGTGAGCCCTTCTCATGTCAGCGCCAGGCTCTGGGAAGCCAACCAAGATTGGCTCTAGGCTTCTTTCTGAACAACAGCAACAGATAAAAAGGCCCCGTTCTCTAGAATGATCTAGAGTAAAATAAGCTGTGCTTGCTGTTGTATCTAAGTCTGTGCAATTTTACAGTTTGACTTCATTAAGATTTTAGGCATAAAGCTATATGCCTCTGTAGAGGAAAAACTGTGTTCCCACTGACTCCTGGCGTCTTTTCTCTGAAGATGAAAAAGAACTTCACAAAAATAATAACCACATGAGTCCCAACAGTTCCCAGACCCAGGAAAGAATAATGTTTCATCAACCAGGCCCTTAGCAATCTCTCATATTGACCCAGTGTTTTCTCCCCACCTCTATAAAAAGTATCAATTTGTGCTGTCTCCCTCCCTCCCTCCCCCCTTTCTCTTTCTCTCTCTCTCTGTGTGTGTGTGTGTGTCTGTCTGTCTGTCTGTCTCTGTCTCTGTCTCTCTCACCCTCTCCCTCTCATCCCCATCCCCCTCCCTCTTCCCCTCTCTGCTGGCTCCTACAATCTCTCAAGGCAAGATTTCCTTAAAGTGCCAGCTTAGAAAGCACCAGCGTGTGTCTCTGCTACCTAGCCCTGTTACTGGCATACATATTTTCTACAGATCTCTTGACCCAGGTAACATGTGGTTTAGTTTCATTTGGTTTGCCTAAATAAAATAGCATTAAAAAGAATTAGTCATTACAAAGACTACACTAGACTGAAAAGTTAATAATTAACTAGGGCTCAGGAAAATACTTGAAACAACCTAACTCCCTAAAACCAGAACTCGTGGATGTGAAGTACACTCTGCCACTGGCTACACCTCCATCCCTTAAGACCATTTTCTTAGAGACAAGAAGAGGTTCTTCTCCCGGCAGAACTCTTTGCTCATTGGGTCCATATCATCAAATAATATTTCAACACCAGTCGAAGCCATAACATTCATGGTAATTTAAGATTTATACAAGCCCCACTTAAAATTTTATACAAATCTCGCTTCACATTTACTCATTAACCTGATGGGATTGTGATTCAGGTTTCAGATGGCAATCCCCAACACACACACACACACACCCTGAGAATCCGTAGTGACTAGTGTAACAACACCGCTTACTTCTTACCTTGATAATCAAAGTTAAGCGCATTTCGTCTCCAGATTTTTGAAGGGTGTGCTAAACAAATAAATCACGGCCTCTTCTCCCCTCAGATACGGCCTATAATCTGCTCAGCCATCAAGCCAAATCCAACACATAGCTTGAGTTTCTTTAACGTGTTACAGAGGAGAATGGAATCTACCTCTAGGTGGCGCTGTGCCAGCGTCTCCTCCCTTAAGAGTTAGTCCAGTGGGGCAGGTCAGGGACCTGGCTAGGGGGCCACCCTAGGGTGCAAGTTCACCTTGTGACTTTTCCCTCCCAGAATTCCGGGTCCCTTAGCTAGGCCTGGCAGCCTTCAGCAGGCGCTGCTGTGTCTACCTGACTGAGTCTTCACTACTCCTTCAGTGGCTGGTCAGTGCCTGAGCAGCCTCTGAACTCCCTAGTACTCCAGACTGCTTTAGTTTCCAACTTCTGCAAAACTTCCCTCCCACCATGCAGCTGCCCCAGGACTGACCTCCAAGCCTGCCACCCCAAACTGCCTGGCGGTTTCTTTCCTTCCCCTTTCTCCTCCTCCAAGCATCAAGGTTTATGGTATGCTTGCCTTGGGCTTTTCTTTTGAACTTACAGAAACTGTCCTTGAACTTCCATTTGAGTCCATTCTAGAATTCTTTACTAATGTAACTAAGAACCCCAGAGCCCTCAATTTTCCTAGGACCACACAGTGAGTGACTCCACTAGGGTGCCCCAAGATTTCTGGTAACACTGTTTTCCTGCCTTTTCTTTAGTCAGGGGAGAATACAAACCCAGACCTGCACCCTAGGTGGCACCATGGGAGAGGTGCTTTACTAGTTTTTGTTTGTTAGACCCAGCCTCGATAGTAGCACAGCTTGGCCTCAAACTCTTGATCCACTTGCTTCAGTCTGGCAAGCAGCTGAACTTAAAGGTCCACACTACAGCAGGCCTTACACTGTTGTTTAAATAGCTTGAAAATAAACTGACATTACGAAGGAGAAAACATTTCTAAAATCTAAAATTAATGATAATTAATTTGAATGCTGGCAAATTTTTGAAACAACCCAACTCACTGACAAGGCATAAAAATCAAGAAACTGCACTTTTAAAATCCACACATCCTGCTTCTCTCCAAACAAGATGTACAGCGGTCAGTGCGGCAGGCACCCGGCCTGGGCCCTTTATCACACGTGTGCACTTGATTGACAAGCCAGATCTGTAATTGCTAAAGCTGAAGGGAAGGAAGTTATTTTCTGCCCCCACCAGTGTGCAGTGCAGTGTTGAACCTGACTTCTGCCCAGGCCGGGCAGACAAACCACACACACCTGTCTAGTTCAGACCAAGCAGTACATGTAAACTTACAGCACTCCCTACTCTCTGCTCTGTGTTATGAGACCTGCATGTTTTCTCTGCAGATAGCTGAACTTACTTTAGCAGGAGGGCACAGGGTGGGGGAGGGGATGGGGTTGGTATGGGGTGGGGGATGTCAATCAAAAGTAAATATTCTGTCTAGTTTACTCACTAAAGTGTGTTAGTTTTAACACACTTCTTAGAGAAGTTAGTCATTCTACTTCTGAGACCATCAGAGACCCACAGCGATTAGACCTCACAATTAGATAGACCTGAGTAGCCATCTGCTTGAGAAAGCCATAGAGCCTACCTATGTATCAATTTGCTTGTCCATAAAGTTAAATTAGCATTCCTATCCTTTGGGTTTGCGGTGGAGATTAAGTTAGATTGTGTGTCACATAGTGCTTGCTGTATAAACATGGTACTGGAAGAAAAAATGATTTCTTACGTAGTCCCAAAATGACTACGAGTCTTTCTAACTCTGAAGCACAAACATGGTCAATTGTTTCTGGAATTCTCAGCATTTGTTCAAAGTTATTGAATAAAAGAGCCAGGAGTCAAACCTAGGCCTCCCTTGTATTTGTTTCTGCTCAACAGTGGCACATAGTAGGGACTATTAATAGTGAATGAATAAAATTGCACTTTAGGCCTCTCTAAAAGCATGGAAAAAGAGAAAATTCCTTTTCTTTTATTTGTTTAATCCTGGAATCTTCCCCCACATGAACCAGGGAATCTGTGCCAGAGGCGATGGGAAGATGCCGTGAACATTGTCAGCAAGATGGGGCCCTTCCCTTAAGTTGACATTGATGTCCTCGGCAATGAAGTTGCAGAGTAGCAGAATGAACTGGATCCAAAAGCAGGGAGATACATTAAAAAATCTGTTACTCGGGGCTGGCGAGATGGTTCAGTGGGTAAGAGCACTGACTGCTCTTCCTAAGGTCCTGAGTTCGGATCCCAGCAATCACGTGGTGGCTCACAACCACCCATAATGAGATCTGATGCCCTCTTCTGGTGCGTCTGAAGACAGCTACAGTGAATTACACAAGAGCGAGCGAGGCCGGCAGAGGTCCTGGGTTCAATTCCCAGCAGCCACACACATGATAGCTCACGGCCATCTGTACAGCTACAGTGTACTCATACACATAAAATAAATCAAATAAATCTTTTTTAAAAAAATCTGTTATTAGAAGACTTGGCTGAGGACCACATGTCTGGAACCCTTACACAAAAGAACCATGAACTCACTTTTCATGTGGCCCCTGGGAGTCGTGAATAAACTGTAAGACATTGAAAGGCAGAAACTTCTGGAAGCTAGAGATGACTCACAGATAGTCAGTAAAAAATGAATTAATAACAGAGTTCAGTGGTCCTCCAACATTATCTTTAAGAGAGAGAGAGAGACAGAGAGACAGAGAGAAGGATGCAGGAGGGATCTTGGCAAGGAGGCATTTGGCAGCTGCAGGAGAAAACAAGAAAGTCTAAGGGGTGATCATGAGCAAAGCACATTATATATGTTTATAGAATATATAATAAGTAAAATTCTCATATGTACAAAATTGCAAAATAATAACTGATTTTAAAAATAATACTTAAACACCTATTATATCCAACTTATTTGAGCCTTCATGATGTTCCCTCAATGTGGAAAACAAGAGTCAGAAAGACAGTTCAGCAATTAACCAGAAATTATGTTTTTGATTACTTAGCGTGCCCTGTGGTAGCCACCTTGAATCTGAGATGCAAATGTGGTGATTCCTGGTCACACTCCTAGTAAATGCCCTCTGAAATATTCGGGGCTGGTACAGTGTGCACCAGTGATGGACGCTTCTCATTTTTACATCAGGACAACTGGGGGATACATGCTGCCTCTTCCTGTGTAATGTAGCACGGTGGATGCTCACCAAGGCATGCAACCAGTATGTGTCAGTTTGGAGAGGAAAATAATTTTCTTTCTCTAGCCAAATATTTTACACAAAATCATACCTATTTCCAATGTATATCCTACTCATATACTCAAGGGAATCAGCTTCATGTAATACATGCCTTATCACCCAGGATCTGGTTTGCTCTACCATCTTTTTAAAGGATAATGATTTTTTTTTCCAGCTGCTGAAAAATCTAGGGAATTTGTGATCATACGTTCCCTAATGTGGAGAGCTCCGTCCACTTTACTTTAATTATATAGATATTATGCTGTTGAAAAAAAAATGTGCCAGATTCTGCTAGTTTGATAAATAAACTCTTGTTGTTTTTAAAGGAGAGACAGGCTTTCCGTTTGCTGCAGTGCCTTGTTGACTTGAGTGGGAGCCTGGAAAGGGCCAGGTGGTGTTTATGCAGATGACTGAGCACGTTACAATGTGTTCTTCCTTTTGGATAAAACATTAGTGTATCAGATGTGACAAATCAGATGTTCATCTTCCGCACTTCTGCATTATTTTACATTGAGAATTAGATGGTGTGCTGTCTTAGCTTTTTGCCTCCAATTTTTGTTTTCCTGGAAACTAAGTTTATAAATAAAGTTCTTTCTACACTCTGCATAATTACAGTCTCACAGAATATCTAACTGGCTGGGCAACATGATAATTATAGCTCTACCTGTCTTACATTGTACAAGAGAAGGGAAAAAAAACCAAACAAGTGTTCTGGGGCAACCAGGAGCACACCATTCATGCGCCGTAACAGCTATTTAACATACTATCCATTCCTGTGCTCTGGGTGCTGAGGGAAAGACGAGGCTCCCTGCAAACATCTTCAGAAGAAGCACCTGAGGCCCCAGTATCCAAACAGGAAATCAGTGTTTGCTAAGCTCTGAAATGCAAGGCTCAAAGAAAATCATTATTCCTTCTAACCCAAAGGCATGTCTTGTGTATGTAAAAATGTTACAAGGAAAACTTGAGAAGGTCCCTCCAAATAATTTTAACTACCCAGATATTGCTACCACCTTCAGGACCTGCTGGAGCCTTATCTCCCAGTTAGCATGACCACACGCTCAGCCTACTCAGACTCCTGCTACCTCCTCTTCACAGCACCAGGATGCCTGTGAAAGACAGGGGCTCCCAGATTTCCAGCAAGAACAACTGAAAACTGTGTTCTGTGCATGACATCTTTATGTTGTCTGTTCTGAATTGGGCTGGCCACCACTGAGGCACTAACAGGAAAGCACCCGACTAGTTCCTGGGCTTCGAAAAGTTCTATCAGTGTTTTAAGTCAATAGATCCATTGCACAAATATTTACTAGATCAACATAAGACCTTTCCCCACAGTCAGACAATGGAGGAGATGTGACCTCATGGAAAGACTTGTAAGTGGTCTGGGGTTGGAGGGCAGACAAAGTGAGAGACGATGAGATGTTATGTCAGGGTAGATGAGCAATCCAGTGCTCTGAGGAGGTGACTTACAAGATGACTAACCCTGGATCTGGAAACAGCTACACTGGACACTTGTGGGAAAGATTTTCTTGATCAGAGTATTGAAATGGGAAGGCCCAGTCTAAATATGTGTGTTGTTTTGAATAGGTCTGACTCCCATAGACTCATGCATTTGAATGCTTGGCCCACAGAGAATGGCACTTTTAGGAGATGTACCCTTGTTGGAGTGGGCATGATCTTGTTGGAGGAAGTGTGTCACCGTGGAGGTGGGCTTTGAGGTCTCCTATGCTTAAGCTTCACCCAATGTGGAATTTCAGTCTTCTCCTGCTATCGGCCTCTCTGGAGCATATAAGGAAAGGAAGACGGGATGGGTGAGACACACATGGGCCCTCATTTTTCAGAGTTGAAACCTGAGACACCCCCCATTTCTACCTCATTCTTTTTACCAGTAGTCACAGCATGTCAATCATTTGTGTCACATGCCATTAAGTAGTTTGCTCAGTTTAAGTTACAAAGTTTGTAAATGAATTCATAAATGAACTTGGCATGGTGGCACATGTCTTTTGTCCCGCCATGCAAGAAGCAGAAGCAGGTGGATCTACAAACTGAATTCTAGAAACAGCCCAGTCTACAAAGTAAGTTCCAGGGCAGGTAGGACCATTATACAGAGAAATCCTGTCTCAAGAACAAAGCAAAACAAAAAAGAATCCATAAGTGAAGTTGAGTAAAAAGGCCCCACCTGCTAAGTGCCAGGCAGCTAATAAGGCTGAGTCAGGCTCCTTGTCTTCCCTGTTCCCACCATCTCCCCAAACAGAAGTATGTTCAACACACAAGCCTGTGGGGAACATTTCCTATTGGAACTGTGGTGGCAGGCTAGGTCTGAGTTCTGCTCAGACTTCACAGAGTTGCTGCAAGCTAGGCGCCAGGCTTGCTGCCCGCCTTTCTGAAACAGGAAAGAGAAAGAAGCCAGGATGGATACTAACATGCAACAAATTTCCCATGAGGGTAACATCCCCCAGTCCTTTAGGATGCTCAGCTGTTTGTGTAACATCTAAGGATTGTCTAGATTTGGAGTAAGAAGGGTGGAGCATCACCTTTTGTCCCTTTCACCACTGGTGTCGGGGCTGCCCTAAGAGGATATGAATTCCCACATTCTTTAAGCATCCATGGAAAGTAGGCCATACATGGCCTTATAACCAGCCCAGCCCGCCAGCAAAGCAATGGGGGGGTAACAGATTGTAGAGAACCAGAGCAGCAAGGAATGAATGTATGCTGTTGCCATGGAGGATCCTAATGCCTTAGACCCTCGGGAATGGCAAAGCAGGTGCCAAAGAGTTCTTCATGTGGAAGTACAAATGTTGATGAATGATAGACCAGTGTGTGCAAAACCTTGCAACTCCAGTTCCTCCTCCCACATGGCTGCAGTTTGAGACTGTTCTCCTGCAAAGACCACCCACCACAACTAGCTAGCTCATCCTCTCTGTCTGGGTTGGTGCTGTGTAGGTGCTTCCATTGAGGAGATTATGGCACCCATGACCCTCGTTTTTCTATACACATGTCTATGAGTCTCTCTTTTCTCTCTCCCTCCATCATACCAGTCAGGTTTCCAAGACCAAGCTGTGCAGGTCACAGAGCTGGATGTTGGGGTAAAAATCTCTGGGAAGCAACATGATCAAAAGTAGAAAGGGAACTTAGAGAAACAGTAGCATGGCATTAGCATCATGCTGCACTGACTTTTTGTAAAAGTTTTAAAACATTAAACTGCCAATTACAGCCGTTTGTTGCATCAGAAAAATCTATGAATGGAATTAATCATTTAATGAAATATGCACCTGACGGGCTTGCCAGTGTGGTAAGCTGAGTTCTTATGGCCCCTCTCTCTCACCCAAGATGCACAATTACCACAACGTAATGACAAAGAAATGAACAAGAATCCAGTGACAGCAACGTTCAAGAAAGGAAGGAAGGAAGGAAGGAAGAAACTGAAAGTTCACCTGTAAGTCTAGGTGTGCTGCTTTGTGCTTCATCTGAACACACGTGCAATCCACCAGAATCGCAGGGCAAAGCGCAGCACAGCACATACCAAAACTGCAAAGTGATTTCTGAAACCCAAGATAACACTGTAAAATCTTTAAAAACTATACCAACATTGGAACCAAGACCAGAGAAACCAAGTCAGGGGGGATAGGGAGAAGAAAGAGAGAAAGAGGAAGAAGATGATACAAACCAGCAGGGAAAGGGGAAATCACCTAAAAACTTCTAGACAATAAAAGTCGGTGAAGAAACAGTACAAAAAGTTCACTGAGTATCAATCTGATGAATGAAATGAAGGAATTTTTCAAAAGATACTAAGTACCACTAAGTAGTAAAATTCAATCAAGAGAGATAATCTGTTAAATAGTAGAACAATTGAAAGGTTTCCAGTACAACAAACTCCAAAATCAGGTGGTAGGCTTAAAGATTCTTAGTCCTTGAGAATGTCATACATGGAGACGTTATTTTTATTGTGCTCACCCTCTTCTGCCCCTGCAGTTCCTCCCAGAACTATCACATCTCTCACAATTTCATGTCCTCTCTTCATGGCCCATTTGGTACACCACGTGCTGTCTGTATGTTCATGTTATCCAATAAGCCCAGGCAACTACCAGAGTCAATCGTCCTGAAGAAATCCAACTCTCCCTGTAGGGCAGCATTCAGTTGCCAAAGCTCCTGAATTCTGACTGGCTTGATCTCGTTTGGATCTTGCACAGGCAACCAAAGTTGCTATTAGTTCACAAGAACTAGTAGAATGATAAAAGCTATTGCTAGTCAACTTATGAAACCAATCAGACAATGATCCAAGAAAATTACTGACCAAAATTCCTTATGACTACAGATTTAAAACTGCTCCACAAAGCTTTCGATGTTGGGAGCCAAGGCATGGCCACCCGACCCCCTGCCCCTCAACTAGCCTGAGAACTGCCTGACATTCACCTTGGCTAAAAACATCCTGTGCCTGTTTACCAGGAGGCAGTATACCAAGATCTTCCTAAAAGAACTACAAAATGTTCCGGAGCCCCTGCGAACACCCATCAGATGGACAACCCTGGAGTGAACCCATTGTTCCCCCCTCCCTTTTTCCGCTTTTGTGAAGCATATATTGAGCAGCTTGCTCTAAGTAAAGTAGACCTTGACGAACCTCTGCAGGGTCTTCTCCTCTCTCTCGCCCATTCTTCCCCACAGGCATGGTCCCCCTTGACTCCCCGAATAACTGAACCCCGCAGGCCAGGATATTTCACAAACTTTGTTGTATATATACCAATTCAGCCCAACTCAGTAGGGCTTGTCTTAGAAAAGAAAGATACATCGTATGCGAGAAGCGATCAGCACAACCTACCACATTACACAGCACACAGGAACACAACCTACCACATTACACAGCACACAGGAACACA